>NC_134704.1:25352500-25690833 GCF_043290135.1 Rhipicephalus microplus | reverse complement strand
TTTTAAAGCGAGACTTGTGAAGTTTCTCTTTAATAAATGTGAAGCATTTCTCAGCCAACCAAAGGCACCTTGAGCGTTTCTGCTTTGTTCGTGGCTGAGAGGTTATGTTTGCCCAGGAACGGCAGAAACAGACATCAGTCATTTAAAAATGGGAGCATTATTAAAAACCAACATCAGCAGCGTTGACCTGACGAATGTAAAGCAGTGTCAGTTGGGCTTTAGCTACTCCTAGTGCCAGTGCTTCACCTGAACGACAGGCTTCTCGTTCGCGATGCGTAGGCATTAAGGCGTGATGACACCATCGTAATTTTTGAATAAAGTGTTTGTGGTGTGGGCATACAGTCACTGGAACAGGCAAAAGCACTAGCGACAAAGGAGAAGCAATGCATTGCTAACAAACCATATACGACACAATATTACCACAACTTGCTAAAGTGTTTCACCATCCCATCCACCAGTCATCCATTTCCTAGAAGCAATATATAATTCACCATCTAGAAGGGCTAAGAAAAATCGGCTAATATATTTATCCCTACTCTTGCTGTACAGCTTACATCACCATAATTCCTTGAAACACAGCACCTTTAAGTCTAAGCAATACTGTGATAGCATAAAACAGCGATTTGCAAGTACAATCCTGGTAGTTTACAGCAAAATGTCAGCCTGTGAAGACTTTTAGATTATCCTGGTGCTTCCAGCTTTATGGGATTATTCTGTGTGAGCGTACGGATGCTTGTGTCTGTGGAATGCACAGCGTACACATCTACATGCACCAGATATACTGCGCACAACTCCACATTACTGATCGTGCTGTATAAGGGAAATGATCCCCCACCAACTACTTCTGATTCAGTTCACATCCTCCATACATGTCCATGCCTTCCACATACTTCTCGTGCTGCTACTTTTCAACAATTGGCTATTCATAAAATAATCTAGCGCAGTGATTACCCCATTATCAGAGGCAGCAGCAGTAACTTTTCACACAGCGCGAGGGATGGAAGCTTCTATCAGCGATTCGGAATCCTCCCACCTTACTTCAATAATTTACTTCAATTATTACCTTACCTTACTTCAATCAATTCCAAGTTACTCATGCATATTTCCTCACTTTAACAAACCACCTTATTCGCTAACATCTTTAACAATGTCTTACTGTCCTTTGGCAGCCCCGCCACGGTGGTCTAGTGGCACGGGATCAATCCCAGGTCACGGGATCAAATCCCGGCTGTGGCGGCTGCATTTCCAATGGAGGCGGAAATGTTGTAGGCCCGTGTACTCAGATTTGGGTGCACGTTAAAAAACCCCGGGTGGTCGAAATTTTCGGAGCCCTCCACTATGGCGTCTCTCATTATCATATAGTGGTTTTGGGACGTTAAACCCCACAAATCAATCAACTGTCCTTAAGGCAACAAATCTATAGCTCTAGTAAACCACCCATTACCTCACCTATGCAATACATGGCCTTCCCAGTCCAACAACATTGCCAATGACTTCAATTTCCAGCATTCTGCCTTTTGCAGTATATTATTATGGTAATGGTTTGTGTGACAAAATAGGTAAGCAAGTGTTTGGCAAGTTAATCTCTGTAACTGTTTGGTGTCTGGTGCTGACATTTAACAAGAAAAAGTACTAAAAACCAGAAAGGGTATTTTATTCATTTATATGTACGAGGTTCCATTACATTGTTTCATTGAAGAAACAACGCCTTCGTTATTGTCTAAACTTGTACGAGCAAAGACAAAAATGTTCACATTCTTGAGGGAAAACATACATGAAACGACTCCGTCATTCACACCTTAGCAATATTAAACCACATAGTTTACGTGTCATTATTTTCTGCCACTATGTTGCACATTGATTGCAATGCACCATGTAACCCTGCTTAAATTTCTGACCTATTAGTGCAACTAACTCAAAAGAGGAACGGTAGCTCATCATATACATATTGAGCTACACTTTGGTGATGCTAATAGTAGGTAATTTTCGCAACACATTGACGATCCAAGTGCACCTGCATTCATTTAACCAGGACAAACACTGCATGGTTTCATTTTTACATTTGCCAATTCATCAGCATTTTACAGTTTCCAACTTAGCATAGCAAAGAAGACAGACGAATACAGCTCAAACTGTGTACTCTGGGCCTTCGGCATGCCATACTTGGGTGACCGATGCAGCTATGAGTTCCAAGTTTCTGTTAAGTTAAGTGAGTGCTGCTCAGGGACCGCGCTATCTGCAACTGGCAGGTGGCCCTGGCAGTCACCTTGCGTGCCCTAGATGTCTGCAAACTGCTCAGGGCTAGAATCAGTTGGTGGGACATTAAAAGGGGCATGCTCCGCACCAGCTGCGGCACGAGGCCCAATGGGGCAAACTGGAGAACACGGTGTGCCTCTTCACCTGCGCAGAGCACAATCTGTTCAAACAGAAGGAGTGGGAACACTGATCGCTGGCTGATAACTGAGTCCGAGGCAATAGCCATTAACAGCCTCATCGTGTCGGCCACTGCCTTGCTGAGAGGGTCCAGTGAGCGGTAGTTTTCTTCGGAGTGGCACTGGAGTGCAAACGGAGTGTCGTCCAGAAGCTCCGAGTCATTGAGGCCTCGCCTTATCTTGCTGGGACGCATTCTCTTTGATTCATCCATGGCCTCTTCGAGTTCCATGTCCCAGTACGGGCGTTTGCGGCCGCCTCTCTGCATGCCCAAGGTCGGTGAGTTTGTTCGGGCCTGCAGCGCAGCAAACGTGCTGAGAACCACAAGCCTTGCCAAGGCAGAGCCTCTCGGCTCGGTGAGAAAGTCTTGTCGTGTTTCCCAGAGGAGGTAGTTTGGGAGCACTTGAGTGAGGAGAGCAAGTGCACACTGCTCAATGTCGATGTGAAATAGGCCGAAAGAAAGGTCAATGGCACGATGCAGGTCCTCAAGGTGGTCATGCTTCAGTGCCTGTCTCACTAAAGTGTCACTGAACCACTGGGGACCGCCAACGCACATAAGAGTGTCCAAGCTCTGAATAGCTCGCAAATCAATCCAGCCCTTTTTACGAGCCGCACTAAACACATCCTCCATGACTTTCCACAAGGGAGTCTTGACTGTCAGGCTATGTGATAGCACTTGAATGTGTTGGGGAGGGTGCAAATCGTACATCATTTTCTTAATAATATTCGACATAAGTGTTGAGCGCTCCTTATATGAGGGGTTTTGTTGGAGGGACTGCTCCTGCGCACCTGAGCGCTCACTACCTGGCTCCGTGCTCGCAGCATTTTCGCTAGTAAGCGGTGTCATAAACTGCTGAAGCATGTTCATCGGCTTCAACCGTTCTTCGTGATGCAAGACAGTAATGTAGCTGCACAGCCAAACAGATACGCACACGGGAAGGCAGCACATGCGGCTTTTAACATTGTCTAAAATCATTTTTACAGTGTCAGTTGAGATCGCACCATGCTCCCACGCTATCAATATCTCCTTGATTGCCATAGGCACATTAACACACACTTCGTGCCACTTAGCCTGGCTGTTCTTGAAGTCTGAGCTGTTGCTCATGAACTGCTCCAACACCAAGTCAACTTTAGCAGGATCACATCCAGCTAACATTTTATCTGGACAGTTGTACCTTCCACCTTCGGCAAGGCATTCTGGCACCCATGCCGCAAAGAAAGAGTCCTTTGTCTCTTCATTAAAGGTCACTGAATGGATACCATAATGTTGTGCAATGTGACACAGCATCAAGAAAGTTATGTCAAATAACAGTGCCCTTGTTTGTGCATTCTTAGTAGCTTCACCGCTAACCTGTTTGTTATATTCATTGAATTTTATCAGCTTTTTCACAAAACTGCTCAACTTCCCAGTAGCTGCAGCAGCAGAAAGGATAAGCTCAAAGCTCTTCCCCGATATAATGTGACACAGAATGCCCAGCAGACCATCTTGGTTCTTTGAATAGTCCGAATCCAGTGTTTTAAGGATACTAGTGACCGTGGGCTCGGCACGAAGAATCAATGCTTGGGATGTCTGCTGATCAGGTCGTGGTAGGTTCTGCTTTTGCGTGTTCGTCTGTCTACGATGCACAAGTGCCTTTGCCTGTGTTTCAGTCAACAGCTCAACTTTTTGAAGCTCATTCAAAAGATATTGTAAGCAATCGCAGTGACACTTTGAGTCAGTAAGATCAAGCAATGGAGAGTAATTCAACAGCTGCATCAGACCAGCTTCCAGCTCCTCCTCCCACTGTCTATCATCCTTTCGAGCACTGTGTATCTTCAACAGCAGCTGCGGGACCTTAAGAAATGTGAAAGCAGCCCACTTCAAGTCTTCGCTGCTACTGTTGGCCAGCCCCATGAAGCCAGCTCTAATTATCTCACAGTACAGCTCTGCCGAAGTGAGGTTCAGAAGCTTCTTCATGAGCAGTAGATGGTCGACAGTGCTCTGAATGTCGCTGGCAGGATTCAGCACCGCCTCTATCGCTACGTTGGCGTTGAGGCTGCACACTAGAGGCTGCTTGGGCACGCGGCCACTGACGCAGGAGGACGCCGATATCTTGGGCATGTCGTCCACGAGGCGGACCAAGTTCAACGCTCCTTCCAGCGTGTCTTTGGGTATGCTGAAGCCCTGCGATTGGCTCAACTTGGTTTCCAGTTCCTGCTGCTTTTGCACGAGCTGCGCGTACACGGCGGGCTCTTCGTGCTTGCCGATGTACAAGAGCGCCTTAAGAAACGTCGACTCGCTGAAGAAGGAAAGCGACTCGTAGGCCTTTTCCAAGATGAGCCCGTGCTCTGCGCTCTGCTTTAGCTCAACGATCTTGCCGATCGAGTGGCACATGCACAGGTACAGCCAGTGAGTGACGCCCACTATGGCCTTACACAAGGCGATGCATTCCTCTTCGTTGCCGTGGCAGGTTATCTTGGCTTGTATGCTGTACAGCAGCTGAAGCAGGCTCAAAATGCACGGAGGTTTAAAAAACGACTGAAATCGGCCAATGCTCGACAGCACCGCTCCGTAGGACACCACTTGGGCGCTCAAGCAGTGCGTGAGGTAGGACAAGAAGAGATTGTTGGGCCCGGGACCTACCAACGCTTCTTGCAGAATGCAGTCTGCGAGGTCGTACACATCGCCGCTGACGCCACGCGGAAGAACATTCTTGATGTTGATGCCCCATCTCACATCGGTCCACCTCTCTCTCCATGCCTGAAGAAGCAGCGATTTAATGCTGCTAGTCTTGCTCGTGTCCATGGTGAAGCCAGCTGGTGACCGGTACCGCAAGCTCGCACTCGAGTCACGCTGCCACTACGAGTATCTAATACATTTATCTCGGGCACCGAGATAGCCGTTACATTGGAAACCGCACACGCGTCGTGTTTATGCAAATGAGCCGACCTTCAGAATAAAGACAAAGCTAGATTTGCACTGCGCACCTGGAACATCAACAACACTTCAGCGCGCCATCTTGTTTACCGATGGAGCGCTTGAAGTTGCGAGCAGCTCTCGAATGGCTTGCGAGCCAAGCTGACATCGGTAAAATCAAAATGGGTACTTGAGTGCAGAATTTACATGTTTTGCAGTGTAATTTGTTTTGAAAGCACGCTGATAAGTTTACTAGCATTTTTCTTGGTAACTTTAGCTAAAGCTTCTTCTAAAATATCAGTTTCGCTCTTGGCCAATAAGCGGTGGCGGTATATTTGAATTCGAAAATGCATGTTTGTACAGTACATCAGCTCTTTTGGTATTCCTGAGCACTGTGAACGCTGTGGTTTCATTCCATTACGGAAGCATGTCACCACCTTAGCATGCAAATTCGAGATTTTGCTCTGCAGTAACGAAGAAAAGTATTGTGCAGGCGAAATCAAAGACCCGACATTACGCTTGAACAAAACATAGAAATGGATCGACGAACCTCCCCCTGAAGGGGAATGCTGTGCACGCTCAAGGATGCAATCTAATGAAGCTAACAGATAATGACGCCAAGGTAGCGCTTAGTTGGAGGTGTGGCAGAAGCGTGGAATTGTTCTCCGTCCTTATTATGTCAATGTACGGGACTGACTTCGCATCCCCCCCCCCCCCCCCCACGTCGCATCGCCCCTTCCCTAGAAGAGAAATTTGGGCTATTTGGTGGTTCATGCTTGGGATGTAAAAACAGCAAAAAAGAAAGAGAGGACTATGGATGACGCAAAACAGACACTGAAAGAAATTAGACTGCACTACAAGCGCCTGTGTTGTGTATTATTTAATTCTCGGTTGTCTTTTTTCTCTTTTTTTCTCTTCTTTGCGTTGTTTTTATTTCTTTCTTCCTTTTAATTCAATTTTTTTTTGGCACAGTTTTTACATCCCACCCCGCCGCAGTGGTCTAGTGGCTAAGGTACTCGGCTGCTGACCCGCACGTCGCGGGATCGAATCTCCGCTGCGGTGCGGCTGCATTTTCGATTGAGGTGAAAATGCTGTAGGCCCGTGCGCTCAGATTTGGGTGCACGTTATATATAAAAAAAAACAGGTGGTCGAAATTTCCGGAGCCCTCTGCTACGGTATCTCTCATAATCATATGGTGGTTTTGAGACTTTAAACCCCACATATCAATCAATCAATTGATGTTTTTACATCCCAAACCCCCTACCTCTTATGTCAATGTATGATGGGGCTGAATTACTTGTTGCCTCCTACTTGGCACGACCAGCTGCGCAGGGATGTTGTTCGTTCGTTACAAAAGTGCGTCATTTGTTTACAAACACGCGCACTTAAAGCACATACGTAATCTGCCGATCCACTCTACTCGCCTCGGTCGCTAGAAAGTGGGACAACGCCGCGACCAGGTTTATTTATTTTTTTTAACGGAGGGCAGTAAAAAAAAAAAGGAAGAAAATACCGTGACGCACGCCGCGCAGTTCTCAAGCTTGCTTACTTCACCACTAGTCGCCACTCTCTGTTGTCAGGGACGCCCTTAATGCTACGCTGTTGAGCTGTTTCGAAAGTCGCCATCATCGTGCATTGCATGCCGACGAAACGCGAACGTCCTAGCGGTTGCTCACCGGCCCGCTTTCCTCGCGAATGTCTTGGGAAACGCGCACAGAGATTTCACGCGCGCTTTTATCATTCAAGAACCACGGAGAGAACGTGTTTTGAGAGAAAATCCATGCGAATAGACGTCGTCATTTGGCGTTATCTTATTGGCTATAAGGGCATTCTCTGGGATTCATTTTATGACTAACTTCGGTTTGGATCCCCGAACCGGTGTGTGTGTGTACACCGTGCGTATAGGTTGTCTTCATTGTACATTAATATCACAATAGGCCCGTGTTTAGCTGCACCGACGTTTCTGTCTCGTGTGCATCATCTCATTATTAATTCTCAAGGAAGCCCAACTGCCCTCCCCCCCCCCAAAAAAAAAAAGTTAAATTTGATTGATTTGATTGATTTGTGGGGTTCAACGTCCCAAAACCACCATATGATTATGAGAGACGCCGTAGTGGAGGGCTCCGGAAATTTTGACCACCTGGGGTTCTTTAACGTGCGCCCAAATCTGAGCACACGGGCCTACAACATTTCCGCCTCCATCGGAAATGCAGCCGCTGCAGCCGGGATACGATCCCGCGACCTGCGGGTCAGCAACCGAGTACCTTAGCCAGTAGACCACCACGGTGGGGCAAGGTTCAATTTTACAGCTGGATTATTTAGATGTAACCCTTAGCTGGAAAGGTTCAGTAATAATCCAGCCGGAAGTGGAACTTTTTCTGTGTGAGTGGGGTATAGATAAGTGGGGAACGTATGCAATAAAAATTAAAAGATCTAAACATCTGTTCACGTGACCTAAACGTCAGATAATCCCAAGGATGCATCTTCGATCTTTACACAATCAATATAGGACAATGCAGCAATGGGTCGGTTGGCCAGTTCTGTTAACCGAATCATGGCACCACGCAGTTGTATTGAACATTGACATATAGAAGTTATCTTCCGGCCATCAGTTTAGGCAGATGTCCTCTCATTGCCAATTCTTACGCTAAAACTGTTAACGTTATAAGGCCCCATACTACAGCCCAGCCTTTGGAGAAATGCAAAATTGGCTCTATACCTCGTCTATTCTTTTATTCCCCATTCCCTGTGGCTCTGAGCAGGGCTCCGATTTATGGTGAGCGAACGATGGCGGCCCTCTTTGTGTTCCTGATAATTCGTTTTCCCACGTCTAATCGACCCAATGGACGATTAATACAGGCTGGTCGTATTACCCTCGAAACAGAAAAAGAATGAGTATCATATAGTCTATGGCTGTTCCGCGGTTGAGGTCAGGTCAGGTCAGTCGGTGCAGGTACAAGACATACAGGTATTTATTCCGTGCGCGTCCTTTCATAAATAACGGCACAGACGAGGCATTTACGAGGGGCGCGCGGTTCTCGGTAAGGGCATGTAGCGGCACACAGCGGCTATTAGAGGAGGCCATCCAGCAAGTCCCGCATCGGCGGCGACGTGGCGCTGCTCGAGGGCCGGATGACCGCGCCGACGAGAGGAGTCAACAACC
Source organism: Rhipicephalus microplus (assembly GCF_043290135.1). NCBI lineage: Eukaryota > Metazoa > Arthropoda > Arachnida > Ixodida > Ixodidae > Rhipicephalus > Rhipicephalus microplus. The sequence goes on along the minus strand of NC_134704.1, from coordinate 25,682,344 downwards.
GGGGCACGGCTCGCGCTTTCTCTCGATATCGCCGCGCATCGCAGGTCCCCCCGTCCTTCCCACTGCGGCTGGCTGCAGCCGCCTGCACTCGGTCAACTGGCGACCGACCGTGAAGACATCGCTCCTTGCCGTGGGCGGCACGGCGCGCGCAAGTCCGCGAAACTTTACAGAGTTTCAGAGCCGGAGGTCCCAAGCGGCTTGTGCAACTGTGCCCTTCCTAATCTGGGGCGGCTGGCGAATCTAGAAAGCGCGGGGATAGCACAAGAGAACGCGGAGTCTATCATCGGTGGCTTTCCCAGCACGAACAACTTGCTGTTAGTGCCGGGGACCCGGAGTAGCTTGCGTACGCACGCTATTGCGTTCCTTTGCACTCCCAACTAGGGTGACTGTATATGCTACCTTTAGGTAGCATATAAAGGTAGCATATACAGTAACTCTACTCCCAACCACATCCCCGGAGAATACAAAAGAACGCAAGGGCGTGCGTATGTGAGTCGCTGTGCTGCGTTCATTGTATACCACGTTGTTGCGTTTGATCGTTCACAAGCTGCGCCGCAAAACAGCAAGGGCTACCGAAACTCCTCGGGGAGCTCGGCACTAGAATTCTCTATTACACAGTTTTAGTACTATAGGGCTACCGGGCAGCTTGCGTTCTTATGTGCACTCCTTGGGTGTGGCCGGCGAACAACTAAATAAAGCGTTGAGAATTCAATAGAACGAAAGTGTACGGGAGCCCAACAGCTCTGTTCTTGAGGCTTCGCCCCTGTGTGTTACCCTTCGAATGCGTCCTTGAACTACAGCTCACGCTCGTGACCAGGCTCGCCGCTTCACTTAAAAGCTGGGTTAACGTGAGCGTCATTTCTCCACACACAACGGCGTACTTTATATATATATATATATATATATATATATATATATATATATATATATATATATATATATATATATATATTTATATATTTCTTATTTCTCGCCGCCATTGTAGCGACGAGAAATAAGAGACAACGCCTTTGCTGCAGGCCGGCTGTTCTTATTCTGCTTCCTCTTCCTCCGCTTCCGTAACCCTGCCTGCGCCCTTGCCTGAGCCCCACTATTTAATATCATTACAATATATATATATATATATATATATATATATATATATATATATAAACAATGAAGTGCTAACATAGGACCCGGAAGTAAAAGTTAAAAAAAATCAAGCACGTAGGAAAAATTGTTTTGTAAAGGACCAACTAGAGTGAGTCCTTTACAAAACAATTTTTTCTACGTGCTTGATTTTTTTGAACTATATATATATATATATATATATATATATATATATATATATATATATATATATATATATATATATATATATATATATATATATATATATATATATATATATATATAATGAACATGCTATATACCATCGGCAACATCTTATCTTCTGCGTGCACTAGCACTGACTGCAAAACGACTCCTGCTAATAATGTCCAGGCATTCTTAGCAGAGCCCAATTACGACGATCCAGACTTGAACATCCAGACAGTTTCATGTCATCCCAGAAATAGTTACTGCAGATTATTTTTTCTCTTTCGCCGCTTATGAGAATATTTTTGAGGTTATAAACGCAACGCGTTATTACACATTAACGCAAACTACAATAGGCGTGTGGCGTCCACACAGGGGAAACAATGGAGGATGCACCTATGTAACCATTTAAGCGAGGGCCCGTAGCTGACGCCGCCAGTGTTGCACTTCCACTGCACGCAGAACGTGACGCATTTGAGGAATGCAAGAGGAAAAAAACAAACGCGGTGACACAGTGGTTGCGTGGGGACGCGCACTGTTTCCTGAACGTTCACTCATACCCATCGCGGTTGACGCGTGCAGGTTATGATTGATTTGTGGGGTTTAACGTCTCAAAACCACCATATGATTATGAGAGACGCCGTAGTGGAGGGCTCCGGAAATTTTGACCACCTGGGGTTCTTTAACGTGCACCCAAATCTGAGCACACGGGCCTACGACATTTCCGCCTCCATCGGAAATGCAGCCGCCGCAGCCGGGATTTGAACCCGCGACCTGCGGGTCAGCAGCCGAATAGTACTCGGCTACGCCTCTGCCTCATACAGGCAAAACTAAAAATATTCGGGGGGGGGGGGGAATATGTATATACATATGCATGCACGAACGTACATAAAGTGTGGTTGAACGTTCCCCGAAAAAAAAATTCTGGATGGTATCATCCTGTACAACAAAAGCAAGATTGGCTATATAGTATTCTGGCTACGCCTCTGCCTCATACAGGCAAAACTAAAAATATTCGGGGGGTGGGGGGTGGAATATGTATATACATATGCATGCACCAACGTACACAAAGTATGGTTGAACGTTCCCCGAAAAAAATTCTGGATGGTATCATCCCGTACAAGAAAGGCAAGATTGGTGGCTCTAAAGTATTCCGGCTGCGCCTCTGCGAGGCAGAGGCGTCGCCGGAATACTTTTTTTTTTTTCGGGGAGGAATCAACCTTACGTTATGTATGTTCGCGTGTGTGCTTGTACGCCTGCATAGGTGAAACATTTTTGGAGGGAATGGGGGTATGAACTTCCCCAGCCTCCCGCTCCCCCACCCCTGCCTGCACCACTTGGTTCGTGTAGCTGCCTGTTATGGGTCACGGAAATACGCGGACAGATTTGTGGTCCTCGCGTAATGCAAGCAGAACGGTTTTATTGGAACAGAGGTAAGAGCTGAGCGCGTGGCGAGGCGTCCGCCGGAGTAGCCACGGCAAACATCACGGGAAACCTGTCCGCGTAGAGGCGCGACTGTCGCGCCTCCGCGTGACGGGTGCTTCCGTGTCAGCGAGCCGCTCAGAAAGACCGCGAAATCGGAGAACAATTAAGGGCGCACGCCGGGGTCGCCCGTGTGCGGTTTCGGTCCAACGCACGGCCTGTCGGTGACGCCAAGGTCGTCCCCTCTGAAGGCGCTCGATCGGGCGTAACGCGGCGCCTCTCATCGCTTATACACTAACCCCCGTATTCACAAACGCTCCTCGACTCGACTTTCACCCTTCACTTGACAGAGTTGCACACTGCGCCGCTGCTCGGCTGAAAATGACGCTGCGCTACTCAACAATAGCAACAAATTCTCCCTAATATGCAGTGATTTTCCCTGTCTAGAGATGGCGCTTTCATCGGCTTTCTCAAGCCATTGAGAAAGCCGATGGGTAATTGGGTTTATTAAGTATTACGGCTTAGTGGCGCTAGCCACCGCCCAATCTAAAGGGTACAGCCATGTCCATCCATCCATCCATCCATCTATCAAGTGAAGGTGGAGCGTTGAGTGAAGGGGCGTTCTTGAAGACGGGGGTAACGCACGCGAGTCGAGGACAGAATCTGTTCTGCCGACTACGGCGTTTCGACGCAGTAACCACGGGACACAGGTCGCATATCCAGAGATATCTCAAAGGGGGCGAACATCTTGGCATGACGTCCATATTGTTTTTTACGAATACAACTAGACATCGATCAGATCAAATACGATTTCGCAAAGTTCCCCATAAATAACGAAGACATTTCCATTCGCCGTGAAAACCCGCGACTTTTAATGTTGCCATCAGCTATTTTGGCCACCAAATCAGTTTTAACGAAGGTTTTCGCTGAAATATCCCAGCAAAAAAAGTCGTGACTTCCTTCTTGTTTTGACCGAGTAGGGTTCTCCTTCGAGTGTGCACACCATAACACGTTAAGTGCACAAAATAGGGTAAAATTTAGAGAAAAAGCAATACGAAATTTGTTTATTTTTTTCTTGTTAAAAGATCTACGTGCCGCAGTAACGGCCTTAAGTTTGCTTTGACGAGGTTGCGTTCCGCACCAATGCACGGCACAACGGACTCGGAAGCAGGTTGCGTTCTTACGTACCGGATGGTGCCAGTGGAGACTGGTTATTTCATAATTCCGAGACAAATAGCACTGATCGTCACTTCCAATCTTTCTTTGATCGGCTTCGCCAAACGCTCGGTGCAATCGTTCTCCGCGTCCTCGCATATCAGTAGCTGGTCATAACCTCACGTGGCCTGACTGCAGGGCATCGCTCGGACATTCGGACATAGTGTCCCGTATGTCTAGGCCACCCTGCGGTGTGTGTGGGGGGGGGGGGGGGGGGGGCTAGGCTTTTTCCCTCCGAAATTTGAATGAAAGGGGTGTTTTACCGGGGACAAATAATAAAATATGGGTGTTTTTCAAGACGTTCAACAAATCCTTTACCCCTTCCCCCGCAAAAAATTCCTCCTTCAATCGCAGACTTATCGGGCGCGCAGGAATGCATCGCCGACATAAACAGTGCTGCGGTAGCTTTTGGGTGTCGCTACGTTACAAGTTCGGTAGAATGAAAAATCACTTTCTCAATTTTACGAAATTCTTTATTTAACGAAATAGTTCGAGTGTCTTCACCACTTCATTTAATCGAGTTTCAGCTGTATGGTTTTTATTTTTTATCTTTGTAAAGTGTACGTCATGCTTTAAAAAAAATGATCTAATCCGGCTCAGTTGCAATTTCGATAAAAGTTTTCACAGCTGAGGGGCATTGACTATACATCTAAACACGTACAACAAAACAAACAGGCGTCCCCACCATGCGCGAACACAAGGAGGACCCCAACTCTCATCCTTAACGCCAGTGGGCGTCTATACCTTTTGTATTTATGCTCACGATTGCGCCTTAATTATATTTATAAATTAATTAGATGTTCTATGATTATCCTTTCAGCCATAGGCGCTGTCATAAGAATATTGGAGCCCATTTGCGCAAGCCATTTTCTAAATTATATAGCTTGTGCAATAAAATCTGACAATTAAATGAAAATTAATCTCAATGAAATCATACTAACATGCCCATTCGTAATAAATCAGCCTTTTTTGTTTTTGATAGCTCAATCAATAAACCTGCAGTAAATATGGTACGTAAATACACTTGACACAATTTTCAGTGCCTTCTTAATGCAAAACATGTAGTGGTGCAAGCATATTTTTAGTCACAACTTATTCCGTTTCTCTTTAGTTTTTTTTTTGTCTTCTTCTTGCATCTGTTTTTTTGCTCATGTTGCTTTCTATTTGCGCCTTTCTCTATTTGTTTTTCTTGATGCATCAAGTCATATCTTCCTTTGTTTCTGTTTATTTCTCTGTCTTGCTCTTTTTTTCTATCTATTTTTTGTGTCTGTTTTTTTCTTTATCTCTCCCTTGCTCCGCCTTTCTATCTTGCTTGCGATCTTTTTGCTTGTTTCTGATTATTTCTCCATCGGTCTTGCTCAAAGTTTTATCTTGTGTTTTTTTGCAAGTTTCTTTGTATCTATTTTTTAGCTTTTGATGTATCCGCAGCCTTCATTTTCATTTTTTCGTCTTTATTTTCATCATTCTCCCCTCTATCTCTACCATGTATTGCACGTATTGCATATCACCACCGGCTGTACTCGATAGTGGGACGTGCGCGATTTCTGTGGCACATACCCACCTGTAGTTTTCTGCGTACACCAAAATCTTTTACGGCTCAGTTCGTAAAAACTACAATGTTCATATTAACGGTTATAGACCCTTCCAATCATGAGACCCTCTTCTAGACTTTTCGGTCAGTGAATTTATTTACGCTTTCTTTGCGTCACGCCAAGTGCATGTGTTTCTTAAGGTTACACCTACCATTTTTCTTTCCATTGCTCACTGCGTCGTCCTCAATTTAAGCTGAACCCTCTTTGTAAGTCTCCAGATTTCTGCTCTGTAGCTAAGTACCGGCAAGATACAGCTGTTATATACCTTCCTCTTGAGGGATAGTGGCAATATACCTGTTATAATTTGAGAGTGCTTGCCGAATGTGCTCCACCCAATTCTTATTCTTCTAGTTACTTCAATCTCGTGGTTAGGCTCTGCGGTTATTACCTGCCCTAAGTAGACAAGAAGAGAGCAGAGTGGATTAGGGGACAAACGGGGGTTAAGAATATCATAGTTGAAATAAAGAAGAGGAAATGGACATGGGCCAGGCATGTAGCGCGTAGACAGGATAACCGCTGGTCATTAAGGGTAACTAACTGGATTCCCAGAGAAGGGAAGCGGGTTAGGGGGAGACAGAAGGTTAGGTGGGCAGATGAGATTAATAAGTTTGCGGGTATAAATTGGCAGCAGCAAGCACAGGACCGGGTTAACTGGCGGAACATGGGAAAGGCCTTTGTCCTGCAGTGGACGTAGTCAGGCTGATGATGATGATGATGAAGTGCATGTGTTTGTGAAAAATAACGTGAGGGATAGCCAGCATCACAGGCCCGAGGAACAACGTACTTAATTGGCCAATTAGAATATATAAATTAATGTTTGTGTGTGTGCGGTAGCTAATGACATGTGCAGGCACCTACATGCATTTAAAACAGCCCCGTAATCATCGACATGCGCGTCATGCCAAAGGCGTCGTGTCTGCGTTCATTATAAGAAACTTCAAGCCTCGCAATTAAGCGCCCAGCGTTGCGGAACGCAGCGTCACGGGTAACGCCATTGGCCAGCATGCAGAAGGCCTATCTTACTATAAATACACTGCATTGATCTCAGCTTGTCGCAGGGAGGAGTGTGTTTCCTGAAACTCAGCACGGCGCTAAGTACATGAGTGCGTGCACGAAGCTTGCAGTGCTCACCCACTGGGCGAAGTTCAACCCACAAACATATAGGTGTTTTGTGTCATAAGCGAAAGTACTCTCACCCAACATTTAGGTTTATATATATTGTGCCATTGGTCTTAGATTGCAGCAGGAATGTGTATTTCGAATATATTTATTTTGTAGTTTCGCATTAGTGCTGTTAAAGAGAACACCACATTTTTTAAGTCTCGAAAGGTCAACCACCCAATTTTGTTTGTCGTTTTCTAACACCTGCGAGACGTTTCATACGTGTCCGGGATATTTTGGCGATATAGGGCTCATAAAATTAGCACCAACCATATCTTATCTTCTTGTTGTGCAAACAATTAACTTCATCGCCAAGCGCACAATGACGTGGCAGAACGCGGCGCTCGATGATGACTAACGCCGGCCCTCGCCCATCGACCTTGTGGCCGGCGTAGTGCCGCCGCAGCGTTTGGTACGAGACACAACAAGGGTTGCACCGATGAGCAGAAAAGAAAAGAAAAAAAAAATAGAGGGAGAAGCATACACATGAACTCGCTGGGACCGAAGAGCGAAACAGAAACCAAAACCAAACGGGAGCGTCGCGGCGAAGGTTTCCGCCCACCACGCCACGTGACCGAATGACGCCACGCCGTCTTGTTTTTCTTCGTGATGCTCGTTCTTGAATCGTCCAGTTTTGTCGGCGGGCGCCTGCGTCGGGAGTGAGTGCGTTGGAAACTATTCCTACCCGAGCAGAGACGAGCTGTGCGACGTGGAGAACGCAGTGGTGGCTGATCATCGTTTTTAAGGGTGCTCTCGCGTGCCCTTGTGACGTGAGTGAGATCGCGTTGCTAACCCCAGTGTGAAAGTCGTCGGAATCCCCGTCGCCTGTGCCGTGCACAGCGGATCGTTCAGAATGGTGATCAAAATGTACGTCTCCGGCATCTCTGCCAGCAAGGAGGTAGGTCGTTTCGTTCGCCGGTTGCCGTTGCAGTGGTGGTGGCTGCGAGGGAGGGAGTCGGACCGGCCCACTCCTTATTCAGCGGGGTTTGCACCGGCAATCGAGAGTTCGAGTCGCGTAGCAAAACGAGTGCGGCGCCGAATTTGGGAATCGGAACGACCGTGCAAAGCAGAGACGTTGTTCGTGACCGCGCATCCTGTTTACGCCGGGAGCGTTTCTTCCGGACCGTGTTCTCCGGTAGTGCCCTAGAGGATGTCGAGCCCCGCTCGAGGGGTTGGGCCGCGCGGTCCCACCCATTGCGCATGGCTCGCACGCATGGGCTCCTGCCAGCAGCTCTCCCGGGCTTTCGCACGGCCGGCTTTCCTTCCGCTGTGCGACAAAACCGCTAAAATATAGCGCTGTGTTGAAACGCCCAGCTATGCGCCTCTCTCTCTCTGTGTGTGTGTGTCTGTTTTCTCTTTTTCTCTCGCTGGCGAAAAAGAGCTCTTAGACTGCTTTGTGGGCAGTGGCACCGAAGCATTCTTGCTGTGTGGTGATGCGCTCTGGAAACTATATTGGTTTTCGATTCGTGCTTCCCGATCTGTTGTCAGATATGCTCGCACTGCTATTTACAACACAGAGAGGAAAAAAAAAAAAACAAACCAACTACTCCGTAAAGATTAATCGTGTACTGACGTTTAAGCTAAACAACCACGTGCAGTGTGTGTATATGGTCATCATCACCGTCGAAGTGGTACAATTCGTCCACCTGCTTTTGTTTAAGATGGACGCACTGTACGTCTTCGTTTGTGACGCCGCGATGCCATATGGCAAAAACAACGTTGTTGTGTCAAGGCTTGTGGAAGAAGTGCTGGAAGTTTGGGTTTGGGTGCAGAGAAAAGCACAGTATCAGTGCACCAGATAATGTCACTATAACAACTGATCCTTGTGAAACCAAGATTGCATACATGACAGGTATTCAAGATTGTAACAAACGTCAAGATTGCTACAAACAGCAAGCTATATTAGCAGTGCCATAACAGACACTATAAATAGTACCAGTAACAGGTTCTAAGAATATATATACTTGAGACCTGGCTAAAATTGTTATTGCGATTCTTAAAAGTGCACTTACCATAACCAGATAATGTAACATCTCCTTTCATTCATCTGCTTATGCAGGTATTGCATATGGCCATTGCTCCAACCTCATGCATGTTTTACGGTGTGCTCATGCTTAAATATTCCGACCGCTTTCCTTCCAGGTTAAAAAGAATCAGCAAAGAGCCCTAATGATCTTGGAGTCTATAAAAGTGCCATTCGAGAGTATCGATATCACTGAACCTGGCAAAGAAGAAGACAGAGATTTTATGAAGGAGCACTGCAAGAAGGTTGATGGTGTTTGCACACTCCCTCCACATTTCTTCAACGAAAAGGAATACTGCGGGGTAAGGCAATTATTACATGTAACATCCGAATGATAGAACACGTGTCATCCTGAACATCTGCTTTTACAATGTCTCAGACTGCTCTTGCCAGGCGATAATTGTGTTATCATGTTACCTGACCAGACAAACTTTTGTCAACCTCTTGACTAAATTTCAGCTTTGCTGCACTGCTTTTAAGACTGTTTTTCAAATGCAAAAACTTCTCTAGCATAGGTGTGAGTCAGAGGTGAAATCAGTACATGGCTTGCTTCATTCCTTCAACATTTGACATATTTTGTTCAGCAAAATTAGATGACCCGAAATGTGTAACAGTGCTCCTAGAGAGGGGCATGATTTTAATGGCGCTTCTTTTTTATTCTATAGGATTATGAAGACTTTGATCAAGCCACAGAAGAGGACAGGCTGATCCTTTTTTTGAAGCTTGACCCTGCAGAGTACAACCTGAACGGATCAGTAAGTCTTAATATTACTGTTATATGCACACTCAAACCTCATTATAACAAAGTTACATATTACAAAAAGATTAAGTTTGTTATATCAGAAAATTCGTTATAAAGGTTATTTCTAACACTGTATCCTTTGCAAGACTATATTTTATTTACTCTGTTATATCTGTGTTTATTATATTGAGGTGTGAGTGCTAATATATAGCTAATGTTATGACATCAGGTGAAGGACTGGCAATTGAGATAAGTAACATAATAGATGTTATGGAATGTTGCCTCTCTAAGGTCTGGAACAAACAGGAACTGTAGCTGAACATAAAAAAATTACTGAAGCATAGTACTAGAAAAGAGAGCAGTGAATGGTATCTCCATTATCTTCCAAGACAAAGATGTTAGCCTGGAAACAAATGTTTCTTCTCAACACTCTTGTTTTTCCTGTGGTGTGTATAGGTTTGAAACATGGACCTTGAAGAAATATAAAAGAAAAGAAGCTGGATTCCTTTAAATTGTGCTGGTGGTGTAGGTTTTTGAGAATCTCACGGACTTCCAAACAAAGCAGCCTATCAGCCATAAGGCAGATGAATACCTTAGTCTTGGCAGTGTGAGAACTGGTTTTTGACCAAGATATTTGTTCAATGGAAGGAAAAAGGAATGTGCGAGGGTTTGTTATGGTTAAATGGCATTCATCAGGCTGCAAAAAACATTTTCGGAAGCTTCTATGGGCATCCCTGTACTCAAGATGTCAATAGGTGTTAACGAGTTGATGGTATTTAATATACCATATGTTCTACTAACTTAGAGTTGAAAAGTTTAAGAAAGTTGTTTCCCATTTCACATTATTTTTCTCCTCTACACTTCCGATAATATGGTTTACTATTTCACGCTATTCATAAATAGAATTTTGAGATAAGCACCTTACAATTGCAGACAACTATTTTTGATCACTAGCATTAACGAAAGTGAGAAAACGCCAGGCCTGCGCAGAAAGCACAGCACAGTGAAAGCTAGAAAAGCAACCTTTGAGAGCCTTTTCTAAACACTCATTGGGTGAGTGCTGCAAGCACACTTGCTTGATACCGACTACGGCATTAACAATAAAAATTTTAGGGTAGTAGGCCGGCATTTCCTATGCTATTTTTCATCATTCTTCTTGGAAGCGTGGAGTCCATTAAACACTTGCAAGAAATTTTATGTCAATTGTTCATGCAGTTGCACTTGCCAGAGCCCTTGGCTATTTGGAAAAAAACAGCTATTTTTATTATTTCTTGAAGAACAACCCCCCCTCCTCATAACTTAAGCGGAGGTGAAGTGGGGGGAAAGGGGGCTAGCATGCCACCAAAGATAGTATTGACATTCAGTGCTATCTATGACTGTTTTCGTTTTTTTCCTGTCTTTTCTTTTCTTCTTGTGCACTGCATATATATTTTTTACAGGGAAAACGAACTGCACAATGTGACATAGGTACTAACTACATTTTGCCAGAATTGTGCAGTGAAAACGACAATAAGAGAGTCGGCTAACCATCTTATCTTTCATAACTGTTGGTTGTACTTTGCAAGCTTGTTTTGTTCTTCTCCTCAGAGTATCGTTCCTGAAGGGGTGGAGCCTATTGCGATGCCTAGTGACAAAGGTGAGGGAGAGACTGAATCCGGCATGGTAAATGGTGCTAGTGAAGAGGGCGCTCAGGAAAGCGGTACTGGGGATAGCGGTGAAAACATGGATGTTGGCGATGACAGCAAGGAACAGAAACCAGGAGGAGGTACAGAGGAAGGAAACGCCGAAAAAAAGGACAAAGTGGATGAACCCGCTGAAAATGTGGAAGAGGACGAACAGGGAGGTGCTGAGGAGCAGAAAGATGAAGGTATTACTGGAGGTGAGGAAGCTGAGAGCAAAAGTGAACAAGAAGAGACCGAAAGTGCTCCAAATGATGAACGTGAAGAGAAGGCCGATGATGATGAAATGAAAGCAGATGAAGAAATAACAGAAGAGCACAGTGGCGATAAAGAAGATATTGCAGATGAAGAGGAGAAAGAAGAGTGATTCCATTGCACCATTTAGAAAGAAAAAGATAAGAATGTGCTGGCCTTGTGTGCATTTTAACACAGTTTTCAATTGTGTTCTGTGTGGAAGAATGGCAGAGGTCGCATGTATGTTTTGTTTGAGTGTGAATACAATGATAATGTGTGCACTGGTAACAACACTGCCATCAGCAGTTAGGAATTGATTCTGCATTGGACGGGCTGCACGATGCATTACACAGAGTTGTTGGCCTGGCCACTACATACTGTTAAGTTGTAGTGAACTTGTAGCATGTGATAAATTACTTAATAGTCTAGATTTGGCTTACTGTGTAATTTGTAGCTTTGAAATTCATTTTGGTTTGAGCATAAGTACTTTCTTGCTGCTGTACAGGACAAAAAACCTGCGTTGTTGCAGTGTTTGAAAGCTTTTATCTATTGTGTACCTTCTGCAGCTGTAAACTTCAAGTGATGATATCCTCAGGGGTTGACAACAAAAGACAGGGAAATGTTAAATAGGAGTACACTTTGGCGCTCAACAACAAGGAGTACTTCCAAGTCCAAAGAGACCAACCAAGCCAGCTTTGCTACCACATTAATTGACTTCAGATGACAAACTTTGACAACTAAGCCAGCCTTCCTACTATATGATAAACTTTGCCATATGGCAGAAGCAGCGAATAAAGCTACTTCATGGAACACAGTTGCCTTAATACTTGTAAGTGATGTTACTGATTATGTGCTCAAGTTTTTATGCTTGTGTATTTGTATATACCATTTTAGGCACACTCTGTGCCACAACTGCTGTAAAAAGAGCTGTTTTCTAGGACTGAATAATGTTGCAGCTTAATAAAGTGGTTTGCTGTTGAGACATTGACATTCTATGTTTTTTTTTTACAGCATGACCGTTCGTGTGCACCCAAAGCCTGCACAACTACCACTGCCTGAACGAATGTTTTGCCATCGTGTCTACTACGCATTGTGGTTCGTCAGCATTCACAGCCAAAAGCTACCGTTTTCTTAAAAAAAAAATGCTTAGCTTGCGAGATTGCTTGCATAGGTTGTGTTGCCTGTCCACTAACCCAAGAATGAGTGTTCTTAGTTCTAACTTGCAATGAGTGATCAGAGGAGACTGATCAACTTTGTGCATGTAAGCATGATTAAGAGTTTTCAGGTGTGTAATGTTGAATTTAAAATCCCCCAAAAAATTAATGCGGTAAAAAAGTTACTGCATTGAAATGAAATATTTCTGTTTACTGTTAATTGTTACAGACTGTGCTGAATTATTCTTTTAGTGCAACTGCTGCATGATAGCATGGTTGAACAATGTTGATGACAAATGAACAAATTTTATTGCTCAGACAGTGAAAATCGTGAAGACCAGCAGCAGATGCCAGTTACTGTTCAAGAAAATATTGTACAGATGGTACAACTGTCGATACGCTGCAGTCAACTGTGCTAGTGAAAGTATACGTCTAAGCTGCCAGCTTGTCACATGGTATGCATTTTTGGTCGGCCATGAGTGACCATAATTTGCTCATATAAAGCAAAAGAACAAGCAAAGGCATTTAATTTGCCTGCATTGTCAAAGCTTGTAGACTAACCACATTTCACTGACTGCGCACGTTCTGGTGTATCATATGCAGGTAAATGTACAGCTCATGAAACCCCCTTTCACAGACCAAGAAGTGAAGCTGCGAGTGTCGGTGTTTTTTTTCTGGTGATGAGTGCGATTATTTATTGTTTTTGCTTCTGGACGTCCCTGCTTGTTATCAGTCGCATTTGAACTATCAAAAGGTACCTTGTTAAAGAACCTATCTGGAAAAAATATTTTATTTGCTATCTCGTTTTGAATGTAGTTGCACAATAGGCCTAATCAAAATCAATTGTTTGTATGTCTTTTACTGGTGGTTATGTGTGTTCTCGTATAACCTTCTTGTGTCGGGCAGACCTAGTGGTTTTCTAATGTTTGTGTTATGTGAATTCACTTTCACAGGCTCTCGCTAAGTGCCCATAGCTAAGACATTGCCATAGTTATGTCTTGCAATGCATACATTTTGTGTATTGACCAGGTGCCTCGATATCTCTACGTTGCACTTTACAAAGTTTGTGTTGCCCAAATAAGGTGATCATGTTGCATTGCATCGAGAGGGATTGTTGATCCGCAAAATGCACTATTGTATGCCGCAGTTGATCTGCTTGTCTAGATTTTTACGACGTGTTATGTGCACAAGCGCACACAGCTTGATTTTGAAGCTACCACTTGTTTTTTTTTGTTTATTTGCTTTCCTCACGGTGGTGGTGGTGGTGAAAGTATGTAAGTTGCCGTGTACAATTAAAAGTTTCTTCACTTTTGAACAACTGTTGATATAAACGAGAGCAAAAAGCTGCTTCCGAACAGAAACAGTCGTTCACTGCATCTAGCAGCATTCGCATAAACCATCACTCTTTATTGTACCGTTACCCCCCCAATTAGAGACCCTTATACACATCGACCCTCGTCACATTACATTATTACTTCTTAGTAATAGCAACTATTTCATACACTAGACCTCTACACAAAGAACTTGACGAGTGCTGTGCACAAGGTTTTTCAACAGCACTGGACACAGCTGCGCGAAAATGTGCTCCAGCTGTTGCTGTGAAATTATATTTTTTTTTTGCTAGTACTTAGCTATAGGCACCCGACAGTGGACCAGAGGGCGCGACGAAGCTCTTTGGGCCGCCTTAGTATTGTTGGTACCGACCGCCAGGGATACTAAGAAAATGGAACGCTCGCTGAACACAGTGACATGCTAAAGTGTCAGTGCCCTTTTTGGCACGTTTTCAAAGAACGCTTCCTGGGAGCTTACATAATCAGCCACGACCGCCTTGATCACAACTAAACAAGAAAATTATATGCACGTGAAAGCTCAGTTTTGCTGCGCCTACTCGCTATGCTGTGTGTTCTGGCGCTACCATCAGATCTCGTAAACTGCATTGCCAGGTGCCTATAGTTGGCTACAAAGCAATAAGTTCCACTCGCTAAACTGCGGTGCGCACGACCTTTGCCTCATGTGAGTGTCGCACCAGCTGGTTTTAGTTCAAAGCACAAGTACTTTAGCTCCGCCACTGTAAATACTAGGCTCGACATAAAATAAATGCTCCTTGTTCACAACTAAAATATTTTGGCTGATATCATGGAGGTAGTGCAAAACTAGGTGAGGTGCCTCCAATCTCGGAGGCAACAGAAAACCATGGTTAGGTAGAGCAAACTTTCGAAAGGTGGTGAAACAGGAACATTACATCCATAGAGTTTCCTAAAATTAACTAGAGGGGACTCTGGTGCTGCAATCGTTCAGCAACCATGGGAATGATGGGAAGTACACGAATTTGTCTAGTCTTCGCACTTGCAGGCCTCGAATCGCACTTGTGGCTTTGTTTATTGCTGCGTTTAGGTTTTGTTTTGAAGGAAAAAACAAACCCTCTTGAACTTTCTGACTAGATTCGAAATGGTATAAAAGATTAAGGTGGTGAAGCGCAACTGCTGAACATTCGCCGATTTTTGTTTCGTGAGAAACAACTTCAAGCCATGCGAACCCATACGGAACCAGAAGTAGGAAAATGAGACACGTCTATGTACTACCCATCATTCCCATGCTCGCTGAAGCGCCGCGCATTGCAGCTCCAATAGACCCGAATGCCGGAGTTCCCTCTAGTGTATTTATATGAAACTATGGTGACATCGAGAGGGAATAAAATGATGGCTATCGCCTCTCAGTCCTCTTATGTAAGTGCATAAGGAACCCTGGAATTTTTTAAATTTTTTCTTTGGTTGTAACAAAGTATAAGCATTTACTAATATGCTGTTCAGGTAATAGCTAGAGATCGGGTATTTTGTTCAGCATGTTCACAAAGGTGTTCGGCACAAATGTATTCAAGGCCTTCGTTATGCCAAGGCATCAACAAGTTTGCAATGCCACAGTGGTGCTGAATACAAGAAGACACAGTTTACGATGCCTTTTATTTCCATGTAAAGTAATGCATTTCGCATGCAATGAAAATTCCACATGGCATTCGGAAATTTTAACTGAGAATGCTGCAATAACTGCCATGGTAAAATAAATGCACAGCTTGAGACTAGACATACACATCAGATACGAGAGCTCTCTGTGCCAAAAATGTTTTGGCAGTGGTTAACAAAATAGTTGTAGTGTACGGTCTAATATGGAATGCAACTTACAGACATGAGAGCAGTGAGTAGTTTATAAAGTAGATGATTGACAGGGTTGCCCCATCTGTGCATCTGTAAAAGCTAACCTTCTAAAACAGTTCCAGCATCTACAGACACAGCTAATTGTACATATTGATGTGCTTAAATTGTTTGCGGTGCAGCCTTGCATGCAGTCTCACACTGGACTATACGGCATATTGCAAACAAAATTTGCACTGTAAACTTATGTACATGCATGGTGTATGAACTGAATATGCCCTGCTGAAATAATGGTGACATTTTATGCTTTTGTAATGTTATGGGGACATTACTTATAGTACAGCCTGGAATAGTTTGCAGGCAAATGACCGTGCACTTGCTACACTACAACTAGCCACTTTGGAGAAGGTTCTCGCAGAAAAGCAACAATGCTCTGCAGGAAAGTGGTTCTTAAACGCTCATTACATAGTTCTTGGATTTACAGTGCATTGGTAAACAACAATTGTATTTTTTTTGCAGAGGCACAAAGGAAGGCAATTTTATTTCTTTAGCTCGTAACTGACAATTTCATGTAAAGTGGACTTGCATTGCTGTGCACCTTGAAGGAACACAACAAAAAGCCATGCCTGGAACAGTTTCTAAATATTGGCTGCATCTATGTACTTTGATTACGCAATAATTTCATCCAACCGGGCGGGTGTTGGCGATTCCTTCAAATTGCTTCTTGCTGTGCACTTTAATGACATGCTTGCCTTTCCGGGTCACCTTGTTAGAAAATAAAAATCTGAACTGCGCACCGACTTTTGAACCTCATACAAAAGCAGTTTGAATGAAGGCAAGTGTTAAAATTAAAACTTCAACCCTATTTCAACACACCTGATGCCCATGAAATAGGGGTTTTTAGAGATTTTTAAAATTTATAATGCCTTAGCTTGCAAGGTTTAAGCCTGCTCTTTTGATCCACTGCCACTGTCGTGTATGCCACAGCCACATCAGCTGCACCGAGCTACTATAATCATACCATTAAGCGTATGAAAATTTCACACGCCATAAGAAAAAACAGAAGTGCCTAATGAAAAACAGCACTAGATCTGAACTTGTTTGCAAACTGCATAACTGAAATTGTTTGCAAACCGGAATACTTCCAGGCAATTCTGTGCTGTAATTTCAATTGCAAAATATTAAATGCATTACTATTCTCTAGGATGACCTACAAGCTTTCCACAATGAAATACTTTGTTAATAACCGCATTCAGTGTCATTGTAACCTAGCATACCAAAAACTACTGTTTTGCCCGCTACAGCAAGTACTGTGAAAGCTTAATGCTTCAGGAAACAAATGTTGGCACGAAAGAATATGATTCTTCCTTTTGGTATCAGAAAAAAAAAAGAAATACTGGCCCCAGTACTATTTATGGAATGAGGTATTAAGCAATAAGATGAGTGTAACTGTGTGTTTCTGCAATAAAGTGATGCTGCAGAAGCTTAGTTACTTGTAAGTAAACCAGTTCCGAACGAAGTTATATTGCACATCATAAGCAACGACTAATAGGTATGGGAGGCCAGTAAAAAAAAAACTCGGTGAAAGAACGCCACTTCCGCAGTGAATAATGTCACTAATTAATGAATGACTGGAAAAACAGGAATTTCAGAGGTGCACACAATATTGCAAGTCTATGTTCCATGACACACTATCAAAAAAAAGCAAAGCTACTCTTTCATTTCACAGCATTGATGCTAAAAAAGCTGACATTGCGATAGACAACACAACAACGGTGCTTGCTAGGCAAGTTGAAACATGTGATTCATAACGGTATTGAGAGTTTATTGCCTAATGTTTGCACTCAATACCATTATGATAACACAACCTGCACGCAAATATAACTTTTCTTTACTAAAACAATCCTCCTGCCTTCTTTACAATACCTCTTACATGCCTTTCATCATTTTTTGAATAAATATAAAGAAAATAAATATGATAAGTGGTCAGCAAGACAGTACCCAAAACTTGTTTTAACACTGAAACAAACAGTTCAACGCTCAGATTTGTCAAGCTTAAAATGATTGAGCTTTACATTCTAAAGTGACATCTCTGTTATTGACTGCACCTATCCAAGTGTAGAGAATTTGTGTTAAAATACTTGTACAAAGACATTCACGAATTCAATGTCCACTGCATGCAGATAAAGAAATCGCACAGCTCTGCGTACATTCCAACAGCAAAATGTTTTTTCCTCGCTCGCTTGACAGCAATAGCGAATGACATAAGCAGCATCAAAGGCAATGAAAAATTTCGTAGGGAAAAAAAAAACAAAGGAGGTTATACCTGTGCTTTAGGTATGTCATGAAAGCTTGAATCTGTGCATATGAACACACCACGTCCTGAACTGAATTCATGTAGATGATGCCAACTTTGTAATAATGTATGCAACTACACTCTTAAGCACAGCTAACACAATGTCGTCAAAACTGGAAAGCTAGCTATTAAGCAGCTCTGTCTGTCAAAAGCCACACATAGACAACATTATTCTGGTACAATCACTGTACACTCCTTATCAAAAATACACAAGGCACACTGCATACAACTGGAACTAAGACCAAATCTGCAGAGCCTCAATAGCACCTCATTGTTCTGGAAAATGAAAATTGACTTTTTCTTTCTCTCTCTAGAACATCAAAGCAGTGCGAATGTAACAGGCACCCACAGCATCACATAAAAACAGCCCTGGTCAGTTATGTTGGTGGCCCATACGTACTTTCGAAAGTGCAGATAGAGATTTGACAAGTACCTACTAGAACATACATTTATGCAGAGCGGGACGTGGAAAGCTCATAGAAACCTCCCTAATGAATGCCACATCTCCACAGGATAGCATAACGTATACTCCGTGATCACAATTCAGGCGAACAAACCACTGGAACTTGGAAATCAATCCCGCTGTCACTGGATTCCTTGCCAAAACTGGTCTCCTTTTGTGATTAAATAAGGTAACCAATAAATGTATCAAGCACATAACTGGGTGCCTAAAGCACTTTCTTGCAAGCCAGCCTTCACTATTGCGCAGAGCCATCTGCCACATGAACATGCATAACAAATACGCATCCCAAGAATCCACCTCAAATTCTCGGTACACAGCGAAGGCCACACAATGTATTTGGCTGCACAGTGGGCAACAAGGGATGCTATAGTAGAGAATTCAAAGTCAATTCTTCCTACCCTATATCCACTAATGTGCATACAAGGCATGAAGTTAAGTGTGCTTGCATTGTGCTGCCATTGTTATGCAGCATAAAATTGTAGCTGCCCCTCTCTTGCTTAGTGGTGAAATGTAATATTTACTGTGGTTATCCCTTTAAGCATGCGACATGTTTCATGGGATGGCTCTATCAGGGAAAAGAAAAAAAAACGTTAGCCATTTATCATTCCCAATTTGTTCATGAACATTTCAGGTACCTTGACACTGCCTTCCTTGCATGCGCTTCCTTGATACTCTGACTTGCCACGGAAAAAGACTGCTCTTTGCTGCCTTGCTTGTTTTGGCACTAGCAAACTGGTGGGCTGCTTCGAGGCAAATCAGCGCAGTAGTGCAATGTGCAATGTTGAAGTTCTGCACCAGTACAGTTAACAGTGAAACAGGCCAACGAAGTAATCATGCTTTCCCGACAACATTTACAAAACACTTTCTAGCTCGGGCCATTGTCATTCCCCGCTCTGCTAAGTATAAAAACATGATTGTATGCCACTATCTGTAAATATGTGAGATTCCATTCCACACCCTGCAAATATTCATTGACAGTTAAGACACCTGCATAAGCACATTTTGTACACGCGAGCACTATGCATTATAAGGAAACATATTAATGAAACTGACTCTTTAAAAAATTTTCACAAGTGTGTATAAAAGCACAGATATTGAAAACAGCTTGGAATGACGAAGTCACGTTGTGCTCAAACAAAATTTTAATTTAGTGCCAACAAGCGTGTGCCAGCTGGACACAGCAGGGGACGACAAACTGCTGTTTGAAACTGTCGAGAAACAAGCTGTAACAAGTTTTGAGCTCATCACAGTGTGTCGTGAGTTCACAGCTCCATTCACGTAGAAACAGCTCTGAAAGGCAACACAGAAGGCGTCAGCTAATATGGCTAGAAAAAAAAAGGCATTTCACAGACATCTGAAATGCAGCAAATGGCCTAAAATACACCCCTAGCCGCACACAGAGGCCTGCGTGTATGCAAGTTGCTTTTCATCACAACGAAAGTATGCACCATATTTATGTGAATATGAGGAATCGAAGAGCGTTTGCCCATTAGGGTAAACGCTTGAATTTCAAAAATAATAATTATAGCACAAGCTCACAATGCCAAATCATGCCTCCATTTGGTGGCTCCGAGTACTATGCCACGAGTGACTACCTACTACAGGAACATAACCTGTGCATGTTATTGGAGAATGATAGCCAGTTCATAAACTTCCATTGTTGATGAATTGCATTATGGGGAACCTTAGACATCAGCAGGAAAGCTAGCAGCGACACCTTGACGTGGTTTATTTAACTAAAGTGGGTAAACATTTTTTTATGTTGTATCACACGTTTTTGTAAAAAGGTCAATCATCTAAGTGCTACAAATTAATAGTTAGCTCACTGCTACTAAGATTTACACCAGCAGTAAATTACAACTACAACTTGCTGTAGTGTTAACTGTACATGTTCTTGGTTAGAGTCTGGATTATTAAATGTCATTACCCGCATCATTGCCACTTTATCTAGCTCTTCTGTAACCTGATCACTCACAAACGGTGAGATGTTAGTACAAACTAAAGCTACCCGTTAGCGTCAGCCCGTACCAATGAACTGAGAAATTACAACAAGCGCACAACTCGTTGCAGTGAATGCGGTTCACAACTTTTTAACACTCACCACAAGTTTCAACAAGAAGGCTAAGAAGAGTCTAATGGATAAACAGGGAACAGTATAAGCAATGCGACACTAGCAAATGACTGCAATCTCTTCAGAAATTAAACATTTTAGGTGGACACACATCAGCTGGTCTAGAAATGGCAAGTAATAGTAGTTGTGTTACCTCGGCTCAGTGCCAGCAGTTCCATTCACTTCATTAGCCAGCTTGGCCGGAGAAGTGTTGGTAACGGCCTTGACCTCAGGTGCAGCTTCTCGGCCAACACTCTCGCTGGACTTTGCTCTGGCTTCTGGTGTGGCAGGCACTGCGAGACCAGGTACTGCTGTGGTGGCTCCGTGACCGGGTGTCATATGAGGCGATGTGGCGAAGCGCGACAGGGACCGGTCCACCATGCCGTTTTCGTCGTCACTCGGAGCTACGCTAGTCTCACTGACATCTTCCGGATAAAAGAAATGGTACCTGCAAATATTTTCATAGTCGCACCGGCTAAAGCTGGACCAAACACATGCACAAAAAGCCACAGCTCTATAATTTACGTACTGTAATGAACAGGTATCCTACTTTTCAGAGATCAGGTTACCATTTAGCAAAAATCCTCGGCATCTTCCAGAAATAGATTTATCTGTTGTTGGCTGTTTTATCCGTTGAAGCTGTGAGCCATCAAAGTATGACACCGCTTACGTTTTCTTAAATTCGTCAGTCTTGCATGGCAGTCATGTCATGGAAACTAGTGAATAAATGCAGCAGCTACAATGAAATAAACCCGCGGCTATTTTACTATTATTACCACCTAGTGGCGAGTGCAGCATGTGCCTAGGAGAAATCTCGCTATTTTTAAAAACCTGGGAATCCTGGAAACATGCATGTACACAACAAGATTGTAAGTCAGGACTACATACTTTCCTTTTGTCCCGTCTATCTTGTGTACCCATGCCTTTATGCCCAACCATTCCCCTTCTTGAACTTTTAGACATGAACATAATCAGGTGCTCTGCGTATACTTGTTCAAATTCACAGTGCAATCCTATAGGGCACTTATTGTTTGGCTTCATAGCACAGCACATAGACAAATTGTCAATAGTAAATGCGTAGGTTTGTGGGATAGTATCTGCAAACAGCACTAAAGTTACGCCTATCAAGTTGGCGTAGTAGAACGATTGTTACACCTGAAATACAAAGGCACAGTGCCAACACTGCGATTCCTCAGAATTTTCCTTAGGAAGAACTGTAGTCTGAACATTGGAAAGATAAAGCAACAGTGTAACGTATACAGTGCCATTTTCTTTGTTTGCGAGAGAAAGTCGTGTAAAAGATAGCTTCTGTGCCATGCGTGTACTTCTAACCACAGGTTAGAGTTGGTGGTTTGTGATGCATTGGTTGTGTTGCCACACTACTTCATCAAACTCTCATGATTTGCAGCTGCATCGATGAAAAGTAGACTGGCAAAAGAGTCTGATCAACAACAAAAATCAGTCGGTGTGGATATTTCAGTTTGCTTACATAGCTCGGGTTGGGGAGATAAGAGTACTGCTTGATAAGGCTCACGAACCTTAAAAACAAAATCAAGGATATTAGCTTGTACGCATACTTCTTTACGTTACCGTGTTATCAGATACCAGAAAAAATCTGCGCATGTGCGAGCCTTTATGAAATGTAGACTTTCTACAGAATGTAAACTAATCACCGCATACGCTTTACATATGTGGCCCTACCTTGCAAATCAACCTTTATTTGTGGCTATGTGCGAAACGTATTTGTTTTGCGGAGACTCCTGCCACCGAGTGGCAAGTCAAAGTGCGGAAAAGAACTGTGATCGCCTTGTTTCAGCCAGCTCACTGAAGCTCTCAATGGAAGAGGCCTAAAACTGCCAAAAGGCTGGATAGGTGGCGCCGTCTAGCGGGTCAAAGTGGAACAGGCAAGCACCAAACTATTGCAGAAACATAGTGCATTATATTTTTTGTGTAAGTGCCTTGCAGTGATTAAATATGAATATGTAGCCTTTTTCATAACATTTTCCCTCATAAAAACTAGGCAATAACAAATGTGTCCACGACTGTGGTTGCACGAAGCGTCACAACATGTCGGCATCGTTTTCCGCAAAATCGGTATTTTTGCATCACTTTTCCACATAGTAATACTGTGCACACTAAAAACCTTGCTTATTACTTTGCCGCAGTGATGTTTCAATCTTATCTAAATCATATATAGCTTAAATGCAGTTATTACCATTTAGTGGTTTGCGAAAACGGAAAAGTATGTTTATGTATGCACGCAAACGTTCTATTTATAGGGAGCTAAAGCGTCCCTGAATTATGCATTCTTGTAACAGAATAAACACAATCTAGTATTCCGGTAATGTTAAAAAGTACACGTACAAGCTAGTTGTCCCTAGGATTAGCCGTACATAAATAAAATGTCTATTAAAGAAGCTTGTGGCATGCTGCATTTCAGATAATTATTAGGAAATGACTCTTTTCATACCATAAGCCTTCATTAATTTATGTCTTAAGCATCATTTTGGTATTACCTTTTGTGTCCAATTATAATACGCTAAAGTGATGACCATGGGCGCTCCCTTACCTCAAGTGCTGACTGTCCTGTGTCTCGTCATCACTGTCCTCGTCAGGTGAAATATACAAGACCTTCAGTGTAATTTCACCTTGCTGCAAAAACATGTTGCCAACCAAAGACACGAAAGGAACATTAAGGAAGAACGTAAAGTTAAACAGTATCAGTAAACTACACTTCTGCCACATCAAAACAGCAAGTGCAACTGTAACAAGGAGGCTTGATGAACCAACAAAGATGCAAGAATACAAGTAAGAAATATATATGATGCCACTGATTTTGACAGCATCCATTCGGTTCTTGTTATAGTCACTTATTAGTTGGTTGGATTAGTGTTTAACTTCTCAAAACAGCTCAAGCTATCAGAGATGCTAAAGTGGAGGGCTCCTGATAATTTCAGCTACCCGGCGTTGTAACGCCCGCTGAAATCGCACAGTAGATGAACCTCTGGCACTTTGCATACGTCTAAAAGCAACAGTCATGGCTGGGATTTAGCCGCACCTTTTGGACTAGCAGCCAAGCACTGCAACCATTAGGTCACCATGACAGCCAGTTTGCTTAAGTTATTAGTTATGAAGGGCTACACTTCATTCAGCTTGTGCTAAATGTTTAAATTTAGCAAGTTTTAAAAAATTCCTCTGCGAAAATAGCTACAGCACAAAAACCTTACATAAACGTCGGCAATTCAAAGTATGTGCGGACACACTGACACTGGCAGCTTTTAGTGTCAAGTACAAGAAAATGAGGTTATGAAAGTACGCTCTAAAATTCTTTGTCCTATGTGCAAATATCAGCTAAACAAAAGCGATGCTACACCGATTTTAATAATTTGAATACTGTTTGAATATGGGCGAGAACATTAAGTGCAGCGTACCAAGCCAGAAAGAACCTTGACAGCGTCGTTGTGCTTTGCTTCTCTCAAGTCGACACCGTTGGCAGCTAGAATGGCATCTCCGACAAACAGCTTGCCACTCCTCCAGGCTGGCATGTCTGGGAGAACTTCAGAAATGACTATGGGAACACCATGCTCTAGACCACCCTGCAAGGAGCGCAGTAGTTCCATGAGACACTATACGAAACAGCTTAATGCATGCACTTAAATGTATATTCTTCATTGTGACAAATGTCATAGCGCAACCTATCTACCAGGCACGAATACAACAGTTTATAACACTTGACTTACATACAGGGCCTCATTATGGTAAACATTCACATCATGAACATTATACATACTCCTGGTATGCTTTAATTAATAAAAAAAGTGGCATTCTAATTACAAGATATAATAATGCCAGCCTTCAGTAGATTGAACATGTAATGGCAAACTATCACACTATAGTTGAACTCTTGTTGCCACTCACAAATGAAAACCAAAAAATACTGAAAGTTTCCATTGGATGAAGGAGGTATGGGCGCTCAGACAGCATTATGAACAAAACTACAGAGATGGTCTGGGATAGGCGTGTTGATGACCGAAGCTCTGGCACACAAGCATGTTTGCCACAGCAACTACAGCTATGGTTCTGTTGTCACCCAAATTGCAATAACATACTAATGAACTCTAAATTAGAGTACATGTAACATTATTATCTTGAGCTGCAGAGAATAGTGCTTAGTTTTACCACTTTCTTATTTTGCAGCTAGAATATGAGCAGAAGATAAAACTTATTAATCATAAATTATTGATGAGGTTATCACATACTGTGATAGAGATTCCAAGTCCTTCATCTTTGCCCTTAGTAAGTCGCACGGTCCGCACATCTCCAATTCCCTGATGGCGGCGCAGCGGAGTGCCTTCGTCGGGCATCGTGAGCTCTGGCCCGGGCAGACTAGCAGCATTGGAGGAGCGGCCTCGGCAGGCTCGAATTACTGCCTTGTGCCTGTGCAGGTGGATTTCAGACTCCAGCTGATTCCAAAGGCGGTCATGTTCACTTGGGTTTAGGTCTCGGCCGAGTAGTTGTATTTGCTGGATCCTGAAGTATGCAAAGGCAATGAAAGTGCCGTCATCAGCGGAATGCTTTGAAGAACACGTGTCTTGCTACATGCTCTATGTATACACACCCGTAATCTTAGTAGATAGATTGATCATGACTTGAAGATGAGAGAAAGTACGAAGGCATAGCTCAATAGGCTATTTTATTATCAAGCATAAGTATAGATGCAGTCCTCATCAACATAAATGCACTGACAAGTGCGAAATCAAATAAGCAGACAGCCAGGAAATGGTTCATGCTCGTAATATTTACACATCTTTCATCTAATATTCCCTATTACAATATATTGAGTTCATTACCATTACATATCCTATGCCTTATATACTACTCAGAAAAAACGTTTTGCACAGCAAAAGACACCTGCTGATAAAGCATAATTATTATAACCCTGTCCAGTATGGAAGCTTTGTCAGTTTCTTGTAACTACAACATGAGCCTGGGCAACCATCTAAGCTAAAGTCTGCATGACTTCTTAATCATAGTTAATGAGCTTATGTCGCACAAACACAGTTGGAAAACCAAACTTTACTATAACGCAGCATGGGATATGCTTCAAATTTTGAGAACTACTGGCATCTGCTTTGTCTTACTTGGGCAGAAACGAGCACACGCTACTGGGCAGATTTTTTTTTATGATACCGCAATTAAGCAGTATATGAAGAAAAAGCACAACAGCGCCACTCAGAGACACGAAGTGTGATAACTATAGCACTGATACAACAGTCTACGAGAATGGCAGGTATAAGCCTGACAATTTTTAAGCTATAGCGATACGAAACCCGGGTCTGGTGATGGAAAAATTACAACAACCATCATTTTGTCTGGGGTACATAAACGACACAAGAAGGGCAAGGCTTTCCAGAAAACATTCACTAGAAGATGGGGTTTAACTTCAGACACATTCCATATTACTTCACAAAGGGTGTTGCAGAGTTCACTCGTGCAATGTCCCACATTTGCGCAACCTTTAGAAGTCGTAGTGGAGGGTTCCGGAAATTTCGACCACCTGGGGTTCTTTAACGTGCAATCAAATCTGAGCACACGAGCCTACAGCATTTTCTCCTCCATCGAAAATGCAGCCACCGCAGTCGGGATTTGATCCCGCAACCTGCGGGTCAGCAGCAGAGTACCTTAGCCACTAGACCACCACAACGAGGCGAAGACTAACCTGCCAGCCAGTTCTTTGTCAAGGTACTTGGCAGCCAGCTTGGCACCAAACACTTCGCTCTGCAGGGACACTATGTCCCTGCGAAGCGAAGCATTCTCCTTGCGCAGCTGGGCTACCTCTGCCTCCAGTTGCATCTCGCGGCCCAGATCCATTCGATACATGGTCATTTCTTGTTCCTGCAAGAAGTTACACATACAGGTAGAACAGTGGTACCTCCATACCTGGCTGTTGTTCCATTCGGTTTATAATGCAGTCCCGGCAACCACAGCTGACACATTGACGAGATTAATCTGACATATCAGCACTGACAAGTGAGAAATCTTAGCGGTATGAGAGCCACTATGTCGAGTAATTCTCACATCTTTGCACACTATGCAAAATTTTCACCATTGCATCTGCTTCACTGCATCTTTTAATTCGGTTCAATCATACTTGTTTGCAGCCTATGGGTGGTTGTGCCATGTTATCCCACGGCAAAACAACCCCCGGTTAATGTCCTTTAGATGGAGAAATTGCGCTCTGAGAGCTCTAATGCTATTTTGACAGGTTTATCAACAGAGAAGAAAATTAAGCTCAAAGTTCCATCTATAAATTTCGTCCCGAATTCGCTGCACGACTTCGTGGATTTCAGAGTATACTTTCTGTAATAGGCACAAGAGCTTCAAGGATAGATTTGCAACACTGGCAGTTCATCATCCAGTTAGAAAGGTTCAATCCCGACACTCTCCTGCTTGTGCAAAGATATTAACAAAAGTAATACTCTCTAGAACAAGGTGACATGCTGATTTGTACAACTGTCATTAATTAGTTATAATTAGTAGCCATTACATATCCAATTGTTACAAAATTGGTCAGGTTGAATTCTTGCATAAAAAGATTAAGATATGTGGCTCAAAACGTATGCCCAGATTGTTTTTGATTGCATTTATTTCTAGCAAAAAAAAAAAACGTTTCTCTACATTGGTCCTAGAACGTGGCACATCAAATGGCAGTGCCTCCAGCAAAATGATTCTTTACAGCAACAGGCAACACACGGGGGTTGAATGAGCGCTAGTTGTCCACTCAATAATTGTGCAAAAATATGCACAATGTTATTTCAAGCAACTTGAAACATGCGATGTGCAACATGCCTTCATAGTTTATGTTGCGAACGTGCTTCGACCCACTAACTGAAAGGCTCCCACTGGCTAGACTCGGAGCAAGACTACCCTGGAGGGCACGTCAGAACCCCCGTGCAGTGCTCTCTCTCTTGTTGGCATCCCACCAACAGACCCTGGGTGCGTCCATGAGAGACACTGGGTGTGCCCCACACTGAAGGCATCACTGTGGGGGCATATAATTACTTATTTTAACAGGGAACTCACCAGTTTCTGCTTGATGGCAGTAGAGTCACCTGCGTGCCCCATCTGCGCAGACACTTGCAACTGGGCTGAATGCAGCTGCAGCACAAGATGCTGAAGCTCCTTATTCAGCACAGAACTAGTTGACTGCGCCTCATACAAGTCGGACTTGAGCTCCTGTAGTTCACACTGCAAAATAGAGACAATAAATTTTACAACACCAGTTGGGTTTACACAAGTACGACAATGGACACTGATATAGTAAGTACCCTTTTACGAGATAGTGGTCTACAAAATCAGTTTTATTAGATGCGAGGCATCTAATGATCAAGCTCAATCCGGTGTGTGGCGTGACCACCCTTACAACGCATGCGCGCCCCTCCCCCTTTCTCGCCTTGCAAACCCAACACTCAAGCCCCCTTCCCCTCCTCTGAGAATTCCTCCCAGCAGTGTTTACACTCCCATTGCACATGCACAGTCCCCCTCTCTCCTTTGTATATGCTATCCCCTTTTTCACCTCGCAACGCAGATAGCATCTGCTGGCGAGTTTCTTGATTGCAAAAACCGAGTGCTCCTAATGCACAACAATTCACTAGCCACCCCGCATCTCTAGACACTGGATCTTGACATCCAAAGTAGTGCCGGTGGGAGATTTCTCCTGTGCGTTGTTGAACAATCAAAATTCGAAGTGTGCACGTCAACTAAATGTGAACTGTAGGTCTCTGTATCCAATCAGCGTCTTCTATCTCTCATTGACCATTAGCAGCGATTGGCATGTTCTAGTAGGAAACACTGGTTTATGACTGCCTGCCTTGCTCCTCCCCAAGTTTCTCTTCTTCGCAACGCTGCGATGAGCGCCACCACCATCAACGCAACCGCCAGTGTAAGCGTCCCACACATGGTTCCCTTAAGCGGGAGATCGCGAAGTTTTTTTAGTTTTCTTTATGAATATGGAATTAATAATATCCAACAGGCGATGATGCCATGATGCCAAGAAAAGCATAGGAGGTGTTATTAGAAGTAATTATGAATGTTAATAAAAAAAATAGACGACACGATGACTTGCTGTGGGCAGGGACCGCACCTGTGACCAACGAATAGTGTTTTGGCATCACATAGCAATTAAGTGGTCTTATAACGAGCTGGCTGGGATTATTGGCCGGCTGCCAGCTCGTAATATCAACACGTGCTACATGACGTACACAGGCACAAAAAAAGAGTGTGCCACACTCTCTGTCACGGCTACAGTCGGTGCTGACGCTCGCACATTTAATGCACATATATACCCCACAAAGTGGACGAAGGGACAGTTGCAGTGGTATCTCAGTTGGCAGAGCATCGGACTTGTTATTCAAAGGTCGCAGGTTTGGATCCTGCCTGTGGCAAGTTATCCATTTGTCCACTTTTCTTTCTTCAGATTTACATTACAATTACTTCTAACGACGTTGCCTATACCTTCCTTAGCATCATTGTCTGCTAGTTCTCATTAATATTGTGCCTAACAAAAAAAATGAGCCCTTGAATGTACATTTCTTTTCTTCATTGCGAGCATTAGAATATCCAAACAAAGGCTTTCAGGCAATGTTCTAGTTACAATGAAATTCTTTTTGATTAAAGGGGAACTAAAAAGATAACTATTTTCACCCCTCCCACCATCAGCAAATTATTGCTTCACAATTCTAAGATCACTTTGATTGTTGCGAGGAGACGCTTGCTTGATGAGCAACAAAACATGCAGAAAGATGACATGAGTGGAGACGCCACCTTAAAATTGCCACACAAAATGCCATGACATCATATATTTTGATGGCATTTAGGTTCTACACATTTGCCAACCAGTAAATACGGAGTATATTGTCTCTTGAGGGCAGGTGCAAATCAGGACACCCACATTGAGGGGGGGTGTCGCCGGAACCAACATTGAAGAGGGAGGCGTGATCATAAATTTTTTTTTCTAGCAGAAAAGTCCCTTCATAGCATAAGCACTGTTTACGTGTGCTTATGGTGGTTTCACTAATTTGTCATAATTGTTGATAGGAGGCAGACTACAAGCACTGTAATGAAGGGGGGTGCTGACACAGGCTTTGGCGGGGGGAGTGATGGCCCCTACTGCCCCCCCCTCTGGATCCGCCATGGTCTGAGGGGTCATAGACTTAATATACCAAGTTTCAAAAAATGCCATTGAGCAAAGTACGCCTTAAAGTGCATGCCTTCACATGCGGCGACTTCAGCATGATATTTAATAATAGAACTGACCTCAATTTTTCCTCCTATGATGATGAAATTAACGACATTACAGCTCTAACAGCAGGGTGCCTGAACAAAACGTTTAATTGCGATATCAATTATATGGGCACTCTCAGCTCAATTTTGCCGCCGTCGTCGACTTGAGCGTCGCCGTCACTCATCGTGTGTGTGTGTATGTATGTATATATATATATATATATATATGCAAAACAGTCCAGGAAATGACTCCGGCGCGTGGAATCGAACGTGGGACCTCTGAAGCGTGAGTGCGAGACGTTAACCACTGAGCAACGGAGGACACCTCCTTCAACGTTCAAACGGCAAGATTTTTATATCTACCCCTTAGGGCTGGTGATGGGCATCTCGGGGGGAACTATCGTGTTTTCAGCATTACCAGCAAAATGGCGCAATGTGCGCGCGTCGCCACATCGTCACGACGCGGCGGCGGCGCGCGCGCTCTCATCTCTCACGCATACTTTCAACGCCGACTAAATTTCAAGGCCGAAAGGCTGCCGCAGTGACGTCAGAGGGTGGGGGCCCAGTTACGCCGCGAACGCGGCGGAAAGCCTGCGTTTCGTTCACGTTTTAGGAGAACCAACGCTCCCGCTCTCGCAGCTGCTGCGGCTTGATTGGGCCGAATAAAAGATGTGGAAAAAAGTCTTACTGAGCATGCTCAGTTGGGCAACTGGGCCCCCAACCTCTGACGTCACTGCGGCAACCTTTCGGCCTTGAAATTTAGTCGGCGTTGACACTTTGCCCGCGGAGAGGAGGGGGTGGACGCTCGCTCGCGCGCCCTTATCTCGCGATGGGGTGGATAGTACGTCTTGCCTGGCCCTGCGTTTTCACAGGACCGATTCTGTTGTAGTTACCGGGCCCACAAAGGTCACTACAATCGTCGCCCAGTCTCCGTTAGCGAAAAGAGCGCGCTTTTCAGACACGGCGAAGTAACAACTGAGACGCTTATTCGCGTTCATCTGTACCTGTGAGTACGTTTAGCGCGTCATTTGTGCGTGAGAAACGCGGGGCACGTTTCGATCTGCTTGCCATTCTGCGCGTGACCTTCCGATTCGTTGCTATCGCGTTCATTGCTTCGCCTTTGCAGCAAAGATGTGACTTTTTTTGTTTTGTTTTAGTTTCGTTCTACCAGAATGAGTTACGTTCTCTTTATGTTCCTGAACGAAATAAATAAATAAAACATTTACACAACAGTTTTATTCGTATCCACAAGTACGAATAAAGTAATTGGATTTGTGATATATTTAATTGTGCTCCATTTAAGAAAAGAGAACCGTGGTAAAATAATTTATCCACGTTCTTCAGAGGAGCAGAAGTAACTTTTCTACAAAGTCCGACCAGATAGCACAAACCAGCACCCTTTTGTCAAAGTATTTGGAGGCACTGTAATCGCCAGAACTCACGGACACGTTTCACATGGACTCGGCATTTTCACTTTGCTGCATCGCCACAAGTTCCTTTTTCTACGTCTGAAAAGTGACCAAACACTTCAAGACGACGCCAGGCACCGTTGTAAATCACCACTCCACACCGGCAAGTAGTTGTTTTTTTTGCTGTTGTGAACAGACCATGCCCGACTTCGCTAGGCCGCCGTGCTTATACCCTAACTCCGGCGTCGTTGCGACAAGACGCCGCCTTTCTCTGGCAGCATTTGCTTCCAGAGCGCGTCCCAGACAGGACAATAGAAGAGCTTAAGAGGGAGATTTAGAATAACGTTTGCAGGCGTTGTGGGCATAGCGGGCACCACATGAACTTTAGAATAACGTTTCTCCTCCCAGGTAACAATCTAGAGACTTTCTATGGTCCGCAAACTCAAATGCACGGAAACTACATATAGCATCAACACCAGCACCTGGCGGGCCGCGATCGCCGCACGCTATTTCGGATTTTCTGCGGGCGGGCCGCGAACCGCGAATCGCGTACGAAGCATGCGCAGTGGCAGCGACCACACCGCAATGGCTCGCGGTGCGCTATTCTAAAAGTCCCTAACGACGGATCATGGTCACATACTGCGTTGGCCACGCAACGCCGATATCGCCGTCCTGATTCCGAACACCGCTCAGACGCGGCCGACAATATGACCGGCGACACCCAACGCGGCAAGCCGACTTCCTTGCCGTGCACGGCCACCGCCCGCTCCAAAGAGACGCCCACAGCCACGGTTACCGCCGGAAGACTACAAAATAGTCCTGCGACCGCAGGGTTCATTACACCTAGCCGATCTGGGACCATGCAGCCTGCCTCTCTGAAGCCTTATGCGCCGCTGCCGGATTCGACTCACCCGCAGTCTTTCACGTCGACCAGATGCGCATTCACCCGACCAACAACACCATATCACTGTCAGCACGCCTGATGTGAACCGTGCAATGGCTTACCCGAAGATTACCCAACTGAAAACTGCCGACCAATCCTGTGCCATGGCTGTGCATGCCCCTGCACCCGACAACTCGGTCAGAGGCATAATATTCAATGCGCACATCTTCGAAAGTGATGACCAGATTTTTCAACGAGCTTCGCGCCCGCAATCCAACTATCGACATCGTAGGCGCCCGACGATTGGGAAAGACCAGACATTTCGTCTTAACCATCGCTGGTCATACTCTACCCAAGCATGTCCGCTACCTTGCTTTCACGCTCTAGATATTTCCCTTCAGAGAAGGCATAGAGGCGTGCTTCAAATGCAGACAAACTGGTCATAGGACCGACGTGTGTCCGAAGCTGAAACAAGATAACTGTCGCCGCTGTGGCGAAAGCCACCCGCAACCTACCGACAGCAAAGAAGTCACTAGCCCGGCGCAATGCGTCGTTTGTAAAGGCGGCCACCTAACCGGCAGTCGCAATTGTAAATACCGATTTCTGAAAAGGAAGCAACCAGGAAACGACAAGAGCACCGACAAAGCAACTCAGTGCACCTTTCCGACTGCCAGACCGAGGGCACTACTACCGACAATAAGAACTATCAAGAATCTTTCCCGCCGCTGGGTGGAAGTATATAGCACCGGTGCTACCGAACCAGACAACGGTGCCCGCTCCCGATCTCCGTCAAAGACCCGGGATCACCACAACAGACTTTCGGCCGTCCCACACGCAAAGAGTGTTGCCCGGCAGATGGACAAGCAGCGACAACCGCAGACACAACCCTTCGAAAACCAACAGGTGAGGGAGTTGGCAGAACAGGTTAAACTATTGCAACAACAATTGGCTGCCACTAACGATAAAATTTATTTATTTATTTATTTAACAATAATGTGGGCCTTCTTCAGACCCATACAGGAAGCGGGCATACATCATCACAGGTAACCAAGTAGATACAAAGTTCAGGAAATACAATATTTCGAGGGACGATACGCACAACAGCAAAACACTTACAATAGCGGGTACAACAATACTTCATTGGTGCTCTTCCCATACACGAGAAGACGAGAAAAAAAATAATAATAAAAACCACGTACTACGCATGAAAAACAAATATACGTACAAAGATTACAATGCACTACTGCAAAACACGTTTTTCGTTACCGCAACAACAAGAACAGCATAAATGTAACTATACTGGCTCAGTTAACTGCTCCACAAAAGAACAAAATTCATCAATATTTGTAGTATTAACAGGTTCACCTGGTAGCGCGTTCCAAGCGGTGACAGCACGAGGGAAAAAGGAATAGTTAAACCCATTGCTGTGGGCAATGAAGGGACGTGTCTACTTTTGAACAATTTTGAAATTGTTCAAAATTAAACAACTTGAAACGCAAGAAGCACCCGCTATCGCCACTATTACGAACAGTAACTAAACAGATGGTGGCCTGTGTAGCGCAAAATGAAAACACTGCCCCAATGGCAGTATAGACGCGGTCAGGGGCACAAAACGTGAGGCTGCCGAACCAACAGCCGTAATCACCACCGAAGACCCGAACGTCTCACAAATCAATGATCGAATTGAAGGGCTAGAATTTCTATTCGACAAAATGTCCATAGGAGAAAACAACTCAAAACCAAATGCTCAATGAGAGTATCGGTGCCCTTGGCATGGCTCTCGCCAACCTTACAGCTCGCTTAGCTTCGCTTCCCGCTCTGACCGACAGTGCAAGCTGCAGACGACGTAATCACATCACACACACACCGTCCTCAACTCCCACGCAGCCCTTGGCTAACAAAAGTCCTAAAATGTCCTCGACCCAATCTGCCAGGACAACGCCACATTCGTGAGAAGATGGCCAACGCGACTAGCGCGCTCTTCAGGCAGTGGAACTGCAGGAGCTACCGCAACAAAGGGGCAGCTTTCCAATTTCACCTCCGATCCGCCGACCAGTCCCCTGATATAATTGCGTTACAGGAGACAGGCTATCCTGCGAAACTGTCTGGATATGCCGAATTCAACGAATTTACCGCTGCCGGTAAGAAACCGGCTACTGCCATACTGGTGCAATGCAATCTCACGGCAATCCGACATGACTTGCAATTATCCAGAAATAGCTCACACTCTCGTAAAACTTCTCCCCCACAAACGCTCAGATAGCAGCATATACGTTTTTAAATTTGTAAAGTCCACCCAGAGATACCAGTACCCACGTTGTCTCACTTCTAATGATTCGTTATGTGGAGTTTAACGTCCCAAAACCACCATATAATTATGAGAGACACCTTAGTGGAGGGCTCAGGAAATTTTGACCGCCAGGGGTTCTTTAACGTTCACCCAAATCTGAGCACACGGGCCTACACCATTTCCGCCTCCATCGGAAATGCAGCCGCCGCAGCCGGGATTCGATTCCACGATCTGCGGGTCAGCAGCCGAGTACCTTAGCCACTATATAGGTCTATAGACCACCGCGGTGGGGCTGTCTCACTTCTAAGAAAAGTT
Organism: Rhipicephalus microplus; assembly: GCF_043290135.1. Lineage (NCBI taxonomy): Eukaryota > Metazoa > Arthropoda > Arachnida > Ixodida > Ixodidae > Rhipicephalus > Rhipicephalus microplus. The sequence continues at coordinate 25,647,569 of NC_134704.1, read as the reverse complement.
AGCAGAATAGCGGGTCACTCACAGCTGATAATAATGGGTGACCTTAATGTTAAAAATACCAAATAAGACTACCTCAAATGTGACTGCAAGGGCACTAAACTATGGGAAACGATTAGGGACTTGGGTCTTACCCTACACACGCTCCCCAACCGACCAACCAGGATTGGGAATAGCATCAGTCGCAACACAACCCCCGACTTGACACTTGTTAAAAATGCTTACGCAGTTACGTGGAAAAACACTGACGACATTTAGGAAGCGACCATTATCTGCTTTCCATCAACGCACCCACTAAAGGCTGCAAAAGAACAAAATTCGCTACTATAAACACACGAAATGGGATGTCTTTCGATTCCCGAGAGACAAGCGCTCAACCACCACTATAGAAGATCTCAATGAGTGGACTACGGATCTCCCTAATGATGCTAAACGGGCTACATGCGCAACCCCAACGGAGCGGGGAGGCCCCGCGTCCCGGACTCGAAGCTTGTGCACCTCTGGGAAGCACAAGCCAGCTTACATCGCCGATGGCTCCGCCAAAAGCACAATCGAAACTTGAAACACGGACTGCATGGAGCAAATTGACAGGAAGAACGAAGAGTACAAAAAGAAACTTAGCCAAACACAATGGCATCAGCTATGCGACAGGCTCAACGGCCAGCTAGGAAATAAATACACCTGGCAGCTCCTCAGGCACTTATTGGATCCCGAGCAGACTAAAAAGCACATCGCGCAATAAAATGCGTCAGCTCGTTTACAAATGCACGGGTACCATTGCAACCATGAATTAGTGCAAGAATTGAAAAACAGGTATTGGAACACACAAGTAGACTCGTCACAAACATCTGATTACTCCGGAAATACTAACCGTGAGCTAGATCGAGATACTATAACCGAGGCGGAAATACGTGCTGTTTTGAATAGTATTCGTACAACGGCTTCCCCAGGAGATGATCAACTTTCCAATAAATTACTGCGTAACCTAAACGATAAGGTTATTACGGCAATTACTGACCTTATGAACAAACATAGGGAATCTGGGACACTACGGAAACAAGCTCGAGTAATATTTATTCCCAAGCCGGGCAAAACACTGAGTATGGAAATATCTTCGGTCTATTTCCCTTACATCATGCCTAGGGAACATGATGGAACACGCAGTTCTACGACGACTAACAGCTTATGCGGAGTCGAGTGACCTGCTACCCCCCACGATGGTGCGATTTAGCCAGCAGTTATCCACACAGGATATAATGCTGCAACTTCACAATGATATATTAAACCCTAGACACACAGCGGCTGCCAGGACTATCCTGGGCCTGGATATCACTAAAGCATTTGATGTGTCCCATACTGCTGTACTGGACAACCTGGCCCAAACGAACGTCGGTAGTCACACTTGCAATTATACCAGAACTTTCCTGCATGAATGCACGGCTGAGCTAACCATCGGCGACCTCAAAAGCGACAAAATCACCCTTGGAACACGGGGCGCTCCACAAGGATCCGTGTTATCAACATTCCTCTTTAACATTACGATGCGTGGCCTGCCCGTTCTCTTGGATCAGACACCACACATTAGGCACTCACTGTATGCTAATGATATCACCATGTGGACCTGCACAGGCTCAGACGGGCTATAATGTGTGACGCGCTGCAAACAGCCGCTGACACTGTACAGGAATACGTACAGAAAGTGGGCTTTAGTTGTTCTTCCAACAAATAAGAGCTCTTAGTAATCAGAACCAAAAACAAAAAAGGATGACCCCTACAGTGGAGCGCACTCCGCAATCGATATCACAGTAAATGGGAACGTTGTCCCCACTGTTCGCACAAGCAGGGTTTTAGGAATGCTCATCCAGCATAACACTCGTAACACAGAAGCTCTCAGCAAGTTACAGGCATCCGTATACAGCAAACGACTAGGCTTCTAAGGAGAGTGGCAACGAAAAACCAGGGAATGAAGGAATCCGACCTATGCAGGTTAATCCACGCTTTTGTAATCAGTCGGGTTACCTATGTTCCCCTACTACCAACTGAGAAAGAGGAATGCGGAAAAACTAAACTCCCTAATTAGACAAACTTATAAACATGCTCTAGGTTTGCCAGATAAGCAAGCACAGAAAAACCTACCGCGCCTTGGTATCCACAACACAGTGGAGGAACTAATCGAAGGGAAGTTAACGGCCCAAGAAGAAAGGCTATCACGAACCAAAGCAGGCTTGCACATACTCAACCGTCTCGGACGACGCACTAGTTGTACGCTCAACAACAGGGTTTTCCCGCCAGCGGCAACTCGAGCAGACATTATAAGTAAACCCCTGCCCAAAAAATTTGCTGGCAGGAATACATGACAAGAGACGAAAGGCAAGAGCAGAAAACCTCGCAAAACAATTTCAGGATCGCCCAAACGTTCTGTATGTTGACGCCGCTCGACAAGCGACAGACCGTTACACCATATGCGCGGTAACCGGCAATGGGGAACTTATTACTGCCGCCACCGTAAAAAACGACTTCAGAATTAGAGGCTGAAGAAGCCGCCATCGCGCTGGCCACCTCAATTCCGGCTATCAATTCCATTCTAAGTGATTCGAAAAAGGGCGCTCATGAATTTTCCGATGGGCTGTGTCGGGCCCGATCGCGGCAAACATTATCAAAAATAAGAAACGAAACAATAGAATACAACTTATATGGGCGCCTGCTCACGCGGGAAATCCAGGCAATGAGGCGGCCCACCGCGTAGCCCGAGGTTTAATCAACCGGGACGTGGACCCCTCCACCCTGGACTTCCAGCAGGAAGGGATCACCACGTATATCAAAATAGCGTATCACCGAGAGAACCGGAAGACATACACGACCCCGCATGCAAATATATCCAGGGAACAGGCCACGATCTGGAGGCCAATCCGAACAAATTCTTTTCCCAGTCCTCATCGGCTGTCTAAAATTTATCAGGAAGAGATTAAACCAAAGTGCCGACATTGCAGCTGCGTGAAAGCTACCCAAATCACATTCTTTGGGAATGCGAGGGTGATATCCCACCAAGAACAATACTGCCAGCTTCCTCCTTCGAGGCGTGGGAGTCGCTCCTGTCGTCAGCTGACTACCATCTCCAGGCAGAAGTGTTTAACTGGGCCGAAACGGTCCTGGCAAGCTTTTGGTCACCACCCTTCTAACCACCGACTTATTAAACTTACCGACCTTGCTATGCCGTCAATAAAGTTGTTTCTCTCTCTCTGTGTGTCAAAGTATTCATTTTTTTTTCAGAAGTTAATAACAAAATTTTCAGGAAGTTCAACGCTTTGTGTCACAGGAGTAAGCATTATCTATGAAGCAGCAAGTCATCGAGTACTCTGTAATTTACGAGACCGCTGTTCTGATAAAACAAACCAGTGCTGAGAATGCTTTCTCCACGTTGACCTGGGCGACAGGCACATGAAAGCCACTTGGGTTACTATAAACATCTCCGGTTGCCACTGCTTTCGGTTTTCTCACAGTTGCAACACAACTTTACTTTGAAATTTCTGCCCAGAGATGCACGTCGATAAGACAACCGGAGATATCCGCGCACCACTGCTCACGTTGCATAACCTCCGTTGTTCCGGATTGCCTTTTTTTTTCATGAACCGAAATACTATTTGAATAAAATTCGGTTTCATTCGGGAACGAAATATTAAATGACGTGTTGATTACGTTTTCGTTCCAGTGAAAAAAAAATATTGTTTAATTTTAGTTTTCGTTCCGTTTCAAGACACAGAGTAAGAGTGCAATTTATCGATCTATACACCGATCAATTGTTTCAATTTAGCGTTCTTTTCAAGCATACCTGCACTATGCAAACGACCCAGACTTGCGTCCACATCATCTCCGCATCTCCATCGATTGCCATAACCACCAAGTAACGCACATCATTCACAAACACAAACCTATGACGCTGTATTCAAGGCCAAGAGAAACGTAGCGATCGGAGCACCGCCCCGTCACAAAGCCACGTTCCCGCTGCTCAAAGGGTTGGGCTTTTAAACGGGAGAGACAAGCGCGACGAATTCAAGGGCGGCGATACTGTAGTGAGCTCGCGGTGGGTGGGCCACAGACCCTTTCCCACAATCCCCTCGTCCTTCCCCGCTTAGCCCCGTCGCGATGCGTCCTCCCTGACGAAAAGCAGCCGGCCGCGGCGCACTTCTGTCTGCGCCGCCGGCGACTTCAGAGAAAAAATAATGCGCGAGCGCCCATCTCTCCAGCTTCGAAGAGATTACCAGACGGGCCTAGCGTTGCATGCCGAGTACGCGCCACTCGGCTGCCGCAACTGGAGCCGCTGTCCGGCGACGGCCGTGAAAACTTTTTCTAAGCAGTTTTTCCAAGGGTCACAACGACGAAACGAGAAGTCAGCAACGCGTCCTTGTTAGTGTAAGTGAAGCCACACATCTAGAGAAAGTGTCTTTTTCGGTCTAACGAAGGAGCAAATGAGTCGGCACTACACAAGCACATCGCAACTGCGGTCACGGACACTTGCAAACGCGGCGGCTGTCCAGATATTGCGCACCATTCGCCCAGCGGACTCGGGAAGAATCGCTTTTGACTGTACTAGGAAGCATGCCCGAGCTACACACCCGAGCCACGGGGCGATTACAAGGCGGCCAACACGCAAGCGCAAGACGCCTGCTCCCTTTCGCGACTCGTCTCTCATTTTACGCGACCTCCTCCTCGCCCGCACTACTCCACCCCCGCAGCAGAGGCACAATCACAAGCCAGCCGACTGAAGTCGGGCAAAAAGAAAAAAACAAGCACGGGCGAAACGGATTCCTAGCAGACGACGTTGTACGATAGGGTCGGCACCCAACGCCAGCGAAGACGCGAGGCCCACGCAGTGCAGCGGCCGCTTTCATATAAACTACGGGCAAGATGCGCGACCCGACAGTGGTGGTTACAGTGCTCCTGGTGTACGCGACGACGTGTCCCCTCCCGAAAGGCGATGCCGCTGCCGTGGCGGCGGGGTGGGCCTCCGACTACGAGCAGCCTCTGCACGAAAGAAGCCGGCGAGAAGCCACGACGAACAGACCTCCGGAACAGGCGCCGGCGAATCCGAAAGGCCTGGACTTGAGCCCCGATCTGTGGCACAGTGTTCCTCCGTACCTCAAACAGGTGAGGACCACGGGACAAGCACCGAATGGCCGCGTTTTTTTCTCCGTGCTCTGGCCGGCGCATACTTTTGATCTTGTATGTGGACTTCAAAACTAGCACAGGAAAACCGGCAGACTTACTGCTCCTGACGATAGTTATAGCGCGAGAACAGAACGACGACGCAGAGACAAGAAGGACACGAAGGACTTGTCTCTGCGTCGTCGTTCTGTTCTCGCGCTAGAACTATCGTAATGTCATACCAACTAGCCCAAGCTGCCACACTTGTAAGTTACTGCTCCTGTGCGAAAGCTAAAGGCTTGCATCCCGGTACACTTCTGAACTCGCAGCAGACGCACTGGATAAGCAGCAGAAAGACAGCATCTTTGAGGTAGGCTTACCAATCGTGAACGGCCCCCTTCTGTCAACAGGTGCTTTGACATAACTTCTGTAGCGTGTCAAGATTGTAAACTTCATCTCAGCCCCACGCAATCGCCGAAATTGTGAACTTTATACATTACCCCGAGACATACGTGGCGAGACGACAGGTCTGACCACACGCGCGAAAGTTTTTTCAAGGTTCGAACTATAACCACAATACTCGATTACTAGTTGATATTACAGCGCATAAAATTCGAGTACTCAACTAAACTGACGACTTAGAGCCTGCTGGGTCATAATACGAGATCCGTGTGTACAGGACGCCATTGAGGACCCGGCGATGCGCAAGATTTTGAACGTCACATGTTGCGGGGTCTAAGTGGACGTTTCCATATTACAATTCAGTCGTGTACAGTTCCTGTGGCTATCCTGACATTGCAGGCCTCAAGATAGAGAGCACGGGGCGCCAGGGCTTGCCGTATGCCGCAGTGATACCTTTAACAGCTATAGCATTTGTATTCCAGCGACCGCATGCCAATAATCCACCTTTACTGCAAGCTAGCTACTTTAGTTTCGCTTCCTTCCTCGCTCCTTATCTCGGCAAGAAACATGTGAGCCGCGACGCGTTTTTATCGTTGTGAAACTCCAACATTTCGCAATCAAGACTACGAGGAACCGGCCAACGCGCGCGATGTCCTTCCATTCACGCGTGCAACTCCGCGGCAAGAACTGCGTCCGAATTGAAGACAGAACGACTTGCAGGGAGCCGCGAAAGATCCGCCAGATTAATGACCGAAAGCACACCACACGCACAAGCAAACCGCGCCATCTTTTGCAGCTCCTCCTGCTAGTTAGCATGAAAAGAACGGGGAAGGTGGAGCTGAGGGCCCTCGCTCCATTCTCTGCCGAAGACTGCATGTTTCGGAATTCCACAGGCTATCGACACACAATACTTCCAGGTGATCTCTTGACGCAACACCCATAATAGATGATAGTTATGGCGCGAGAACAGAACGATGACAAAGAGACAAGAAGGACACGAAGGACTTCTTGTCTTTTTGTCGTCGTTCTGTTCTCGCACTATAACTATCGTCATGTCATGCCAACTAGCCCATGCTGCCACACTACTAGGCCCACAAGAGCGCGCACGGGAGTGGCTTACCTTAGGCCGCGTTCACACTGAGCATTCCGGCCGCCTAAAGTGCTCCGAATCCGGTTCGGCGGCGGCGAGATCCGCCGAAAGTGCCCTCTCCGCGCCGATCGCTCTCGGACCGATTTTTTGCGGCGTCTGCCGCCGAATCGGTCACCGCGGACCAATAGGAGCGCTAGTCAAGGAATTTTGAAAAATGGCGGCCAAGCCCTACTCACTTGTTGTGCCGCAGTGCACGTAACTGAATGTTGAAACCAACGGGAGTTTAACCTACTCTGTGCCTGCTTCGCCTCCGTATTTCGTGAAAGAGGTGACCGAGCTTGCTGTTGGCGTGACCGAGCTTGATGCGGTCTTGCAGAACAAAACGAACACACCAACGCCGCTGGCGTCGGTAATTTTTCTGCTCTTCGTGCATTACAAGACAGCCACTTGCCAGCAAAGTAAGCAGTACTGTCTTTTCTTGTTTCTTGTGTACGAGAATCGTCGAAGTATACACCACCGGATAGCGTAGTAGCGTTTGCGAGCCGCGACAACAACCGGGTGACAGCGCATCCATCACGCGTTCGCCCCGTAGTAGATGGCATATTCGGCGGCGCGCGGCGCGTCCAGAGCGAACGACGCTGCGTTTCGGCGGCAAGGGAATTTCAGTCACTGTAGAAAGCGGATGTTTCAGTGTGAACTAGGCATTATTGATTGTGGCGCCAGGCCTGTCCCGCAGCTTTACTCACGCGGACCCAGCTGCACCGTCGTATGAAGCGCAGGGTTGACTGTGCAGGCTTTAACGACAGCATCAGCAGGGGCCTTTAACGATGCATTTCAAGACCCGTTTACTTCCATCTTTTACCCCCCCCCCCCCGCCTCCCCGAAAGCCAGGGACCAAATGCAGGCCTTTGCGACAAGCACTTCATCACTCCGTTTCAAGAGCGGAACTGCGTATCTGCCCTATAAGCGAAAAAAATTACAGGACATGTAGGCGCCACATAAATCTGGCAAGCCCGATTATCGAGACTGAAACAAATTGTGCCACAGTTAGTGAACGACTATCGAGAACAGCAGGTGAGGGTGTGACAAGAGAAATGAAATTAGAGTAAACTAAAGGGAGATTGATTGATTGATATGTGGGGTTTAACGTCCCAAAACCACTATATGATTATGAGAGACGCCGTAGTGGAGGGCTCCGGAAATTTAGACCACCTGGGGTTCTTTAACGTGCACCCAAATCTGAGCACACGGGCCTACAACATTTCCGCCTCCATCGGAAATGCAGCCGCCGCAGCCGGGATTCGAACCCGCGCCCTGCGGGTCAGCAGCCGAGTACCTTAGCCACTAGACCACAAACTAAAGGGAGAGAAAAAGTATACTTTGGAATAAAGGCAGAATAAAGGCAATAAAGACACAAATATACAAAGACAGAAAGAGGAGAAAAAAAAAAGAAAAACAGAACGAACAGAAAGAAGAAGGAAAAATAAACAGAGAGGAGGAGGAAGCGATAAACAGAGAGAGTGAGAATAGAAAGATCGAGCAAATGAGGTAAATAGAAACAGATACATGAACGAAATACCAGAAACAGAAACAAAGAGAAAAGCAACGACAAACAACGCAGGCCACACAGCTCGCCCTTCCTTCAGTGCTGGCACCACTAGTGCAAAAAAAAAAAAAAAAAAGGACCGCGGCTATGGAAATCCCCCCTCCATCTTTCCACAGCAGCTCAGTACAGAAACACGCCCACCTTGCACGACTAAACTAATTTTTCACGCCTCGCTTTACCTTTCCCCTTTGCAGTAAAAGCATGATAACCCCGTTAAGACCTGACCACACGTAGCCGTTGCAACACGTGGCTTTTCGACGCGGCGCCGTGCCCTTTCCCCATGAAGAGAGAGGGCGCGTGACTACGCGAAGCTGCGTGCTCTCGCTCTCCATATGGGAGAGGGTCCGGCGCCGCGTCGTAAAGACACGCGCCGACGCGCTGCAACGGCAACGTGTGGTCAGGCATGTACCCGTCGCAGAGCGTTGCTTTCTGACGCGGCGCCATCAGAGAGAGTGCGGCGCCGCGTGTCAAAGGCAACGCGCTGCGACGGGTGCGTGTGGTCAGGCCTTTGCGACCCGTTTTAAAATGCGTTCCTGCACGGTGTAACTATAACTGTCGCCTTCACTGCGCGATTATGGATTTCGTGTTCCTGCATGGTGAAGTTTATTCACGGGTGGAACTTCAGCAAAACAGCGTCACGGCCAGTCTCGCATGAAGTGTTGATATTGATTGATATGTGGGGGTTTAACGTACCAAAACCACCATATGATCATGAGAGACGCCGCAGTGGAGGGCTCCGGAAATTTCGGCCACCTGGGGTTCTTTAGCGTGCACCCAAATCTGATCGCATGAATTGTAAATAAGCGCGAACAGACAAGGATGTAGAAGAGAACTGGCACAAAGCGCTACTTTCAACTGATCTTTTATTTTCGTTCGAACCGATAAATGTATACCTAGCGAGCGGAAAAGCAAGAACAAAAGGGCGTTTTGTAGGTTCACATCGTTGAGCAGAGCATGCGTACAATGCACTAACGACAAAGCAAAAAATTCACAACACTGCGACAAATCTAGGTATTGAAACTCTTTTTGAGAAAGCGGTATGGAAGGATGGCTAATGCCCGTGCTTGCTGATCTCGCAACTTCACTCGCCTGCATAACCTCCCTTGGACTCCAGATCCATGATTTTTTTTTTCCTATGTCGCGATAGTGCATCGCACTACGTGCTCGCTTCAATGAATCCACAAAACGTTCTTTTTGTCTCTGCTATTTCCACTCGCTCGGCATATATTTATTGGTTCGTGCGAAAATCGGTTGAAAGTAGCTCTCTGTTCGTGTTGGTTATCTTCTACGTCCTTGTCCGCGCTTACTCACAATTCATAGATGCAAACCAACGTGTTTTAGCAAACTCAGCCTTGAGCGCATTCTTCGTTCTGTGCGCGGTCCAGGTGCTGACGTCCATCGACGACCGGTTGCGAGGCCTGGACGCCTTCGGGTCGGAGCGTCAGCTGACCAGACTCGACTTGTCGCTGGAACAAGTGCTACGCAAGCTGGAATCCTTCGACAGCCGACTGGGTAGGCTGGAGGCCAAACTCGACGTGAGACTAGAGAAAGTCGAGGATGCGCTCAGCGGTCGCGGAAAAGACGCCGCATCGTCGTCACAGCAGCAGCAGCAAGGGGCCGCGGATGCCTTCCATCTGAGCCGCCGATTCGACATGCTTTCCGACAAGCTGAACAACAAGTGAGGTCCTTGTTAACAAAAACTAAAACTGCGCCACAAGCACACACGCCCACACACAAAAATGTCCTATCGCAGAACCGTATTGCTTGCGCGCTTCACTGACGCCTATCAAGGGCGTTTGCAGAACATTTTGCAGGGGGTTGCATCCGCAGGGTAGGAAAGAAAGGCATCCAGCCCGCAGGCAGCCTTTCTTTCACTGCCGTGAGATCACTGTAGAATATAAGTACGTAACGCGCAAAAGTTGTCTGAAAACATCATGAAGGCCGTTTTACAGGATGCGCGGGACCTGACTTTTCTGATCGAACTGTAAATTATTGCTTCTGCATAGGAAATTGTGAAATTTCAGGGATGGCAGGGGGGTTGCGCCATCCTCCTTTACCTCTAGACCTCCGTACCGCCTATCACTGCAGCATAACAAAGCATGAATCGCTGATCACGCATAGCTCGCCCGAACGTCGGGAACAAGTCGAATTCTTCAGATAATATTGAACGAACAGCGCGTGATCATCTGCGTGATATGCATAACACCTCGAATATTTAATTTTCTTTATAAATCCGCTTTGTGAAGGCATTCGAGAGATCCGTGAAGTTGTGCGCAAGCGACTAGCCTACACATTGAGATAATGAAGCTAAAGAAAGCATAGCGGGAGTTATTTGTAGACTGGAGGAGTGTGCTGATGCGTGCTTGCGGGTAAATGCTGAAATTTTGATAACATATCGCTAGGGCCCTTGCATCGCTTCTGCAGGTTCCATAGGTTCGCTCCTGCAGATTCTGCAGGTCTGGTAATCGCGGGAGCAACGGGAATCGAAAATGTAACGAAAGACGGCCGGAAGCCGGTGGGATACGACCCCTCAACCTCCGAGGTTGTACACGACGACCGGCGGCAAGTTGATAGATATATCGAGCAGCCCAATAATGGCGTCACCAATTAAAGGGACCGACGACTGAACTTTTTCGACCCAGTTTTTCTTCGGCGCGGCTTACCCTCCGTAGTGTTCGTAGCCGCAGTATAGTTAATCCCAAAAGCACGTATAGTTATTTTATGAGCAGTATATTCTTTGCATGAAAGGCTCTGAAAACGGATGAGCCCTTTCATGCAGCAACGCCAAGAGTTGACAGCGACGCCGGTGGCCTTCCTGCATGGCGACTATAGTGCAGGCTGTTGTCGTCGTGCTTTCGCAGGATTTGCTGTAACCAGGCTCAACCACGTTTATTCTGGGCTTTGCAACTATTTTTTGAAAATAACAAGCCGTTACAATGAGACGATGTAGCTTTAAGCAGCTTATCCGTATTGATACCACGTTGCGAGCCCCTGCGCTCAAGGTTATCGGCATTGAACCTGTTCAATAAACCTTGTTCCATACACGTTGGTTGCGCCTGTGTCGCAGTCGTATATGGCTTGTCCCATCGTCATTACGATTAAAGCCAAGTCACCGGAAACGTCATTACGTGTATGCGACTCGCATACACGTAATTTCCGAGAGAAATCGTAGGCAGAAAAACCACGTCGCTCTAAAATCCTATAGCTACCCGGAAACTGCGTGCACGGTTTGACGAGCATGGGATCATTACGTCATGCGAATGCAGCACCACTTTTACTGGGTACTTATTAATAACGCAGACCTATATGTACATTTTTACGGAGTAATATATTTAACAACATTTAAATACTATAACAGGAAAATTGTTGACCGCGTGCACTAGTTTCAATCAAGAAATAAAAATACAACTCCACCTTTCACGAGAAAAACAGGGTTCGTTTGAGTCGCTATGAGGGACAGACAATCTTTCCATCCGTTGTCAGCCCATTTCTGTGTCCCCACGCGCAGGCTGTCCATCCTGGAGGATAAGCTGGACGTACGCACCGACCGGCTGGCAAACAAGCTGGAGCTGCTCGAGCGCGACTTGCAGGACGCCTCGGACGACGTACTCAAGAAAATGGCTCGCGGAGACGAGGTCCGCGCGAGGCTCCAGGCGGACTTGTCGCGGTTGGCCGAAACGGCGGAGCGTGCAGACAACGCGCAACGACAGACGGCCACGGTGCTGCGCGTCGACGTGGCCGACGTCATAAAGCGGGCCGACGCCAAGATGGACCTGTTCAGCAACGAGATGCTCACGGCGAACAACATGCTACGCGCGCTGCAGCAGCAGGGGAACGCCACGCAGCAGGCGGCATCGTCCTGCCAGGCGATGTCGGCCGATGCGCCCGGCTGGGAACAGGCGAGTGCACGCCATGATTCATCATATATTCATCTCTTCCTCATTCTGAGAGAGGGCGAAGTGGTTGATTAAAGAAGGAAGGGCTGTTATTTTCTGCAACCCTTACGAAAGAAGCTAACGTGGTTGCTTGGGCGAGTTGGTACGACATGATTCACTTAAAAAACAGCGCCAATAACGAGGGACAAGAGAAAGAAGGAGACAGACAGTGCCGCTGTCTGTCTCCTTCTTTCTCTTGTCCCTCGTTATTGGCGCTGTTTTTTAAGTGAATTACGAAAGAAGCACCAGTTAGGCTTCAGCAACATAGGCGAAGTCAAGGATGGTTGGGGTTGTCCCAGCACTTCCTTTTATTCCCGATGTGTATACTCCCCATCTCCGTTCAGTAACGAGACTGTTGGCGCTCTTGTAGCGAGCGCCATATAGCGCACCTCTGTTCTCCTTCCCGATAACTTCCCGGCTAGGTATACCCAACTATAGAGCGTGTAGTATATACTCCACTAGAGGTGCATAGGGTTTACATGGCGCACGTAACGTAAGAAATACCCTGGCCTGCAGGTGACTAACCTGACCGAGCTGGTCGAGAAGATGGTGCACGTGGGCGGCGAGCAGCTGCGCGAAATCGACCAGGACGTGGAGAGCTACACGCGCAAGGTCATCAACGGCATCTACGAGCTGCGACGCACCACCGAAAAGCTGCGGCAGGGCGCCCTGCAGGACACCGTGGAGCAGGGCAACCGCACCCGCGTCCTGGTGCGCGAGGAGTTCCGCAAGCTGCACGAACAGATCGAGCCGCTGCCGCTGATCGAACCGCGGCTCAGCTTCCTCAGCGAGGGGCTCGAGAAGCGCATCGACGAACTGGGCGCCACGGTGGACCAGAGCTTCGCCACGCTGCTCGTGGCGCAGAACTCGTTCATCTCGTCCTGCCACCGAATCCAGGAGGAAGAGGTGCAGCTGTACGACTTGCTCGAGCGCATCATCCTCGAAATGCGCAACCGCTCCCTGGGAGACGCGCAGCGCATCAGCGACGAGCTCCAAGATCACAGCCACGAGGTCGAGGCGCTCCTCAGGCGTGCGGTGAGCGCGGTATTCGCGGCGGGCAACACGACGCTCGCGGAGGTGCGCAAACTGATTGGCGACCGCCGGTCCGACTGCAAGGAACAGCCGTCGTCCGGCGCGTCCCCTGCTGCCGTGATGGTGGCTACGACGCCGCTTCCATCGCCTTCGGCCAAGACAGCGCCTTCCACCGACAGCAGGACTCGGTACAGCTCGAGCGGCGCCAGTGGCGTTGCGGCATCAGCGGCAACGCAGGACTACGACTATCACGACGAGACACTCAAATAGACGGCGACAAGACTCGGTGATAGGCTTGGTCGCGTTTACGGACGTTTGTGCTGGTACCCACCGTCGCCACTATACAAGGAATGACTGTTGAGTGGCGGTAAAGGTTATCCGGTGTTATCAGAATGCACACGCAAGTACAGCGTGAGTAGACGCGCGCAAAGAATCGGGAAAAGTGGGCACGTGCTACTGGACCACGTGTTTGGCACGCACAATACTTTTGAGCGCGCAGCGAAAACGAAATGGACAAAGAAAACGGAAAGCTGTGATGCCAGCGACTCAAAAATAAATTTGATGTTATTATAGAGTACTGTGTTGGGGCGAAGTTTACGAATAATATGTGATGCAAAGTAAAATTTGATCGAAGACGCGAGGAACCGACGTGGGCCCTTCCAGTTCCACATTTCTCTCTCTTTTTTTTTGCACCACATATCCCTATTCGTAAATCACAGCTTCTTCGCAAAGAGAATACAATAAATGTGTGGCTTCGACACGAATGTTATAGCTGTCCAAGGAAGGCCCCGAAAGAAGGCACGTTCAGATGGCAAAATATCTAGATCACGTGGAAGAATGACGGCACATGTAAAGACAAAGTATCGAGATCTAACGCAGGCGCCGTTTCAGTCCTTGCAACCATCTCGAACGTTTCGCGCTATAGTTGACCTAGTTAAGTCATGCGGGATGATCTCTTTGGAAATGGATAAAATTTCGGTAATCGGAGTATCGAACCGTTTTTAAACGAGGCAAGCTTCGCGATGTTCGGCCGTCAACCTCTGAACGTTGTCTGCGTACACGCTTAAAGGTTTCGAACGAACCTGTCACCGTTTCCAAGAAGCTCAGGAGAGCGAAAAGCGCATGCAAGGCCCTCTCAAGCGAGCTTCGAAGCCCCGACCACACATGCGCGTGGAACACGTCAGCGTGCGCTGATGTGTTCCAACGCGCATGTGTGGTCGCGTAGATTTTCTGCGGCGCGCGCAATAATGCAAGCTGTGCATACGCATCGTTGTTGCTTTTATAAGCAAGAGAAATGAAAGTAGTTATTTTCTTCGAGAACTCTACTACCGGTAATTTTGCGATGACTGCTGCATTACGAGAACAGAAAGTGAGGATCAAAGTTCCAATTTTTAAAATTTAACGTCGGAATAACGTCACCCGAATGGCGTCGCGAATTTCGAGTCCTTTCCCATATTTCTACCCTAACGGCTCAATAAAATTTCCCGAAACTTGCCATGATGTCTCTGCTTCCCTTAAAACACAGATCAATTTTTCTTCCACCGATAAGCAAATTACGCAACCTATCAGACGCCGTCGAAATCTGTGACGTCACGTCGAGCTGGTGCGAGAACTTCAAGGTGACGTCGCCATCCGCATTTTTTTTGGGGGGGGGCGTTTACGCTCTCATGAAATCTCCTCGCGGTAACAGTGGTGCTTTAGTAATGTGAAAGTATATTTTACTCGTTAGCGAGAAATCTTTCTCTTCAGTGTCCTTAAATTCTAATTTAATGGCTGCCAGATGATCTAAATGTTGCCACACCTGACTGCCACATACGTATTGTAGCTTCGACTATTCAAGCGTCTCGACGGCATTTAGCAACACGAATTTTTTTTTAATCTATTAAATCAATCGATTTTTTTACGGTCAGCTAAGAAGAGCGCTCTAGATCCTGAAACACACACTGTAAAAAGCCCAGCTACGCAGATCTTTGATAGCTTACGGAGCATTTCAGCCATATCTGAAAGGCCGGCCGATTCTGAGACATCATGCACGTAGCCGATTATACGCGATTCGGTTCTGAAATAACAGGCACCAGTTGGCAGCCAAAGCACTGCCAGACATAGGGCGTTTCTAGTAAGTCCCCAAAAGGTTATGCGGTATAGAAGAGCCAGGGTAGGGTCTAGTTGGGTGTGCATAATGTAAACTTTTGCGCGCTACATGTAAACGGCATTCATGCAGAAAAGAACGACACGGGAAAACACAAGCGCGAAATCTGGCGCGCTTGTGTATTCCCGTGTCGTTCTTTTCTGCATGAATGCCGTTTACATGTAGCGCTCAGACGTTTACCTTATGCTGTAGTGAGTTCATCTTAGTATAATAATGTTTACACACACTTTTAACGGTGATGGCGGCACCTCATTAGAAGGCAAACAAAGAAGAAAAAAAATTAGATCATCTCCCGCTAAAGAGAACCATGTGCAGATGCGAATCAGCGCGCGCTAACGCTTACACTGGCGGTGACGCTGGCGCACATAAAGCGAAAACAAAGACGCCCATGACTGAATTCCGAATGCGCGCCTATACATATACGGAGTGGTCAGTGAACGGTTGTGCAGCGCGAGCAGGAGGAGGAGGAATAAACTTTATTTTGTATGCGGCGTGTTAGTGGGCTCGGCTAGGTGTCGGCTAGAAGGTCTTGCAGTCGTTTTTTAGGGGCGAAGCTCCTTAGGGCGTGGGCTGTGCGTCCCCTGTATGTAGCCACCTCTAGTTTAGTTCTTGCAGTGTTCACTAGATGGCGGTACCGTCCCCTGTATGTAGCCCCACCTCTAGTTTAGTTCTTGCAGTGTTCACTAGATGGCGGTACCGTCTCCTGTATGTAGCCACCTCTCGTTTAGTTCTTGTAGTGTTTACTAGATGGTGGTACTTGTAGCTGATGATGAAAAGATGCAAGATGTTATAAACTAGAAAGCGGTACTTGTAGTTGATGAACGACGCGAGATCTTATAAAATAGGAATGATGTCACATATGGCGCGTGTCATTGGTTGAAGGCAATCGTTCGATTTAGTGCGGCGACGTACGCTAGGGGGAGCGATGTAATAAAATCGAGTGGGCAAAATGTACAGAGGATTCATGGTTTGCCAGGTTTACCTCCGGAGCTTCGCCCACTCATCATCATTCACTTCGTGGATATGGCGGCACTTTTTTTTTTACTAGCAGACGCTGCCTGCATAAATAAGCCTTGCGAGGCGGGAGTGGGGGAGGGAAGCGACATTTTTGAGGGGTGTTTCCTGCACGAATTACTGCTTCTTGGGCCGGCACGAGACGCGAGCATGCGCAGTGGTGGTGTACGGAGGGACAGCGTTACACAGGCTAGCCAAAGAGCTGCTTCGCATCTATCAAATGGGGCAGCTATACGCACCAGTGGTGCGAAAACTGAGAACGCAGCGGAGCTGGCGGCGTTGACATCCTCCTCACCCTTACTGCACCTTCTCACCTCCACTTCTCCTTACACCAAATACTAACATGCATGGTTATGCTTGCTCTCTTTGTGTTTCTCTGACCCTTTCTACTCCTTTGATCCTCTTTCTTTCTCTCTATACTCATCAAAGATACTGCATCCAACACCGGACAAACCGGCGCACATGTTCTGGGAGCGAAGCAGAAAAGGACGGTGAGCGCGCGAGCTGGTTGATGATGATGATAGTTTCTGGTGTTGCTTCTAGGCTTCGCCACACGGCATAACGCAAAGCCTAACAGCAGCTCCACAGTAAACAAATTAATAAAGCAGGCAGAGGCGGGAGCAATTGGCTCAGTCAAAGCACACACACATGTATCAATTCGTCGAGGCGTATTCATTCAACGTAAAACGTCACCTCGACGCTAGGCCGGAAAAGCAGCTTGGCTGCTTTCGTGACACCTGGCTCCCATTAGCAAGGCAGGGCTTGCGAATGACAAATCGGTAGCTGAAGTCTAGCTCATAAAGTTACGTGTATTTGTGAATACAACATGTGCTCGCCGTGCAACACTTCTACGGTGGACCAGTCTAGTATTCATAGTTGAATAGCCTGAACTAACTATAAATTTATGCGCTGCAAAACATAAATTACTGTCACTGCACACATGCTGGTGCTGTGACGAACGCAGCACCTCGTCATCAGTTCACTATCTGGATGTGCGATTAACAAGAAAACACGAGTAAAAAAGCGCCAAGTCATCACAACGATCGAGAGAGATCGCGCGTAGAACCCGCGTGAAAGCAAGATGACATCGTTTCCGTGCTCGAAAATTACCTGAAATGACGAAACGGGAGGCAATGAGTTCACTCACCTCCAGTTTCTCGTTGGTTTCGAACACAGTCTGCGCCTTGTGACACAGCTGGGCGAAAGCGCTGCTGAGGGCGGACATTCGCCTCCTGGCTTCGTAGGTAATGTCGCATTGCTCTTCGTCAACCTCTCCCAAAAGAATGTCCAAGTCCAGGTAGGCCCTGTCAAACTCTTTCTCCAGGAGTTCAAGCCATTTCATGGCCACGGCGGACGTAGCCATGATGAATGGACGTCAACAGCGACAGACGTTCGGTTTCAGCAGCGACGTTCGATTTGGGAGGCAACCGAACACGAAGGAAAGGGCATGCAAGTTTCACTCGGCGCGCGCCATCAGGGCCTGTGCCTGGGTGGATTTTCGGTGTCCCTCGCACGTGTCATGGAAACATAAACGCGAAACATACCCGCCGAGGGTGAACCGGTGGAGTGCCACGGAAAAGAAAATTCCGAAGCTAGAACGCGAGCTCCGCTTCCCCTCTCTGCACGCGAGCGAAACGGAACATGCAACGAACTCGGCTTGGATTGATTCCGAACTAACGTTCATTTCAGTCAATCATCGCAAAGAAACGCACTTGCATAACGCATAATAAGTCTAATAAACTAGTGACAGTGCTGCAATATATGACGAAGAGACTCCCACTTAAGAGGTGAATTCTAATTACCAAAATAATCGAGGCGCACGTAAATGGCCATTCTGAAAACGAAACCGAACACATACTGAACGATATGGCGGCGTCATGGCATGGTTTGGCGTGCTTGTGTCGTTGTTTTCAACATTTAAACTAATTGCGTACGTTATACCCTGGCGTCGCATGCTCCAATAATGCCAGGTAATGTCGCTTCAACTCATTATCAATCTAGTACTCAGGATTCATTAAAATGGCTAAGAAGGGACGCAATCACAGAAAAAAGGCGAGACGGAGAGCTGACCAGGTTTCGTGCACCGAAGATGCGAGCGTGGATCTTTTGAAGTGGATGACCGCAAAAGGCTTCCGACTGCACACGCAGTTGTATGTCAAAGAATTCCGCGGTAAGACTTCATGCAGGGAGTTATCCGTAATGAGTTAATCCTTGTAAGCAGTGACATACCGATGACTCTGCGTCACTACATGAGGTTTCAAAGAAGATTGAGCTGGGCAACAGCAACCTTACCTTTAAGATTGTAATCACACTTTCGCGCTGTCAGTTTGGTGCAGCTTTTAGTTGGCTACTTGAAAGACTATAGGACTATAGTATGTCTATATCTGATGATAAACAATGCAGAACCCAAAAGTCGTAGCATTGAGATGTTTGTGCGAGATGGATACTTCTGTTTACTTGGGTATTTCCTGTGTACTTGCAGAAACCGGCAGAGGGCTGGCAACGCAACAGATGCTGTCTGCTGGCGATACTTTTTTAAGATTGCCTACTTGCCTCCTGATTACCACTGGGACAGCTTTGACAAGCAGCTTGCATGATTTTGTTATCAGGTTGGTAATGTTCTGCCTAATTTCGCTTCTCCTAGACAAGCGTGACTCTTCTGACTGCTTTGTTTCAGTTGTGACACGTGCACAACGATTCCGTCTTTTTTACAGGAATCACAGGAAACTCACACCTATTGAAGTGTTGACACTCTTTCTTATGAATGAAAAGCTCCGAGGACATGACTCAGAATGGCGTTACTTCATCAATAGCTTGCCGACAACATACACGACACCTGTGTACCTTGGAAGCAAACTTCTTGCCAAACTGCCATGCAGCGTTTTTCGCAAAGCACAGACTCAAGTGTCCAAGATTCGAGGCACCTTTTTAAAGTTGCGGGCTTTGCTAAAGGAAAACGAAAATGTCGACTCGCTGTTTGCTAGCCTTTCAGAGAACTTTACGTGGTGTCTGTTTGTTTGGGCTTGGTCCGCTGTCAACACGCGATGCATTTTTAGTGAACACAAAACTGGAAATTTCCTTTGGGACAATGACAAGTGTGCCCTAGCTCCACTTTTGGACTGTTTGAACCATCATTGGAAGGCCAGCGTAAGTCATGCTGAATGTGACCATCCATTTTTCAAAAAGATATCATATAATGATTGCTGCTTATGAGTTGCTTTTCCCAGCTGTACAGCGCAAATGCTACCATCTTGGCAATTTATATGTCATTGTTAATGACAGTATTCAGATATCCAGCAACATCACCATATGAAAAACTAGCAAAGGCAAATGTGAATGCTGCACATGTTCAGTGTTCCCTTTGCATGCTCCTGTAAAAGATAAGTTGTTGCCAGATTAATTTATCAGGTGTTACGGTACTATCGTTTGCAGTTTCAAAAATGCTTCGATTTAAATGGATCTTAATTATGGCTTACATTTTCTTTTGTGCTTTCACTTCTTTTGTTCACTCGTAGGTGCAAACTGCAGTTGTGGGATCATATTTTGAAATTGTAACAAAGAACAACTACCAGCCAAATGAGCAAGTTTTCATTAGTTATGGCTCACACGACAACAGGAAACTGTTACTGGAGTACGGCTTTGTGCTTGCCAACAACCCAAATGATCTGGTCATTATTACAAGAGGTGAGAAAATTTCACAAAGGGCTGTATTTACAGCTTCAATGCCTTTTTTTGAGGTTATAAACAGTTGCATCACCGCCGGAACCATTTAGTACTTGCAATGAAAAATACTTGCATTCACTGTCGATGTCAATATTGCTTTTGCAGAGCACCTGTTAAAGTTGCACTCATGGACGACACTACCGATTCCTAATTTTTCCTCAAAACTTTCTTTCCTGGAAGAAAGAAATATTTTGAGGTATTTACTTCTTTCATTTTTGTAGTTGCTAGTGCAAAAACATTCCATTCCAATTGTCAGCATTACATTGCCTGCATTACAGCGAGTCTTGCGGCTTTACCATGGAAGGAATGACATGGAATGGTAAAATTGCCGTGAAAGTACTGTCTCACCCTGAGGCATCGAGGTGAGCCACACTTGTACATTGAAACAACCCGGATTTCCCGTTATCAGTTGTCCTTGTGAAATGTGAAACCAAAGTGGTCTGCAACTTTACGGTGTGCTGTCGCACCTGCTAATCTTTTCCAGATCGGCGTGGAACAGTTTGCTCTTTCTATATGGTGAAGACGAACTCGATGAACAGGAGTGTCAGTTGGTGCTTACTTTAGTGGAAGCCATGTTATGCGACTACGATGCTCCTCTACCTGAAGGCAAAGACTTGTGCTCACAGACAGTGGCTACATTTATCAAGGAAGAGACAAGTATTCTCACGAAGCAGATTGAACGCTACACGATATAAATGCGTTCCCACAACTGGATTGTTTTTGGCAAGTGGTACTGCGCAACACGCTTTTTGTGGCGATTATAGAACAGGGCAACTGACTGCAATGATCTTCGTCTGCTACATCATGCGCGCAATGTTCGCACATGCCCCACCAGCATACCGTTCTCCAAGACTATCGTGAGCATTCAAATTGCCATTTGTGCACATTTGTTGCATCACTACTGCTGTTATTGCCATCAGTGACATTCCACTGTGCCACTTCACTGCTGTGTCATCTACGACTGGGATTCATAGACTTCGCAAATTCATATTTGTTCATAGAAATAGCTGACTCGCCTATATACGACCACAGCACAAACCTTCTCTGCTGATGTAGCCGCCTCAACCGTTAGTGTCGAGATTTTCAGAGCGTGACCAGCCGACAGGATAACGTAAAATGTCCCTAGAGCTTGACCTCATTCACCAATCTAGAAAACTCGGACTGCCCTAACGACTTTCTAACGTCAATGCACCTGAAAGGACTCTGACAGACACCCAGTTTCTTTACACTGGTGTACATAACTCGCTCTTGTGTCTTTTTTTCTTCATTTGCTATTTTACCTTATTTTCCTGTGAAGCTTTGCCAACTGGACTTCAATCTGGTCAACCTCCCTGCCTTTCCTTGTATCTCTATCCCATGCGTAAGTGTTGCAACTGCTGAACTTAAATAGCAACGTATTATCTGAAAGTAGCTACCTCTTGTGGTCACTGCTGAATGTACACTACTCAATTGTAATGTAAAAATAAACATAAGCTCTGCCCACAAAACCACCGCGTACTTGTCCATTACCTCTTTAAGAAAGTCATAGCATCTGGTTCTCTCTCTCACGAAGAACAAGTGCTTTCTATTCACTATTAAGCATATTGGATTGTGAAAATTTGTCTTTTCCGACTCAAATATTATCTTGGACGATTAGTCATGTAAGAATTTTTGATAAAGTTTGTCAGAACGTTCAACTTTCCTATCTAAACTTAACAACACAACCATGTCTCTGTATGGAAAAAAAGTTGAATACATTAATCACTTACAAATGCCTGATGCCACTAAAATGAACAAATGCACTTATCTGAGACATGACTGCATTTTTTCGCTTGGGAAGGCGATAGATGCTGGTGGAGTTTATACTTATTTTTAGGTTGTACTCAACTATGGATACGCGGCACAACAAGAAATTGTAAATGTACAAGCAGTGCAGCTATGCTTCTTTGTAGCACAGTGGAAACATGGGACCTTTCGTGACTAAGTTGCTGAATGGTAGAAGAGAGTGAAATATACATGTATGATTTGAGGAGGAACCACTGACACTTGGTTTCCTGTCTTGTCATGACATCAACATCACTTGCATCCTGCTGTGCAATATTCTGCTTTTATTGACAACCCTTAGCCAATTTTAATAGGTACCCTATCCACCTTTCACTGTTTATATACAACAAACGAGTTGCATTGTTTATACCATTATTTTTAAATAAACAGCTGGTACCCTATTCACCTTTCACTGTTTATATACAGCAAACGAGTTCCACTGTTTATACCATTATTTTTAAATAAACACTGTACGATTTTTTTTTTCTTTATCAGCATTAGGTCCGAGAACTATGGTTACCAGTGCGAGTGACTTAGGCTGTCTTTCTGATGTGTTCCAGATTATGGCTCATCTGTCTATGAATGAATACACCGAGAAGAAACAATCTTCTTATTCTTCTTTATTTGGGCACATCTTGCAGTGCACAGAGGACCAATTATGAAGTAACCGCTTACTTTACCCTATGACTTGTTAGCCAACAGAGAAAGCATGCAACTCTGATTTTGCAGCAACAAAAATAGTATCGTACTCGTGGATGGAATGTTTAAAAGAAACAACTTCATTTTGGTTCTAATTTTACACTTGTATCAAAAGTTAAGAGTGCAAGATGAGTGCTTGGGTTGCAACTTAAATTAGAAAACAAATGCACAAAAGCAGCGGAATAGAATTGGTGAATTTAAAACACAAATATTACCCAGTGACTATCAAAAGCATATTTGATATTCTGGCTTTGAATTCTTGTGCAAAAACTAATACAGACAGGGAAATTTAATGAACCTAAAGTATCGTGTTCACAGCTTCAGCTTAAATGAACTACGGCTTGGCATTCTTTTAATCCAGACTACTTAACAGCACTTCCTGACCAATAACTGACAAGCAAAACAAATGCACATATGCAGGAAATCCTTGCGGGTAAGCTTAGCTTATAGTGTTTACGACGAGAAAATGAATCTGCACAATTCTTCCATATGAGCCCACGTGAGTCTTGAAAACTTCGTTTCCATCAGTCAAAATTAAAGAGGTCCCATCAGTGTGCCCGTTCTAGAGGTATGCATAATTAAGGTCCTGAGTAATAAAAATGTACTCAATAACAAATGATCGTACCTAGTGGAAATAAGGCATGCAGAGTAAGAGCCGAGTAATATTAACAATATTTGTTGAGGCAGTATTTATGAAGGCCACTAGTGAATAAATCTCTTAGGCTGTGCTGGTTAAGTTACATGACTGCCTTAACAAACGAGTATAAAGGTTGCTCTTTTCTCTCTGACATTTTGAGCACCTTCATACTCAAAATTTGTTGCAGAGTGAACTATAGTCGTCTTCATTGAAAGTCTTTCAAGTATTTTTTTTTTTTTTTGTGTGAACACTGGCTACATCACTACAGTTTTTGTGTAACAGCGCTTTGTACATGCCATCTTTACAGATTAAATTTGGAAATAAAGTACTAGTGTAAATGCAAACAATTAACCTTCTAAATAATTATGCTTCATCTGATGCTTTACTGTATGAAGTGGCAGATTTTTTTGTTTATCTAAGCAGGAGAGGGGCTATTATATTGAATTATATTAGTTAGAACGCAAATGTTAGTGTTCAGTGCATAGTCTGCTTACTTGCTTAGAACTGCTCTCCTTTTCAAGTGTTAGGATGCTTTAAAGAAGTCTTTTGAAATGCCACTTGGAAATCAGCATGAAAGAGTAATATACGAAAAAAATGTTGAAGGCTACTGTCATTGCTTGGGCAATGAGATTCCTCTTTGACCTCTGTTCTGATCGGAGTATTCAAGAGGACATGACCAAGCAAAGTGGTATGTCTAAGGCACACAGGGGTGAATATCACAGTAAGTTCTGGTAGAATGCATTGCTATGAGATTACCATTAACAATTTGTACCGTTCTGAGCCGACGAACAGGTGAATAAAAGAGGATCAGTACAGCAAAAGTGCCACTCAGGCGGTATAAAAATGGAAGTTGTCCTACAACAACCTGTCGGGGAGCGCCACGGATATGGTCTTTGTTTTGACACCGTGGTGTTCCAGGAATGGTAAGTAGCCTGCGACCACCTCCTTGGGAGCTTCGAGGTGCACGTAATGACCAACGTGTTCTTGGAGAATGTGAATTCTAGAGCCGGAAACCAGTTTCCTACAAGCGGAAAACACGAAAATAACTTTTATGAGGTCGCAACGTTGAAACCCGTGTTTCAGAGAATCTTGTAGGAATAACTCGCATCCCTTCAGCTTATCATTACTACATTCTCTGGAACGTGCCAGTGGAAAAGGTCAGAAAGTGACTGTGTTGGTTTCAAGGGCTCTATCATACACAAGTGCACAGTCTTCTCTCAACTGAGGTAGGAGACAGAATTACTTATCATTATGGTAACAATGCAAAGTATTCCTATGTGGAACAGAAGGTAGTTCCAGCGCCTCATTTTCTTTCTTTTCTTCATATTTTTTTCTTATGAATGCCCCAACTTATATGTGCTAGCTATAGCTTCAAGTATACGTCCAATCTGTTAAGCCATGAACAAGCCCTACTTGAATTTACAGCTGTTTGTGGACATTCTTTTTTCAGTAAAAAATGCTTTCAAAATATGAAGTGATAAATAGGCAAAGCATGATGGGGGGGGGGGGGGGGGTTAGAAAGAATTACCTGTAGTGATCCTGAAATGGTGGCTTGTTGACAGGATCAGCTGGGCCGTATATCATAAGGACTTCAAGATGAAAGGTAAAAATAAAGGAGCTCTTGAGATGGGTGCTTTATCAATACTCATACTGCTGTATCTATAGTTAGTGCAATTGATTACCTCTGGGGGCGGCTTTCTGCAGTGCTCTGACCCACCTCTCTTCATTTTCGAACCTTTCATCAATGTAAGAAAGAAGCCTAAACAAAAAGAACAAATTGCTTATGCATAATGTGAAACTTTGAGAGCCAGGTCTTGGACCACTTGTGTCAAAAAGAATTGGCATTGACCACATAAAAATCATCATCATCATCAGCCTGACTAGGTCCACTGCAGGACAAAGGCCTCTCCCATGTTCCGCCAGTTAACCCGGTCCTGTGCTTGCTGCTGCCAATTTATACCTGCAAACTTCTTAATCTCATCTGCCCACCTAAGCTTCTGTCTCCCCCTAACCTGCTTCCCTTCTCTGGGAATCCAGTTTGTTACCCTTAATGACCAGCGGTTATCCTGTCTACGTGCTACATGCGCGGCCCAAGTCCATTTCTTCTTCTTTATTTCAACTATGATATGCTTAACCCTCGTTTGTCCCCTAATCCACTCTGCTCTCTTCTTGCCTCTTAAGGTTACACCTACCATTTTTCTTTCCATTGCTTGCAGCGTCCTCAATTTAAGCTGAACCCTCTTTGTAAGTCTCCAGGTTTCTGCTCCGTAGCTAAGTACCGGCAAGATACAGCTGTTATATACCTTCCTTTTGAGGGATAGTGGCAATCTACCTGTCATAATTTGAGAGTGCTTGCCGAATGTGCTCCACCCTTTTCTTATTCTTCTAGTTACTTCAATCTCATGGTTCGGCTCTGCGGTTATTACCTGCCCTAAGTAGACATAGTCTTTTACAACTTGAAGTGCACTATTACCTATCTCGAAGCACTGCTCTTTTCCGAGGTGGTTGTACATTACTTTCGTTTTCTGCAGATTAATTTTAAGACCCACATTTCTACTCTCCTTGTCTAACTCCGTAATCATGAGTTGCAATTCGTCCCCTAGCTGAGTTACTCAGCAATGCAATGTCATCGGCGAAGCGCAGGTTACTAAGGTACTCTCCATTAACTCTTATCCCTAACTGTTCCCATTCTACGCTTGTGAAAACCTCCTGTAAGCACGCGGTAAATAGCATTGGGGAGATTGTGTCCCCCTGCCTTACACCCTTCTTGATTGGTATTCTGTTGCTTTCTTTATGAAGCACTATGGTAGCAATTGATCCCCTGTAGATTTCTTCCAGAATGTTTATATATACTTCATCTACGCCCTGATTCCGCAGTGTCTGCATGACGGCTGATATTTCTACTGAATCAAACGCCTTCTCGTAATCTATGAAGGCTATGTATAGTGGTTGGTTATATTCTGAGCATTTCTCTATCACCTGATTGACAGTATGAATGTGGTCAATTGTTGAGTAGCCTGTTCGAAATCCTGCTTGTTCCTTTGGTTGATTGAATTCTAATGTTTTTTTTTACTCTGTTAACAATTACCTTTGTAAATAGCTTGTACACTACAGAGAACAAGCTGATCGGCCTGTAATTCTTCAAGTCCTTGTCATCTCCTTTCTTATGTATTAAGATAAAAATACTCAAGTTTAAAATGAAGAACAATGAATATGGCAGTTCACATACAAGAACATGTTGAATATAGAGAACATTCGTTATAATCAGCAAATCACTGACATACTCAGAAACAGGATACATGCCGGTGGTTAGTACCCTCTGTATCCAATTTCTTCCACTGCAATGACTAACCTCAGAGGTAATTTCTTACCACTCTTGGGCGATCGCTTGCTTCGGCATTCTCAAACACCACTTATAATCACCATCAATGTCAACAAGTGCATGCAACAAGCCTTCATTATGTATAACTGAGCAGCCATCAGTTATCGAAAATTCCAGATAGCACCCATTTAGAGGACAGCTTGTAGGTAAAAAGTACTGCTTAAAGTACAACCTCTAATTCTCGTTAAAGGGTAAAATTTAACTGCTTCATACACATAGTTTCCGTCTTCTTAAGTTTCTTATCATAAACTTGAAGTAAAACTAGTTCTGCAGGTATTACTTACAAGCCAAACACCCGGTAGCCGTCTTTCACCCTAGCTAAATGCCAGTAATTGTGAATGTCCGTAGCTGTCGGTTTTGTGTTGGGACCAAACACATCAGCCAACCTATTGAAAGAAAGTCAATACAATAATGTTTTGACAGTCCATACACTTGTAGCTTCTACAACAGTGAAACTTTGAGACTCCAGAAATGTACAAAAAACGAAGCTTACGCCATCCTGAATACCAGGTGGTTCATGAACCTTGAAGCCACAACACCAATCACTGGCATCCTCAAGATCTGCAAGACACTGCAGATGCTGAGAGAAGTCGGTTATCATAACATTTTAAGACTATACCTTTTGGGACCATCTTGGGTGATGATGCTGGGGCAAAACGCCTAAGCAAGGAAATAAAGGACGCTGTCACACAACATCCAAGTCCCCACAGTTCATGCATTTGAAAAAACTTAAAAAAGGCGAAAGTACAAAAAACATACCACCATTCATCATACACAAAGTTGCAATTTCGAATGGAAGGACACCTTCCCTGGAAAGAAACAGTACGTATCGTGATAACTCAAGACAGATGCAGAGATATACTATATATACTAGATATATAGTAACACTTAGCTGAAGGCACCATCTTCACTTCTGGTACATTAAATAGAGAAAAGCACGAATATCTTAAAAGTGAATCATATTCATGGTTCAACATCGAGCATATTTAACCTTAGGTGTATCAGCAGGCGATAGCGTTTGCACCGAGCATGTCTGTCTAGCATGCAACTTACTTAGGTCAGCGGTTCACTTATGAATGGCTAATACACCAAATGACCTATGTACATGATGTTGTTTATTCAATAGGCTGCATAAGAACAGTGCAGCTTGTAGATATTACTGCCACCTTCCACAGGATGAAAAAATGAATATTGCACATGAGTACAATCACAGCAGCACACCTGATAACAATACATCATACTGAAACTAGCCCAAACATTTATGTTACTAACAGTTATCAACCAGGTGGAAGGTTTACTAACCAGAGTAATATAAAGCAGCAACCTAAATGTGTAGAAAAGCTAGAACTGCAGGGCTTGAAATAAGGAGAGAAATGGAAAGAAATATCCCAAGGATTATGATAATAAATTTTGAAGTTTCAAAGAATGTCTGTACTTGCGCAAAACACAGTGCAATGGTTACTGGTAGCACTTTGCAAGACACAGTACAATAGTTACGGGTATCACTTTGCAAAACTTGACAATCAAAAGTGAATCTTACTGCTGCCTGGCAAGAAGTTCCTGAGCCACTGTATCTCCTATATCATGTGCTAGCACATGCACCTTGTTCAAGCCCAACCTCTTGACAAGGGCTTCTGTAATGTTGGCTTGTTCAAAGATGGAGTAAGTGTGAAACCTCTGAAATCATTAATAAAACATTTTGCAGCAGCTGCACATAACAAAAATGAACACTACTATAATTTTTACTCGTGAATAATTTGCTTTACTAGCAAAACAGTATTGCCAGCTATAGCAGTATGTTTTACATTTGTATCCACAATGACGGAGTGGTTAACACTAGATTTCTCTTTGGTAACCACTAGTGCTAAATTATGGCTCTATAATATACTGGTCCCATGGTACATGAAAATTATGCTATAAGAGCTGCTTTTGTCAGAAACATACCAAAGTCACATTCCTTCAAATTTCCTGATGTAGTGGAACAAAGTGCAGGTATACTGGTCCACTTGTACATTAAGATTACGCTACAGGAGCCACTAGTTTCATAAAATCTCTTGCTCACATGTTGAAAATTAATGATAAGCAAATTTTGAAAATTACACAGCAACTGGAACTTTGAGGCAAAGAAGTAGCCTTTCTGTTAATTTTTCTTTACACATAAAAGCATAGGTAGGCAAGCATAATTTAATTGCTGCAGTGTGTACAAGTACACGCATGAACAAGCTGTAAGGTCGTCAGCATACACTACAATGCACATTTGAAAACAACTATGGCTGTCTTGAATGCTGAGCGTTGTGTTTCCCATGTGTTTTGCGATAAACCTGGTGTGAAGATTTTGGTACTGCTTGAACAAATTAAGACTGAAATTAACCCCAGGTGAGTGTTGCTACTTCAAAATGAATGATTATCACAATTATTTCAATACTGTTCTTCCACTGCACTCATAATTATAGTAAATTGCAGTAAAATATAAGTAATGCTAGGATATTCTCATATCTTACTGCGGAATAAAGCAGATTAAGCATTAATTACAGACACGGCATTCAGTGAGGAATGTGTTGAGTGTGACATAGTTATGATGTAGCTTTATGTATGAATAGCAAGGTAGTCGCACAAAAAGCCCTTTCCGTATAGTTGATAGGTTCAGCGTACACAGCACAGAACGGCAAACTTTTCAACTAGCTTTTAGGGATTTGTCGCAGATGTATTCTTCGGTTCACGTAACTATTCATAGATGAGAATATATACTTGCCGGCTTATCGCTGTAGCCCAGTCCCAGAAAATCAAACAGCACAATCCTGCCAAATATTTTTCGCAGTGATGGCAGGACCAAGTAATAGTCGAAGCTAGAAGTTGGAAAGCCATGGAGACAGAGTAAAATGTCCTTGTTTTCTGCAGTGCCCTTGACATCTGTAAGGAGACAAGTTGCAGAAGCTCACAATTAAGAAATAAAGAAAAGGCTGTAGACAGCACACAAGCGAGATTCACCTGTCGCACTTGCGTACAGACAAAATATAAGTATAAATAGGAGGTCTTGCGCACGAGAAGACAGTTGTTTACGATAAAGGTTACAGTAGTCCCAGAATGCCGGCTGCCAGCACGATACTCTCTCTCACTCTTTCTCTCTCTCTATATATATATATCTATAATTCCAAAGTGTGAGCAAGCAAAATGTGCGTACTCATTTTGCTCTGCGCTCTTCGCGACAATTAAGAAATAATTAGTGAGCTGCTGGAGTTCATTGTGGTTACGCATGTCACACGGTGCATTTCCGATCGGAATCAAAATTTCCCATCGTAACTCACGCATTTTGCGCAAACTGCGGCGAGGAGGCAATCTCCAACGATAAAAGTGGACGACACCGGTATAACACACTTCAACAAGCTCAATTAAATGAATCCGGTGGGTGGGGTTGTCGGTTCATGGACCCTGTAAAAAGGGTGGTGCGAACTGAACTACAACGGTCTCCGCGCTTTCGCGAGACAACATAACAACGAAACTTGCCTTTAAAAAATATGTCATAGTCTTGGAACTTGAAGTACGAACCACCGTCTTCCTTTTCCCACTGGTAAAGTAGGGGCGATTTCGGCGGAGCAGGATAAGTGTGAAAAATTGCAAAAGCCGCAGCGAAGGCAGCGATTACAATGCTGACAAGTGTGTTCATAGTAAAGCGGGCAGTGCTAAGTTCATCAGCTACAAGAACTAGGCCACAGAACGCCTAAACATAACTCCAAAACAAACTGTCGCGGGAACGGCGCCGACGGCGCACTGAGTTGTTCAAGATCGCAAGATGCGCCAAGTTTTCTCGTCCACTTGAATGTTTCGCGGATAGATGAACTTCTAAGAAATGCCGACAGGCGGCCAGTCACACTAAGGCGAAACCGAAATCGAAATTGTCATTTAATGGTGCGATGGTTATTTAGAGCTTCAAGTTGAGCAAACGGCCTCTCGTCGTCGCAACAACTCGTAACGACGCAGTTAACCCAACGGTTAACGTTACTGGACCACTTCTGGCGATTTTAACGGCGTTTACGTGTGCCTAGCGTTGCTAGCGTCGCTCGCTGATCACTTCGCCCGCTCTGCTGTTGTGGCCATCCGAAGCAGAAAACTGGTCGGTGGAGTTAAACAAGAGGCAATGATCCGTTTGTTGATATCCTAGCCGCGCGTCAGTACACCTCTCTGCGCACGCCTGCGGTAATTGTCCTAGTGAAATGATTGTTTCTCGACGGAGGTAACGACCGTACGCATCGCGATGTTCAATAGGAAAGGCCTATTTTGGAAAAGCGAAGGATTCCACTACGGGTACTCGACACCGTACCAGCTATTTGACGCTGCGAAAGGTGCGTGCACCGGGCGTTTATTTCGGCGTTGATGACGTAAAATGCTATAGTGTTGTGGCAGGACCTTTGGAGGCCGCAAACAGAGCGCACGATTGTGCGTCTCAAGGCGCGCCTCTAAAAATAAACCTCGCCCAATAATTTACAGCTCTAGCTGCAGCGATCTGCCGCGCTGGTTTTCTTATAAATTAACATTTCTTGCTATTCATCCCTGCCATTTTATCTTTTTCCAGGCAGCTTGTCCTTCGTACAAAAACTACGACTTGAAGTCAAACTTCCTGTGCACAACGGCTGTGTAAGTGCGGCGTGCATATGCCTCTTTTGTTGGCTCCTCTCTCCTTTAATTTCACTGTTGCGCAGAGATGTAGCGCTTACAACTGTATGGGCTTCAGCGTTGCACGTGTGACATTTACATTGCATGCGCCTGCGATAATTAGCATTACATTTATATGTTGCGTATATGGACCTTACACATCGTTATGGGTGCTCGGAGCTGCAATTAAACTATAAACTATGCGTTCGCCCAGAGCTGTCGTAATAGTAATGGTGTGCGCAATGCCTACTGGGCCAAATTCCTTAAATATATGCCATACACACTGTGTGACAGACATGCATTGTCTAATATTGCATGTGCTGCTTATTTGAGGCGCTCACGTGCATGCCTTTGCATACATATTTCGTACACATATTTTATGACATGTACACGGCACTGTTTATGTGAAATCGCTATGGCTGGTACAATCTGTATATCATAGCATGTCATGTATTTTTTCTCGAGTTGTTTGCTCATGGCTTTAATGCAACTATTTGCATAATAATAGTATGTGCGACTGTTTCTGGCTCCCGTTAAATGTGAATAAGTTCTTTTTTACTTTACGAAATGTATATGTACAAATGGCTTCTCACTTTCATGTTCTGTGCTGTTAATGTGAGTTGCACTGCAATATTTGGATGATTACAGTTGTTTGTTCAATCTGTTTGTAACAATGTTGTGCAGTGCGTAGAATAAACTAAACTGATGCATTGACACAGCGAACATTAAACTCGTCATGTAAGTGGACAACATTAATTCTCAAAAGCCCAATTCTACCTAGCAATGGTTGCGCGTCTACTGAATCATTGCTGGGTCATAGTTTGGGACACAAGTTGCCCAAGTAACCTTGCTGCTAGATCTGACTCGGAATGAATTTATCTGCACATGAAAGCCATCATGACAAATGTTAGCTAATGCAGATCTTTACAGCTGCCGTAAGCTTTGCAGTTCAGTCTTCCCCTGTGCAAAAAACTAAATAAGTACTGTATTTTAACTTGAATTGTGTCTTAAGACGCATGCAACACGCGTTAAACTTACAAGCAGTTATTGCAGCACATCTTACTTCACTCGTAATGCCTTTTTCCTTCATTGAGGATGTTATCCATAGGATTGTTATTGGTGGGTCACAGTGGTTACTTCATGTGTTTAGCTGTGAGGGCGTCTTTTTCTGTGAAAACAATATCTCTGTAAAAAAGTAACGCAGCCAAAAAATTTTTGCTGCCTCCGATTGATTGCAAGCGTTACCCTTACTTCAGTGGCAATGCAGAGGAATCGATACCTTAAAAAGTAGTCTTGCAGTAAATGTATTACAGAATGCCTGCAAATGTTTTGGCATTCCTTGCTTCGTTTCTGAAAATCGTGCTGTGCAGGTGAACACCATATGCTGGAACGATGCGGGTACTTATCTGCTGTCTGGCTCCGACGATCAGCATCTTTGCATCACAAATGCACACACCCATGTGGTATGTCATATCGGTGCAGGATTAGACTTGATAAGTAATGTTTGTGATGATAGCTGAATGAGTTTTCCACTGTGCACGCAGCTCCTTGCACATATTAGGACTGGCCACACAGCAAACATTTTCAGTGCCAAGTTCCTTCCAAGCTCTGGAGATCGTTTGGTGAGTACAGTCATTGATCATTTGTTAATCAGTCAGGTAAGAAATCTGGCTTGATCTGCAGCAAAATGATAAATATAATGGCTCTTTGTGACATGGCTCCTCATTTGGGATATGAAGCAACTTTTGGCACATCTGTTTACTATTGGCAAGGAAGAGAGCACAAACACTAGTATAATAATAAATTAAGCATTCTTGTTGTCTAAAGTTCCTTCATACAACTTCTGGTTGAAATACTTCGCTACGCGCGATTGCCTTGACGAAGTCGGCACCGTGTTTAACGAGACACTGGATGTGAGCTATCTCACCACGAATAGCCAAATATCTTTTTTACCTTTTTTCAAATGTAGATAACTGTCGCATGCAATTTGAGTCAGTTATTGAGTTTGGTTTATCACTAAATATAGCATGAATGGCTTTTGAATCATTAGGTTATTGTTTACTGTATAGTTAGTTAATTACAGTAATATACACCATGATATGTTCCAACATTTTCATTTGTTTTACATTTGGTCTCCAGAACCTTAGCATCATATTATTTAATTTTCATGCATTTATAGACAGCCGACCATAATGTGCGTCATAAGAAGTTCAACGTGGTTGTACTCTTTTATTTCAGGTGGTTTCCTGTTCAGGAGATGGCGCCATACTTTTCTCGGACGTGGAGCGCCCCGAGACGAGCCTGCGAAACTTGTTCAACTGCCATTTTGGTACAGCGTATGAGATTGCTACGGTTCCAAACGACCCACACAGCTTTCTCTCGTGCGGTGAAGATGGCACGGTGCGCTGGTTTGACTTGCGCACGAAGACCAGCTGCTCCGCCGACGACTGTTCTGAGGTTAGTGTCATGGAAGACATCATCTGATATGTTTATTCTTTGTCATTTGTAGATTGCTAACCCTGCCAAGTGATTGCATAGAAAAATTTTTGATTCAACAGCGACTTACTGCTAACAATGCTAAAACAGAGCATTTGACGAGGAAGCCGGTCTTTCTGGGCTCTGCCTTGTCACAATGTTAGCTGCAGAGACATACCCTATTTGGCCACTGTTGCTCACTTGAAGACTATACTTATCCATGTTTGTCCAGTTTAAATATTCCTGTAAGCCAATGGCTTTGAGACCTTCAGCAGCTGCAAAGTGTGGTCCTTTCTGTATTTGTTGACTGTTGGAGCAGTTCGGAGCAACACATCTTTAACCAAGGCAGTGTTGCTGATCTGTTGCCTTTCAATCTGGCTTGCATGCCATTTAGTCATTTTTCAGTGACAACATTATCAAAAGCCTATCAACTAAGGAACAGCTGGCAGAAAAAAAATCTTATTGTGGTTCTTGCGAATATATGATGTTAAAGCAAGCAAAATTTTGTTACTTATGCTCCACAGAGGACCAAAATACAGTTGATTGCAACTATGTGTTGAAACTTGTAACGGCAGGAAGATGGATGCATAGAAAAATGTGGAATCCTGCGGCACTTTCGACACGGTTATGCATGTTGATTGGTGTTACAGTTAAGTTCCAGTATCGTAACTCAAAGTTGAATCTTCAGGCAACCAGAGGTGCGATTAAGGGAGCACTTGTCATTTGTAAAATTCACTCATTTATCAAATTTACTCTTACTATAATTTTAAATTGTCCATTGACACTTGCATCGGGGTATTTTACTGCTTGCTGAGCAATCCTCACTGTAAATCATTTGTCTGCATTTTTTATGTAACCTGATATTATGTGGCAGTGCGCAGATTTGGAAGAAAGATGTTCTATGTTTAGGCATGTTCTAGTGTGATATACAACAGCTTTGTCTATAATTTAGTACATTATAACTTTTCATTGTATCTTTCTATAATTAAAATTAAGCATTACAACATCATTGATTTGAGTGTAGCTTGAGCCACCTGTATATTTTGTATTGGCTGCAATGTCCGCACTAGAACAAAAGCTGACTGAACTGGAGAGATTTTTTAAGCTAAAACTTTGAATTTGTAAAGTTTTCTTTATGTTTTATAGGATGTCCTTATTAACTGTCACCGTGCCATCACTTCAATATCTGTGAATCCACTGACCGCATACTACTTAGCTGTTGGGTGCTCAGATTCAGCTGTCAGAGTCTTTGATCGACGCATGTTGGGGACACGAGCGACTGGTAAGTCCCTGGCCCTTGTTAACAATGTTATTTCTTGCATCTAGTGAATTATCAGTTGTGAGTAGCCACATAGATGAAGCACTAAATCACAGCAGTGCTGAGTTACAGCTTGTGAACTTCTTATGAAAATATCGGGCCAAGATAAATATAAATGGACAGTAACATCTTGTGATGCTGCTTGAAATAATGCATAGTATATTCCTGTTTTACATGAGCGATCTGTAGAAGGAGCAAAAAAAGACTGCATGTTGTTCATTGCATTGCTGCTGGAAATTAACATTAGCTTGTGGTAAGTTACTGTAATAGTAAGTGTACTCCCTCTGGTTCTAACTTGATGCTACAAAATGGTGCCAACATGGGTACTCATGCTAATGACTTTGGTGATGCAACATTCCATGTATGCTAATTAATATGTATGCAAATGAGAACATACTTGTTATTTTTACTGACAATAATTTTGGCAACAGTAACCATGACTGT
Organism: Rhipicephalus microplus; assembly: GCF_043290135.1. Classification (NCBI taxonomy): domain Eukaryota; kingdom Metazoa; phylum Arthropoda; class Arachnida; order Ixodida; family Ixodidae; genus Rhipicephalus; species Rhipicephalus microplus. Next base: position 25,612,071 of record NC_134704.1, on the reverse strand, counting down.
TCCACAAATTATGTTTGCATTACTACCCTATTTGTTCTTCGGCTTGTACATTGTGATAAGATGTTGCTCACTCCCGTATCGCTGAGCTGGGCTGTCCTCTTCCTTCTAGGTAACTTCATGAGCAACAGCATGGATGCCATGACGTCACGGCTCACTGTTCCCGAGTTTGAGGGCCGTAGTCACCGAATCACTTCGTTGACGTATAGTGCCGATGGGCAAGAGATTTTGGTCAGCTACTCATCAGACTACATTTACCTGTTTGATGCAGTGGTATGTAGTGCCCATTGCACATTGACCTGTACGAAATCGGCACTTTACATATCGTCAAGATTTTTACAACAATGACCACCTTAAAGTCTTTTTTTTTCACACGATTACAACTGTGAGAGCAAGCACTCATCTGCGAAAAGCATACTGCAGGCATTATCATAGCTTAGTGATGACTGCAGTAAGGAATTAAGAAAATTAAGACCATAGAGTAGCAATATCTTTGCAGATCAACTCCGATTAGTTGTAGCACTGCATGAAAGTGTACTCACTTCTTGCCCATAATCTTCATTCTTTACCTAATATACATTGCTATCACATTTTTAGTGATAAACGAAAGAAGATGAACTCAAATACTAGTTTTTTTTGTTAGAGACAATATTAACAAGAGGCATGTTTATAATAACCATGGCAAACCTTACTCTTTCATCTTTGGCAAATGCCATATATTTCTTTCAACAGTGCAAGACTGTTTCTGCATGGAATTGTTGTTACCAAGTAATTTCAGCATTCAAAAGTACCAGTAGACTGAGACTATCGCTGCGCATAGCCTGAGCAGCGCCGTAGCCGACACCACAAAAGTGGTGAAACGGCCATACGATTCGCCTGCACCAATCTGACCAGGCTCACTGCATGTAAAGGGAAGTTTATTGCAGCACGAGTTCAGTGGTGGAGGCTCGCCACGACATTAGAAATGAATGGTGACGTAGTGTACAACTGCAGGATTTACGCTTTGTTGGCTTAGATGTGCTCCATAAAATGTAACGTTTTGACGAGTTGCGAATTTTGTGTACATTTGTGAAGTATTAAAACACCCGACGACTGCGTAGGCTCACTGAATGCGCCGAATGTGGTTTGAACGGTGCATGCATGCCTGTGCCGCATTATTCACCGTATTCTGCTTCGCGCACACATTTTCACCAGCTGGTGCTGTTGGTGGGGAGGACATGGGAAAATTGTGAACCTGATCTGCGAATTTTGATTGAACAGTGGGTTTTACAAGACATCATTGCCACACTGCTGAAAGTAAATGAAATGGCACAGCTCATTGTGAACTGTCTCAGGCAATGTGGGCAAATCGAACAGACCTTAAGCTTTCTTGCGTCTTACACTAACTGCCTGGAACTGTGTTTTTTTTTATCCTTATGCAAATGCATGCTGCTCTTTTTTTACATTTTTATCTAGGCCGGACATCTATATTGCAGCAAAGAAGGCGTCTTGCTTACAGCATCAGGACTCTTCTTGCCATGACACATCAGGCTGTTTGCAACATTATTACATGCTTCCATTGTTCATGCTCTGCAACTGTGTTTTGCTTATCTCATACAGGGAAGTGTGCAAGAGGAACCAAAGTCATACGGTGCAGATGGGAGGAACTGCAGTGCCTCAGAGGTAATGTGCTTACAAGCACGTTCATAATCACGCGCTATAGCGGTCGGAGTGTCTGGATATGATAAATTATCAAGAAGACCTGGTGGTCGCAATAACGAGAAGTCACTTGGTACTCTGTATTATAATGATCATGCAAAATGAAGATGATTCCCAGTAGTCATGCGTTGCCATGTACCGTGTCAGCCGACCCAGGCGTAAATGCGTGTGAAAACACACACGCATTTCACACACACACACACGCATTCACAACCTAACTCATCCTTGCATGCAAGAAGCTGACTAACTACCAATGTTTTTCAGGAAACCACGTAAAAAGCAAGTGTGCAATGAAGTTGGTAAAGGCAAAGTAAAATATCGAAAAATACAGTCTCCAGCCATACTTTACCATCACTAGACTCTGAAACAGTGTGTCTCTTGCCCTACTGTTATTGAAGCAAATTAGTTAAAACACGGATTGGCACTGTCGTTCTAAACTGCGGCCGTTTGAAGCATGTTTTACCTTTAGAATGTTAAGGTTCTTCGACCACGGGTGTGAGAAAGCTTGCATTTGAAATGTAGCCGACTGTATTTTTATTGCTTATTGAGTACTTTTGCACATTGTGTATTTTCAGTTCAAGCAGAAGGAATGTCGTGTCTCGATGAAGCGTCTTCGGGTTCGTGGAGACTGGTCGGACACTGGACCCAATGCTAGGCCCGAGTGTGAAATGAGGGGTGAGTTCCTTGTGCTCTCTTCTTCTATCTAGCATTCACAATTTTTTTCTCATTTCTATCAAAGTTTGTTCGACAAGTGCTTAATATTGCACATTATTTTCTTGCCTCTTTTCTGATCTAGAGGCAGAGCTTCAATAAAGTAGGGAGACTAATTGAGCGAACTTGATTCTTTATTTGTCCGATTCGTATTCTTGTCAGCTTCCGCGTTGTTGACATACTAAGATGAATTTGTTTTGTACTTCTTCTAAAGATGAAAAAAAAAAATTTTGTTTCTAAGTTCTGCGGGGCATTTCGTGCAGTCTCGTTGTAGTAAGTACGCGCCACATTTTTTGACACGATTGGTGGTTTTGCTAAATCATGCATAATTTAAGCAACGCAAATTCCTTTTGTGCTCACTGAATAGATGCAGCAATGCTGTCTTTTGGTATTGAAGGTGTGTTGCATTATGGAAGACAGTGCAGGCAATTATAGTGCAAGCAAAAAGATTCGTATTTTGTAGTTTTATACTATCACCAGTACACAGCATTTACCAGCACCTTTAAACAACCCGGAACAGTGTCAGTGGATCCAAGCAGATCATATAAAAAATGCTGGTCACTGATATCTTTACTCAAGTCTGAGCTGCAACACTGTATAGAAACACTTATGAGCAGTCGTTCCATGTCTTGAGAATGATGTGTAGATGCTGTAGCTTGATGCTGCTTCCACTTGAAGTGCTTTCATCAAAATGCACCAATAGTTGTCTTGTGGTCGCAATATTTTTTATGCGCACATTATTGATTTTAACGTTACTTTTACATCTTTGTGTTTCAGCACTCGGCGAACAACAGCCGCGCTCGCTTCACGCGAGCTTGATGCAGCGCATGTCTGACGTCCTCACACGCATGTTCAACTCATCCACTGGAGCTGTAAGGGCAGCAGGCACACCGAACAGGCCTCGCGCAGGCACCTTTCTTGCTTCATCGCTCTCATCTTCATCTTCAACATCACCTGCCTATAGTGGAGGGGACAGTTCCACAGATGAAGACATTGAAGCCACAGTGGCTAGGCATTCGCGAAGTGTGCGGCTTGCCAGAGGTGAGCATCGCATTCAGTCTTACTGAAACTGTTGCTCTCCTGATGCAAAGCCTTCTTTTAAAAAGCTGGAAGTTGCTGTGTACGTGATCGCCGGTCACTCTAGAAAGACTTACTGAGCTCTTGTTGCGACAGACTGCTCTGGTAGTTTCAAAAAGGAGGCGAATTGCTGCCTACACATTGCGCAGTTTTAGAGCTACGAGAGCTTCGCAGCTTCTACGCAATGCAACCATGACTTGGTTAACATTCATGCTCCTAGCAAATTCATTTGCTTTGCTAAGACTGTATAGACCAGACGATTACTCTTACACACACGTTTTGAGCGAGCATACATAATCTTAAACCCAGTTGCCACCTCACAGCGCAGCCAGCGTAAGGACCACGGGTTTGGTTTTGTCACAGCTGATCACAAGTGGACATTGAGGGCCAGCATGTAATAAGGACAAGGTGGATGCTATTTTGGTCAACCTTTGCACATGACGTGTGGCCCCCTATCGAAGGTGGCTGCTTCTTCAAGCAATAAAAATTATCGTCTAGACCGGAGAGTGCGAGAAAGTGCTTCCATTCATGCATGCTTACTGTGAAACAGGTCTGAAAAAGCTCGTCGAAGACTAATCGGCATACAAGTTGAAAAATCTTGTCACTGCAGAAAGAAATGGAAACTCACCTAGTTTAGTTTGTTAATTTTACATTTCCACATTCGCAGTCATCAGGCAACGTGTTCGGGAGAAAATGGCCAGCAGAGCTGCTCAACGAGCAAATGCAGAGAGGGAACAGGAAGCTGTGACACAGGGCTCGTCCTCAAATGTGGTGGCCCTGGATCTGTCTCAGCCAAGCGCCAGCACCTCTGGTCAGGCGACATCCGACAACACGAAGCAAGCAAAGCAACTTGGAGATGCTTGCCCAGCGTGCAGCAGGTTGGTATCTACTGCAAACAAATATAGATGTTGGCTAGTGGATACATCGGTAAAGAATACACCACAACTTTGCTGCAAAGGCTCTAGAAACTCAGCAGTGAAGAGGCAAGAAGCTCTGAGCACTGACAGAACTTCACTCTGGTTTGCCCCCTTCCTTATGCTATACTAGTGTGTAGTCGCTGATTGTGCTGAAGGCGGTATCCTGCTGCGTGGAATTATCTACACAAGGCAAACACTACATAGGTGCATTCAATCTTTATCAGTGAGAAACACATAGCCTGTCTGGCTGCTTGTTGCAACCAACTTGCCCTAATTGTTAAGTTAGTGGAATAGCCTCTCTCCATGTTTACAAGGCTTTGATACCAAGTTCAGGCAAGATCTGGTTAAGGCAGTCTGTGAGCACATGGTTTAGATAGCATAGTGTGTATGTGCACCCAGTGACACACAATGTGTGAAAAACATGGTGCTTCACATTACTAATTGCTGACTTTTAAGTTCTACGAAAATTAATTTTTTCTTTGGAAGCCATGTTTGTGTATGTTTCATGGCTATTGAATTTTATTAGAGAGGAATTATAATTTGCACTGTGGGTGTGCCATCACCCTCTGTAAAGTTCTTTTTGCCTCATGGCGCACACAAGTCCAGCGGGTTAGCACAGTTGGCATACCCACTGCCGTGCAAGCGTTGGTGCTGCTCCCGGGATCGCAGTGACCTGTTGATGAGATCAGGCACGTGCGCGGGGAACAGCAATCAGTGTCTCTATGGAATTGGCGAGCTAGTTGACATTTGTCTTTTCTGGGAGCTCGATGGGGACGATTCAGCGACTCGGTTCACTGGATTCCTATGGCAATGCTGCATGTGCAGTACATTGCATGTGTTATGTTGTTAATGTGTGTTATATTGGCATTTTAGTATTGCATTATTTGCCTTATTATGCAAGATTCGGCTGGCAGGCTTGCTGTCATGCAAGTTCTGCTAATCAATTTCTTTTGTTTTCTACACTGCGGTGCATCCTGTGACCAATTGTTCTGAGAAGAGCTCTCTTGAGGCCCCATGGCACTAACAGTATGTTCTTGTTCCTGATTGCAGTGGCAGTGTTAGGCAGGACAGCTCAAAGAGTGTCTCGCAGCCAGTCCTAGCAGCAGGGCTTCGGCGCTCACCAAACCAGTCTGATGATGACGATGATGCTGCATTCCAAGACTCAGTGGAGAGCATCTCTGAAAACGAGTGCTTCCAGTCAGCAGCGGAGAACATATCTCCAGCTGGGGAGAATGGAATAGACGGCGCACTGTTGGATGATCTCCCGTCTGCGTTCGGAGACAGAGGTGAATGCACTGTTAAAATTGTTTATCACCATATTGCAATATCACAGATCGTGCATAACCAAACACAATGAAACTTACTCAGGGAGGCTTTAAAATAAAGAGAATTGACTGAAAAATTTTGATTATGTGCTGTAGAGTTACATAATTTAGGGTGCAGCCTTTTGTGTGTTTATTCATGGCATCTTGAGAGGTTGTCAGTATGCCATGAAGGAGCAAAATTCTTGAATGCTATATTAACTTTGTTATATACAGTAATTCATTATATTAGTAGTTATACCTCAGCTTGACTGTACTAAATGAATGTTATACAGTTACATCCAGAAAATGACATGATTATGGTATTGGAAGATCATCATAAGTACCAGATTTCATGAGTGTTTAATATGCATTGGTATTGCTTGCTTTGGTAATATCAAAGCAAATACTTTCAAATGCAAACCAAGAACAGTGAATTGATAGCCCTTTATTGGCATGTGTTTACCAATAGAGTGGATACACTGTGTCTAAGAAAATTAACATCTACTACTTTGTCTCTTCTGGCTGGTGATATGGAGTTTAGTTTTAATCTGAGACTATTCTCTTCTGTATAGGAGCTACCTCAACGCCAGTGAGAGATGCCAGTGCTGATAACACGAGTGAAGATGAAAATACAAACCTGAATGATGATCCTGCCTTTCATTGGAGGAGGTGAGTTTTTGTAATCAAAATCTGTGGACATCTAAAAAACCGGGTTTATTTCATTATTGCCCACCACAGGAAAGGAGGAAAACTAAGCCTCTTGTCATGATAATAGACTAATAGACAGATGCTTCCCACCTTAACAATATACCATGTAAGACACCAAACAAGAGTAATGCACAGACTGTCGCTTTAGGACAATGCCCCCGGTGCAAAATGCTGCGCATGCTTCCATGCTTCAAGGGTGGATGGTGTCACCAAATTTTCAGGCAATAAAAAGCCTGCTGTAGGCTTTCTCTGTATGCAAGGACACTCAAAATGAAGTATTAAACACAGCAGACATTTAGGATATATTAAATTTGCTTATGAAGTGGACCTAAATGCTCATTCTCGCAATCAAGACCCATCATTAGCGCGACTGAAACTAGCATCACTGTGTAGGAAATGTAACGAAAGTTTTAGGGATGTCAGATAACATTAGAATGATGCGTAATAAACAGTGAAATGCAGCTCTGCTGCACTGGGCAAGCCAAGAGAGCATTGGCTGTAATCTACACTTACCGTATTTACTCGATTCTACCGCGCCCTCGATTGTAACGCGCACCCGATTTCCACCGCGAAAAAAAAAAAAAAAAAAAACGTAAGACATCGATTGCAACGCGCACCCATTTTTTCTCGCTGGCCCGCATGATCACACCACTCGAAAAAACGACTCCTTTCGGGAGCGTCTTCCATTTAAATATGAGGTACGGGCGAAGCTTGTGCCCATCTGACCATTGCCGTCACTGTAGTTTTACCGTGGACCGATGTCAGCACGCGAACTTGCTTCGCCCCCTTCTTCTTGACGGTTGTGGTGCCAGGCATGTCGAAGTAAAGAGGCGCCTGATCGGCATTCCCGATTTGCCCAAGCAGGTAGTCGTTGTTGCGCCGCAAGTTTAGGACGAACCTCTGAAAACTGTGAAGCTTTTCATCGTACTCCTCCGCAAAACTTTTCGCATATGCATGTTCCCCTTCGGAGGGAAAAGCCTTTCCTCTTCATAAAGTTAGTTAGCCAGCACCTGCTCGCTTAAAACTGGCTCCGCATTAGACATTTTTCTAAGACTAATTGCATAGCCCGCACTTGGAGCAGTTCTGCCGTCACGGGCCGCTGTGCTGCTCGCTGCTAAAGCACATACTCGCCGAGCAGCTCTTTAATTTGCGGAAACCGACCCTGCTGTGGTCCACTGAAGCCTTTGCGTAAAGCTTTGCTGTCGAAAATCTTCTGCTTTTGTTTCCGCCGGTCCCGCACGCACGTTTCGGGAACTCCGAACGACCGCGATGCGGCCCGATTTTCGTCCGTTTCTGCACACGCGATGACTTTTCTTTTAAAAGCGGCATCATGGTGCACTCGAGTTTTTGGAGTCGGCCATTCCACGCCGTCGATGCTAATGCACTACTAGATGACGAATTCCTCAGCACACGTACGAAGTGCCGCACATGAGAAACACATAGGCAGAAATGGACGACGCGCCATGCCGACGCACGTAGGGGGCGGCCATTTTAGATTTGCCGATGGCAATAGATTGGCCGTAATTTTTTTGTTCGTACTCGATTCTAACGCGCATGCGATTTATGAACTCGCTTAACCGGAAAAAAGGTGCGCGTTAGATTCGAGTAATTACGGTAGTATTTCTCAGCTTGTTGGCGAAATTTGATTACATCACCCTTTAACACTGGGGAACAGAGCAAATAGGGTATACCTTGTTGCAGTTTTGTGATCTTTTCTCTGAGGCTTCAGTGTTCTACAAAGCATCTATCAAATGCCAAGCTTTTTGAGTTCTACTGTTTATTCTGCAGACAATCTGCAACGCCACCACGAGCACCTTCAGAGGCTAGTCTACAGCCAACAGGCGACAGCACTTCGCCTGCAAGCAGCAGAGCACGTTCTGTGTCCAGGTGGCCCTACCTTCATATTGCCTATTTTATTTCTTAAACCACGAGTGAATGTGCTACTTTACTCGGGGACAACATTTTGTGGCAATGAAAACAAAGCTACGGGGGTGGAGCTACTGCACATGTACGCTTTGGCGAAGTAGTCTAGCAAGACTCGCTTTTTGAATGCTGGCCGTGTTTGAATAATACTACAGCATAGAACTTGCTATGTCTGCTTACACAGCCATTTGTGAGTGACATTCGACTCAAGTGTCTTCAACGAGTCTTCGGAATAGCTGGAGTGTGGCGCGCACTCACCTAAAGGCGAAGACACCATTTTTACTATGAGCTGCACATAAAACATGCGACGTTTTCAGACGTGCGAATCGCAAAATTACACTTCATAAAGCAAAACAAATGCGTATATTTCCTCGCTTCGTTCAGTGTCTCTTTAAGAAACATCATCTTGTAGAAAATAAAGCAATGTTGTTTTTTTATGATTTTCACGCGGACAACAGAGACGGATTTGTGGGAATATATTCTTCAACAGTGGCACACGCCTACTTTGGTTCCGGAGTCTTCCCTTCATTGCCACAGAAAGTTGTCCCCAAGTATAGCAGTGACGTAAAACTAAAAAAACTATAACAGCTGAATTCGGAAAAGACTGAGCTCTAGCAAAATATAGTGACACAAGCTGTGAACAGGCATTCTACTCCATACTTGCACCAGGAATTGTTGCCACAAACAAATTTTTGTGGCAGTTATGAAATTTTCATGTACCGTTAGCTTAAAATTCATTTCACAGGTTGGAGAAGTTTGTGCTGCTGTTAAATACGAATAATTGACAGGTCCAAAAAATTTGTCGGCCACTGTGCACTCACTTGAAGTAAACATTGCCCTGAACTAGATAAAACGTGCTAATATTCTTGATGCCAACGCAGCATTATAAAGGAATATCTCAAAATTTGGCAGGTCCTTGGTGTACTGGTATGTAAATATGACAGCATTCAATAAGTGATGGCTATTGACTCCCAAGAAACTGGTTGGGTTCTTTCAGGCAGCCGACAGTTCCAGACTCTGACAGCGTATTGCGTGCTATGGCTGAAGACTTGCATCTTGAAAAAGAGTGCGTGGAGGAGCCTTCTTTCACAAGAACTGTGACTGGCCCTCGTGCACGGAAGCGTTACACTGGGCACCGCAACTCCCGGACAATGGTGAGAATTGTCAAACAGACTCCCAATTGGTGTAAAGACACTTGTCTTAGGAAAGCAGAAAGCACAGAGGCTGGTAAAACACACTAAAGCAAACTGATGTTCTAATACATGAAAGAGAACTGCCTCTAATATCGCCACACCTATGATGGTTGGGCAGATCGATGGGTTGCGATTCTTATTAATGAATGATGCTTCTGTGACATCCGAGGCACCTGAGTGTGCATAAGTATCCTTCACCTAAAAATTATCAGTAATTGATTGATTGATGGCGAGTTTGATGTAGCAATCTTTAAAGTGTGTGATCTTCTGTTTGTGTCTTTGCCGTCTTGTGTATGCGCAGATCAAAGAGGCCACCTTCTGGGGCAACGAGTTCGTGATGAGTGGTTCCGACTGTGGGCACATCTTTATCTGGCACAAGGAGACTTGCGAGCTGGTCATGATCATGGAGGCGGACCACCATGTCGTGAATTGCTTGCAGCCACACCCTTTCGATCCTGGTTAGCCACTTGATCATTTCTAAGAGGCTGTGTAATTAGAGCAGCTGTGTGTGATGTTTGCATCTGCATTAGTGTCTTGTGCATAGTACTATTTATAGGACTAAGATACCAAAACATGCATGCCTAGCGCTAAACTTTTTGTAGTGCCTACATTGGCACTGGTGGTACTGCTTACTTTATAGTTTTAATGAAAACAAGTGCAATGCATGGTTTATATTTTCAATAGAAGTGCTTTTTTATAGCAAGCTGTGCAATACCAATTCTTTATTTATTCATAATTGTACCTATGTAATCTCTCGTACACAAGTGGCCAGGCCATATGGAGTTCTTCTAAAATAAGAGTCAGTCTAGTGTGACCTAAACCAATCTGTAGCATTTGGAACATTTCTATCAGTCCATGCGAGGTTTTATTTATTGCAGTTGCCCTTGTGAAACGTGTGCTGTAAGCAAGCAAGAAGGCTTGCACATCCACCATTATACCAGGACTTACACAAGAGCTAATGTGCCAACGTATGTTTCTGTGAAATCGGCCTCCCCACGAAGATTTTCTCGTTTGCTTACTTTTCAGTTTTGGCATCCAGTGGGATAGACTATGACATCAAAATATGGGCCCCTCTTCGGGAAGAACCTTTCTTCGATGCTGAAAAGGCTGCAGAGGTATGTTTAGTAATGGCTATTCATCGAGTAAGAGTTACAGCTCAAGTCATGGGTAATATGTTCGCATTCAAGATGCTGTTTACAGGTTTTGCCAGTTCAGCTTAATGAGACACAAAATTGTATGTACTAGTGAGGTGTTTTTTTATAAGATTTTATCTTTGTAAACACTGTCGTACCATGAATAAGCTGGTCGCTATAGTAAAAAAAAATCGGGCAGAAAAGTTCGTCGGTGTTGGTCTATATGAAGCGTTTAATATCAGTGAGCAGAAACACAGCTACTCTTGCTACTGCCAAAAGACCCCAACCTCATATTCAGAAATGCTCCTTGACTAGGACTTGACTTGTCACTGCCTCAAGGCAGTGTGTTTGAAATGCGCTCGTGCTATCTGGGCGCAACCTAAAGACGGCATGTTCGAAACTCGTTTGTGCTGCATTGAAGGCGATGGCATGTCAAGTTCAAGTCAAGGAGCATTTTTGATTACAGGAGGTAAGATGCCAATTTTTTGTTCATCTAAATCTTGCTTATGTGCGGGCATTTTTAGTTAAATATAAGGAAATTCTATGTACACATAGATTAAGTGCATGAAGTTTTTGCCCTAACGTTTTTTTTTTTTTTGTCCACAGATGATCAAACGCAACGAGGTGATGCTGGAAGAAACCAAGGACACAATTACTGTGCCAGCTTCCTTCATGATTCGCATGCTTGCGTCACTAAACCATCTGCGGTCTTCAGGTACATGTTGCCATGTTTTTAGGTTAGCTTTTGGCTCGGTGGTGCTTGTAGTGATTGTGAGAGCAGTTTTGCCATATATAACTACACTCATTTACTGCTTTTCAACAGAGTTGATGGCTTTTTGTTATTAGTTTGTGTCACCAGAAAACTATCACCAGGAATGAGTATGAGCCACAGAAAGTGGGCAATGCAAGTTGAATTCTCAAAGAGGCTAGTGAAGTCAAGCTCAAGAAAATACTGATTACTACTGACTGGGTTAAGTCTAATTAGAGCAAATTAGACTAATTGCTTTGTATTATTGAACCAAATTTGCTCAAGATAGTTTCATGTGGCCTAATAATGCTAATTGAGTCATGCTCAGACTAAGGTGGGGGACCACTAGCTCAGCTGTGACTCAGCCTTGTACCTATAATGTGAGTTGCGCACATTTTTTGTTTTTGCTGCGGCCACATTGCTCACCTCTTGTGATGCCAAAGGCGGGTTTTGCTAGCTCTCATTAATAGTGTGTCTAACAATGAAAGCAAGCCCTTAAATTTGCATCCCTTTCCCCCAATGCAGCTTCTGGAACTCAGGGCTGGCGGCGGCTGATGCGAGACGCTCGGACGGACGACTCGGACAGCAGCAACCACTGATGAAATCTCACAATTTTTATCGCATTTTTAATTTCCAAAGCTTACCTTTATTACCTAGTCTACCACCCGGACAGATTTATTTTCATGTGTATGAGTGTTTCAACCATGCCATGCTTAATTTCCCAGTGTTCCATGCAGCAGCATATATATATTTTTTTCATTGCTGCATTCCTATACTATTTATTGGAAGTGGTTCCTGCCAGGTTGCCACTGTTGAATGTGCAAATAAAATGTCCATAGAAAGCTGTAGAATGGGCAACGTCACGAAGGTTTCAAGTGCGTGAATAAAGTGGCACCTGTGTCCATTTCAGTCTGCTGTGTTACCTACCCACTTCAGTTCGATCCAGGGTCATGAAGTTGGTCTAGGATGTTTCTTATCTATATGAATATGAAACTTGCAGCTCGTGAAACTTAAAAGGGTAGCGGTTCAACCAGGAATTGAGGCTGCATGCTTTTCATTCCACTGCCTCCTCATGCAGCACACTACGGTGCTTTGTATGTGGAGCAGGTTGTAGCCCACGCTGTGAATGTGGCGGATATGTTAACTCAATCTGGTACTATGGGTCACGTGTGGACACTAACATTGCAACTCCACTGCCAAACACAAAGACCCGAAAACTTCACTGATGATCCAGGAGCATAAGTGGGATGAACCCTTTACATTCTCTGACAAGTGAGCGTTAAAGGGCAAAGTTCCATGTGACACTTTGAGTATCTCAATTATCGATGTGCAGCTTCCTGCTTCTTGACACAAGTGGAACTGCATTCAGAGGCAATGCAGTTAATGTGTAACGTGGTTGCAAAAATTGAATTCCACACTGAACATCGTTTTAGAGCTCGGCTTTTAAGCCCCCCTTTCTACGCTAAGTGGCATCGCCATCAGCGTAACAATGAGGGCGGAAGTGGGACTGCCTCAAAAAGTTTCATAATAGACTGCCTTACGGATGGGTTTCAGTGACTCCATGTTGTGCTGTCAACATTTGTGCTTTGCATATTTAACAAGTAAACAAACAGTGTTACGGTTGACACATCTACATGAAAATGGTTTAGTTTAGATGTTTCATGGCTTTGATAATTCACATCGCAAAAACAAAACAAATTTTAACAGCCCAAGGTGGCAGCGCCCATGTGTCTTGGGTAAAATAGTCTATACCACGAGAGCCAGCGCACTGCTGCGTTAATGTCTGCAATGCCTCATGCCTGTGCACCCTTCTTATGACAGCTTGCACACACAAGAATGTGAGTTGTCCTGCGACGCTTGAGAGAAAACATGTCTTAGTCATACTGACAGTTTATCTGTAGGGACTTAGATTTCACATCTAGTCTTCGGGGTGCAAGTTCGCCTATAGTAAAGTTTTGGAGCGCAGCGTTTAGGTGCCCATTGTTGCGTTAACAGCATCATCATAACAGGTAGAGCAAATGCGGAGCACAGTGGAGGGTAACAGCAATAGCGAGGAGAGCGTGACAAAGAGGGAACACCAGAGAGACAGGTTTCGTGGCATGGAACAACCACTTGCAATGATGCGGCAGTGCATGTCGTTGTGCGGTCGCTGATAATGTCACCACTAGGGTAAGTGGTGAGGGCATCCCACTACCATAAATGGCAATAAAGTGCTGCATGAACAGAGGCGCCTGTCTAGGATGGCTGTTGTGGAAGGCACCAATGCGCTGCTGTCCATAGTCGATGACCCAGCTGCATTCCGCAGAACAAAAATAAAGTTATTTTCCTCCCTTCCTTTCTTCCACTTATACCTAGTTCACACTGAAACATCCGCTTTCGCCAGCGACCGAAATTCCCCTGCCGCCGAAACGCAGCGTCGTTCGCACTGGACCCGCCCTGCGCCGCCGAATATGCCATCTACTACGGGGCGAACGCGGGATGGATGCGCTGTCACCCGATAGTTGTCGCGGCTCGCAAACGCTACTACGCTATCCGGTGGTGTATACTTCGACGATTCTCGTACACAAGAAGCAAGAAAAGACAGTACTGCTTACTTTTCTGGCAAGTGGCTGTCTTGTAATGCACGAAGAGCAGAAAAACCACCGACGCCAGCGGCGTTGGTGGGTTCGTTTTGCTCTGCAAGACCGCAACAAGCTCGGTCACGCCAAGAGCAAGCTCGGTCACCTCTTTCACGAAATACGGAGGCGAAGTAGGCGCAGAGTAGGTTAAACTCCCGTTGGTTTCAACATTCAGTTATGTGCACTGCGGCATAAGAAGTGAGTAGGGCTTGGCCGCCATTTTTCAAAATTCCTCGACTAGCGCTCCTATTGGTCTGCGGTGACCGATTCGGCGGCAGACGCCGCAAAAATCGGTCCGAGAGCGATCGGCGCGGAGAGGGCCCTTTCGGCGGATCTCACCGCCGCCGAACCGGATTCGGAGCACTTTCGGCGGCCGGAATGCTTAGTGTGAACGCGGCCTTAGCGAGGCAGTCCTGCCTCAACTTGTCGCAAAATTATAACACTGAAACGGCTGTGATGATGTCTGCTGCCTCATCCCTTTGGAGTGGGAGATAACCAAGCTAAACGAGATTGTGCATAATCAAAAGATTAAGTGCAGGCTAGGTTTCAAAAAATTTTAAAAAGGTGGGAGGAGAAAGTGAAAAGAGAAAAATTCGTGCACTTCCACGCAGTGAATCACAAATGGGCAAAACTAAATGCTAAGGTAAATAATGTCTAGGTTGAAGGCGCCGACTAGTATAAAGGGTTTGTGCTTGTAGATGTTTTAAATTGTACTGTCACAATTATGACTGATCCATTGTTAAATTCATTGTTAAAACATTTTTTGTCTTAGATATGCTACCCAACGTTGCCCCATATAAATGTAAATTGAGTGACGTAAAGAGTCAGCTAGGTCCCAAGGTCCATAATGTTTACATTGAAGTCGCTGTAGTATAACGGGCTTGTGCTTAGAGGGCAGGGTTGCCCACCGTAGGCTAATTACCCTACTTTTGGAGTAGTTTTGAAATTTGGCGGCCAACGTGGGGCAGTAGGGTGGTAATCAGATTTTCTCATAAGCCACAGCACAATTTTAATTGATGCGAGTGAGGCTGCATTCAGAGCCTGGCAATGCAGTTAATGTATTACATGGCTGAAAAATTGAAATTGTACATTTAACCAGAGTCAACAGAAGCAGGCTAACAGAGCCATAAAGCATTTTTGTGTCATCCCACACGCCAGTGGTATTTCATATACGTACAACCCCCATTGCGCATTTCACTTTTAAGGTGGAGCTTCAACATTTGTAAGTTGTTTTTTTTTAGGGGCAGAGGGAGGGGACCAAGAAAAGATTAAGTTGTAGTGCTACTCCACACACCAACAGCTAACCTGAAGGCTAAGCTAATGCAACATTTGTGTTCATTTCCAGCATTATTTTTCCCTTCATGAACGATCTTACAAAGAGAGAATTCATAACTTTGAGCAACTATAATTTCTAACACGGCCCACATTCTGCCATTACCTTACACATTTTGTTTGTTAAACTTCAAAAAAAAAAGTTCTATGGCTCTTTCCTTCCTAGCTCTGGGAACTTTTTTTTTTTCCTGATACAACCATTCATTTTGCAAATACAAACTTTTATTCTTCTTTCACCCTTTGTGATGAATGACAAAAAAAAAAACTCAACATACAGTACCAGATAAATAATTGTTGGCAATGATAACTGTTCGGGCCCTACATCCCAAAACCACGATATGTTTATGAGATATGCCATAATGGGAGGCTCTGAATATTTTGACCAAATGGGGTTCTTCAATCAGCACTTAAATTTAAGCAGAATCTGTTGGCACTGTTATCAAAACTGGTAAGTTGTGAAAAACATAAAATTGCAGCATTTCTGGTCGGTACAGAGCTCATAATAGTTATTGATACACAATTTAAAGAATGCACTGAGCTATGAACAATGCACCATTTGTTGAATGTAAAAGTGTCACTTAAAGAGGGCTCTGGCAAAAAAACATTTAAACCATTCGAGTTATTTCATTGTCACAGGTATATATCGGAAGATAAAATGAAGGCGTTATTTTAGAATTTTAAGCCTAAACTTTGGCAAAAAATATTAGTCATGGATATACAGAGAAATCTTTCTAGGGTCCATTTAAAAATTAGTGAAGTGCAATTGGGGCCGCATCCACACACAAGAGCATGCATTCTTGAGAAAGGCGACGAATTTTATTTACATGAAAGTATTGGATTGGCATTTACTGCTACTAAGTTTCTAGTAAACTTTTTTTTTTTCATCTCTTAATGACGGTCATCCATCCTTACCAACTGTCAGTCTGCCTCCTTTGCACTGTCATATTTTGGGCATATTGTAACACCAACTTTACGTCTCAATTTCTAATAAATACCATACATTTGCAAGTGCTCCCCAACATATTAAAACCTTGCATGAAAGTTTTTGCTTATAACTAAAACATTTGGTGCAGTGCCCATTTACTCTTCAAGAAAATGTACTTTCGGGCTAGTTGACAAGTTATTATGGCATATGGCAGCACACAAAGGGACAAATCACCAGAGCACGCACAAAAGGGACGCCTCCGCGCTTGTGTCGTTCCTTCGTGTGCACGTTCGTTGTGTAACCTGGTGTGTGCTGCCATATGCCATAATAACAGAAAGTTTGATCAAATCACTTTTGCAGTAGCCATAAAGCAGCACAAGATTTATAAACATTTTTTGCATATATGCCTGAATAAAATCAAAGCTTGTGTGAAGCAGAAACATTCTCACAATGGCAACAGTCAACACGAAAAATTGAAAAGATGGAGAGAGCAGGCAGACTTTGCAGGCTGAGCAAAATATATTTAATGTAGCAAAATATACATTTTCCAGCTATGCAGTCAACAAAAGAATGTTGGGGTGTGTGTGTGTGTGTGTGTGTGTGTGTGTGTGTGTGTATATATATATATATATATATATATATCTTGTGTAACTGTTGACACTGTAACATTCATAGTGTACTAATAAAAGTGGCTAAGTTTCTGGATTTAAAAATAAAAGATGTACAATTCAACCGAAAGACAAAAACCTCTGTAACGTTGCAGAATATATGAAAATTCTCTCGCCACACAACAGCTTTTGCATGTATCGTAAGTAACAAGCTAAAATGTTCGGGACACCACAAACCTAAAATTATGGCGAAACAACAAATCTCGCTACTCTGCTTGCACCAACCCAGGTTCTTCTGCAGCACATCACTTTGTGTTTGTAAAGGCATTGCACCGTAGTTAGCTATTAGTAATACATATTTTACACGCAGACATGATCAATTATTCATTGAGGAAGGTTTACCAAGTGGTTGGTGTTTGAGCTTTATCCACCATCAGCAAGTCCCCTTTTGCATTGTCAAGTTTAGATGTGCCCTAGAGCCAGTCATCACGTGCCGCAAAGCTTTATCAAGTGCAAAGAAAAGCAGTACATATGCAATTATCACAATAGGGCAGAACAGATTACGCCACGTTGCGACTTGACATACCAGTATATCATATTAGCGACAATAAAAATATGCTTCTTGGCATTTTGGAAGCGTTCATCTGATCTAACAACGAGGCATTGTCACAATCAATAACGACAATACATACATATAGATATTTACAGTATAAAATTTGCGCAATGGAGTGGAACATGAAAGTAACGTCGTGACTAGCTAAGGTGAAACTCCAAGAAAGCTTTGCAATCCATGGACCCGAGAAAGCAAGCTGGAGTAGTAGTAATAGTAGTAAAAAAGAAAAACCGCATGCTCTCCACCGAGGTGATTCTTGACATTTCTGCGGTTGTGTCACGACTGGCGTGGCTCTAAGAAGTCGAGTTCGAGAATGTGCTCCACGCACTGGAGAGTTGTCTGAAAGACCGTGTCTTCAGTTGGTGGCACTTGAGTTCCCAGTGCCATGGTTGCAAGCTCCGGCGCCGAGCGAGACTTTGACAGCTCGCTGGAGCGAGCGTTGGATGCACTGTTCTCAAAGGCACACTGAACATCCACATTGTTGTTAGACCCACTAATGAGGCTGTTGAAAAAACCCTGGAGGTCGTAGAATGACTTTATAGAGGTCAGGTTGAGCAGAGGACGCCCATTTTTGTAGTGTGGGTTCTCATAATTTGGATTCTGTAAGCAACGATAGTAAGATGGCAAATTAGCATGTCGTGAGAAGCCAAAAAACAATTGAAACTGATGCACATTACAGCAATTCTAAATGGAAAGGAGGTAAGTATGCCCTTACAGAAATAGAAAAAGAATTGAAGTGCAGCTTTTGTTGCTCTGTTGCCTTAGAGTCATTTATATGAATTGTGAAACATTCAGCCTGAATAAACTTCCGCTTTATCCTATGCCAGGGGTACGTCTAAGAGGCATCTAATATAAAAGCTTTGCTATGAACTAAAGATTTTCAAACTGTTCTTCAGGGCTAGCTTGCTCCCTTAACAACTTTCTATTTTATGGCCAGCAAGATCTTGGGACAAAGCCTTTGATGACGCAACCACGGTGCCTATGAGAAAAAAAAAAGCTCTCCATTATAGAGGGGCAGCACTTCAAACTTCCGCATGGTTGAAATTAACAGTGTTCTGTAGCTAAAAAAAAATAGTGTAACAAAGTAAAAAAAAAAGTGTAACAAAGACGTTCTTGCTGCGATGCAATGGTTATTACCAGATGTATGCGCTCCTTTTTAATACTCTCAACCAAGTACATTCCCATCAAGAACATTAGTGTGATGCCAAGGCAGGCATGCCATGCTCAGAAAAGAAAATGTACACAGTATCAACAACAAATAATGTGACACAATATTTCATCGTTATGGGTGCCCAGTTTTAAAGAGTGGAGAAGAGCTACGTGTGCTACGCATCCTCGTGAAAGTGGCAAACTTACATTCTTGTTCATGAGCGCAGCGAGCCGGACAATGTGAGGCACAAACTCATGCTGGCCCTTAGGTTGCGACTCTTGCTGGGACTGGGTGCCATCGTGTGACAGTGGGGCATTGTCGCCAATGAATGCCCACCGATACCTGCCACAGTCGTACAATGAGAGTCATGAAATAAATCTCGTTAAGAAAAGCACTGATTTTGGTATACAATATTGAATTATTTAGTAATCTTTAGTTACAGAACATTTACAATATCGAGAAAAAGATGTAGGAGGAACTCTCTTTCTTGTCTCATAATAGCCAGGATTTAATTTGAACTGCAGTTAGAGATTGTTTGCATGAGAGCTAAGAACATGCACCATTTCACTATATCAGGTGAAACTTGTACACAACATTAAAAACAAACTGAAACTGGACTTCTGGCACGAAACAATGTATTGATGTTTGCAAGTTCTTGCGCTTACCTTAGCCTAGGCAGGGAAACCAGCCTCTAATTTTATGGCTGCCTATGAAACATTAAATATGG
Organism: Rhipicephalus microplus; assembly: GCF_043290135.1. Lineage (NCBI taxonomy): Eukaryota > Metazoa > Arthropoda > Arachnida > Ixodida > Ixodidae > Rhipicephalus > Rhipicephalus microplus. The sequence goes on along the minus strand of NC_134704.1, from coordinate 25,592,689 downwards.
CAAGAATGGTGATCTCTATTCACGCACTTCGATAGATACAGCTACACGAGGTTTTTGAAGCATTCACCTTCTTTGGAAGCGCTACAGAAAACGAGCTGTTATCTTACGTTGATGATGTGCGACATGATGTACCTTCTTGTAAGAGACATGTTGATGGGTTAATGCCAGATGGCCACACTTGTCCAAATTAGAACTTCTCTGATGAGCGTCTCGTTTAGGATTCAGAAGTATGGTTCAGAAACATCACAAAATTACGACGTTTTGCTGGAGTTACCAAGCAACGTCAAAATTCAAACTGGCATTGCAAGTATGCTATCTGAATGTCGTAGCGCTGCAACTATAGACCAAATGTGAAATACCAGTATGGTCCAACCTCTCTTCCTGTCATTTTCACAATTATACAAGTTTTTCGGAAGCAGAGAATCTCTATACATAGTGTGCGTCAAAATTGGCAAACACTGACCAAAGCAGTTAGCGTTAAACTCGTACAATGATTTCCTAGAAATTTAGGAGGACAAGACAAAGCACAATAAATAATGTCATCAGATTGTCTAAAAAAACCAGTATGTATGAAGACTAGACAACTCCATGCACCATCCATAATCGCAAACTGGTTCAATGGTTGCAGTGTCGTGGTAGCTTGTGTGTGACGAGGGTACGAAGCCACCAACTGACCCATACTGCAGTCGTCTGTTCTGCAAGTTGCTTTAAAAATACTCACATTTGAAACTGGGGCAGCATGTCGGCAGGTAGGGCAACAGCCAGGTCGAGCAGCTTGCAGGCCGACAGATAAAGCTGCAGCCAAGCTGGGTGGTTGTGGGCATTGAGTCCATTGCTCACTGCCCAGCTGCTGTCGAGGCCTTGCAGCCTGCGCAGGTGCGAGCTGCGTGCCAGCACGAGATACATTATTCATCGCTCTACTCAATGCACACAAGGAAAGAAGAGTAAGCTGAAACAAAAACGCACAAAAATGACAGAAAAGATGTTGAAGACTGAAGGTACTCCACAAATTACTCGTAGGTTGCTAAAAAAGCATTGAATTCTGAACCTTTACAAGCCAAAACCACAATATGATTCTACGAATTGATTGATTGATTTGTGGGGTTTAACGTCCCAAAACCACCATATGATTATGAGAGACGCCGTCGTGGAGGACTCCGGAAATTTCGACCACCTGGGGTTCTTTAACGTGCACCCAAATCTGAGCACATGGGCCTACAACATTTCTGCTTCCATCGGAAATGCAGCCGCCGCAGCCGGAATTCGATCTCGCAACCTGTGGTTCAGCAGCAGAGTACCTTAGCCACTAGACCACTGAGGCGGAGCAATATAATTCTATAAAGTACGTTGCAATCAAGAACTTCAGAATAATTTGGTCCAGCTGGGGTTCTTTAATGTGGAACTAAATCTAAGCCAATGGGAATAATTGCAGTTTACCCCCCCCGAAATGCAGCCCCATGTGGCCGGAAATTAACATGTATCTTTGCGCTTCAATGCCTTAGCTACTAAGCTTCCATGATGGGTTGTGAATCGACCTGAGAGCTTGCAGCATATGCTCTCAATTGAATGACTGTCACCTGATTATTTAATCATAGTCTACGTAAACTATTATATGAAGTTTGCTATCGAATATATGCATCTAAGACTAACTGTTCTACATAATACTATATTAATTAATTCACTGTAACTATTATTGTTAGGCATAATATTGCTATCAGAAGAGATCACATACTATTCAGGTATTTCTTGCCTAGAATTGATCACTTTGTGAAATCATTTAAAATCAAGACTGCCCTCCCCATCCCCTCTGCTCTTTGTTTTATTAAGTGAGCATAAGTACTAAACGTATTGTTCGCCTAGTTCGTATTTCTCACCTCATACGTGCCGGAATATTTTATGTAATTTTTGCCAGCATATGTTACTGTTATTTTCTGTAGAGAAGAAAAGGTATCAATCTTTTCTGAAAGAAGGGATAACTAAAGCCGTTCTTACTGTAACTACTATATGAACATAGATCTGGTGATCAATAAACCAAGATTCAACTGCACTTCTGATTAAAGTTCTGGATCGTTATTATTGGCTGACAGGTTTACCATAAACTAAACACAAATTGTTATCATTTGCTTTGTGCATAGCACAAAGGGGAGTACTATTTCTTAAAATGAGCTTTCATATGATGATGCGACTATAACTACTAACTCCAAAGCCCATCCGAAATTGTATGCATTTGATGAAGCAAAGCTTTTTCTCTCACCACCAAGAAGAATGAACAATTGAACAAAAGAAACAAGCTATGGGATAGTCATATCTTGACAAGGCCAAGCTTGCAAATGCAAAGGTTATCATGATTTAAATATCAATCCCTCTCATTTAGTACAGACCTCTACACAACTATCCACTGTTAAAGAAGAAATAGAAGAGAAATCTCAGCGAAGTGGCTGTCATGCACTCTGATGTTCCCTCTGATGTGTGTTTAACAGTGGATTGCTGTGTGCACACACAAACACACACATAACAAAGGAAAAAGCAAGGAGTGCAATTGGATGCACAGATAGCAGTACCTTGGGTTCCGTCTGCTTGGTGTTGGTTCCGCCAGTAGAAATATAGTTTAAAGGCAAACAGGACAAAGAGACATGTAAGAACTGCAGTCAGGTCATTAAGCATGGCTTTAAAAAAAAGGACGTTGCAGCAAGCTTTGCACAAGCATCTTGTACAGCACAAACAGCAATGCATGAAAGGGGTTTTTCAAGTTTCAGGTTAGTGCTCGTTAAAACACAGAGCGCAGCTATGTTACAGTTGTAGTCAGCTTCCAAATGCAGACAACAAACATACAAACTCAAAGAAGGCAATCTAAATTTAAGTTTATGAAAAGCATTGTTAAACGAAAGTCCCCAAAACCACTATTAGTTTCTAAAATGAGAGGTTCTAAATTCATTAAAATTTCATTACAAAGCATTCAGCAGCAAACACTTGATAGCCCATGTTTATATGCAGAGGTAAAAACGCACGAAGCATCTCCTACAAATTAATAATCTTTGGCATTCAAAACACAAGCTTGGAGAACAAGGCTGTTACGTCCAAGTCATGAAAGCTACAGCACTCAAGAAGCACTTATGAATGGAACTACCATATGCAGCTGCTCACCACGCAGAATAGAACTTCCATACGCAACTCCCATTTTCCGACGACATTTTTAGGGAGCACACTCAGCTCTTAAGCAGTTCTTTTTCATTTCTTCATTCAGCATTGCCATTCAGAAAATAGATAACAGCAGGATTGCAACAGTACTGCAGCACAAAAGGCCCACTAAGGTTAATGCAGTTAGTAAAATGCAGTCAGAACATGCACACACGGCATCGCATAAAGGGTTAAACTTGCAGAATTCCACCACCAATATTACCAACTCTGTGCATCAGACACTGCGAGATGGCCTGCTGGCTTTATCTAACGTGCCTTCTTGCTTCATCAGCTCGGCCATCTACGGTTGGCCTAAAAAGTTCAAAACTGCGACTCCTAGGAAAAAGCCTCATGTTCTAACAACCTAGGTGTGAAGGTATTTGCAGCACATGCTAATGTATGTAAAGAACAGACTGTATAGAATGGTCTTATTAATGGCTGTGGCTATAAACTCCCAGAAAATTCTATGTTTTCTCTGATCCTAAGTACATGAGATTTTGACACTTAATGTACATATACATGGCATAGCAACATGAAAGGAAACACCATATCAGTGTTAAGGCAAGTACTTTTCCTAGCATTTGCTTCAAAATAAGAGTTACATTAGCGGAACATGGGAGCTATACAGCACGTGGCAGTGAGCGATGTTTCAACTTGAATGCTAGCAAGAATCACCGTCTAAACATAAATTTAAGTGTTTCTTATCATATTAATAAAGCATTCATGAAGAGAAAGAACCCCTTCTGTTTGGGACACTGCAGATAGAAGTGCAAATACTTGGCTTTCATTGTAAGCAGTGTGGGAGCAATTCCCACTCACCTGAACTCCTCCGTGTCTGTGGACAGCTCTTGCTCTATTTGGAGGAAAGCTTGAACCTGGAGAAATGTGCCATGAATGACAGATAGATGCTATAAAGATCAAACAACAAATCAATAAATTTAAATGTAGGCTATCCCTTAAGCTCAATGTATAAAGTCTTTATTATAACTTCACAGATCTTCCACTACAGTATGCATTCGTTACTTTGACATTGGCGAAATTCCAGTGGGTAAGTTTTATACTACTTGGCGTCAGTTAACAACGAACATTTTTACTGTCCAGATGCTCCTACAGTAGACTTTCATTAAACGGAACCTGAAGGGGCTAGAAAAAAAATGTTCCAAGCGGCCAGAAAAAAATGTTCTATTTAACAGGAGTTGCATTCATTGACAGATGAACAAAGCTGCAGAATACAAGCACAAAACCAATCTTGTCAGAAGCACTTGTTCCATTCAAGCAGTAGTTTCGTTTAACAGACTTCTGTTTACTGAGATTCTACGGTATGTATACAAAGAAAAACTGTGGGGTGCAAGGAAAAAAAAAAGTTTAAACTTTAAATGCGGCTTGACTGTAGCTAACATTACACAACTTTAGAAACCACTTGTGCAAAAAAAGGAAGCACACATGTGCATGACATGTTGTTGTTGCAGTTTCTGCGCTATTCCCAGTAGAATGGCAAGAGTACACTTTGCTGTATTAATACCACTAATACAAATGCAACATTTATTCCTTCCGATGCACCATGCTTCAAGTCTAAGAAGATGAGATTTTAAACACTGAAAAAACCTTGTAAATACCCTGCTTAGGCAAGTTCTGTTGTCACAACTGTAACTTCAGTGGATGCAATACACGATGGCACCCACCAGTTCAGTGATGATACCCGGCCAAAGAGAAGTGATGTGCTGTGACGACATTCGCAGCAACAGCACTCGGAAGCAGAGGAACACCTGTGCGTGTACGCTTGGCACGTGGCTCAGCTTGAGGCTTTCCGCAAGGCGCTCTGAAAACATAAAATCAGCATCAGCAACAGAGCACTAATACACTATTCGTCAGTGTGCATCTCACGCAGTTGACTTCCGCTGATCGAATATTGGCCAATAAAAAAAAAAACCTGTTTCCCACTGGTGCTCATACATATCCATTAAAGAAGGGCAGTAGTAATAGAATTAAACATTTAACAATATGAACATAAACCAATCTGACTCAGAAAAATGCTGATGGATAACTACGAGCCACGGTTAGTCATACTCATTAACTGGCAATTTGTTCTTTATATACGTACACTACCCATAAGGCATTACACTAAGGGGTTTCAGTCACAACCTGAAGCTGGCATGTTGTTAAATTAGTAATAAAAAAAGAAACCAAACAGAGTAACATCAAAACTTCATCCCAATAGACTTCTACCCCGAATCGCCACAGAAAGCATTGTGAATGACTTCGGATTTGACTTCTACCTCCCGGGCTCTTGAATAATACATCACGGCTGCTTCTGTTCAAAACTAACACCCTGACTTTAGTACACAGCTCTCACATGAGAGCAATAACAGCGCGTGTAAATTTCCGCTGCATCTACAGCAATGAAACAAGACCATACAAAAAGGACACACACATCCTAATAACAATAACATCCTGTGTTATTCCCAATTCGCTATTAGCGATTCCCAATCGTCGTGCTGGAATTCATTTATCCACTGATGAAACACAGGACTATCGCGAGTGATAATTTGTAGTACCCTGGATGTCTGGCATGTAGCGCTGGTATTGGTCCAGCTCGCTGCAGAAAATCACGAAGGCTAGCCGCTTGAGCAGCTGCGCCCGAACCTCGTACTCTTGCTCCTTGCTGCTAAAGATGTTCAACGAGCCACTCTGTGCCACTGCAAAACGGGCTGCAAAGAACATCAACTAGCTAAAGCAAAGTTCTGTGGAGGCACAAAAGCACCGACTTCACCTGAAGAATCATAGAAATGTACTGACACCAAGACATCGCACTTAGCAGTGACATAATTACAATTCCCAATCTAAACGAAAATGAAACTTTCCTGCCTCTTTCAACTCAAAGCAAAAATTTTTTTATTCAAACAAGCGCATGCCTAGCTTACAATACTGTACAATTCATTTACAAGAGTGCAATAATCTGCAAGTCTGCTTCTTTGCTATGCAGTTTGTCATGCTATGGTAGCTAGCCTCTTACTAAAAGCAATGTATCCGAGCACAGTTTGCTTGCGCTAGGACGTGAAAAATGTTTACTCAGCCGTCTTGATATAGACACGGATAAGAGACAAGCCCCAGCATGCGCAACTAGGACCTCGTTTACACTTGAAGCACCACCGGTACCGCTATTATTAGGGCAAATATGCATAGCAGAGAAGCGCACTTGCAGATTAGAAAAATCTCCTATTACAATGAAAAATAAGTCAATGTGCATACACAATTGCCTTTACCATACATACCTTGACCTGCTGTAAAATGCATGAAAAAAAAAAGTGTCGGCTCTGGGCCTTAATTCTCGACTATAACGAGTTTTTTCTCAACTAAGAAGTTTTTTCCCTCTGAGGTATGTGTGGGCATCCTTCCATAGCTCTTTGTAAGAAATTCATGGATAAGATTTTCATTCGTTCGTGAACAGCAGCGAGTTGCCCCTTTATCTTATATCCTCTTACATGCTTCTTTTTCTCTGTACTTTAGGAATCACACCCATACAAAAAACCATCTCATATTGCAAGTTTCCAAACTTCAAACAGAAGCTATACAGCGGCTTCTGTATTTTTGTATACTGCATGAAGTGTTTGTTTATTAATTTGCAGATACTTCTACGACAAAACATAGCAGGAGCAGATACATCGAACAGCAGATTAAACAACAAACATACAATGCTTCAATAATACTCGTTGTTGGGCTAGTTGGTGCATTGCTTCAGATGAAAAACTTCCGGCCAATAAAATAACGCACACAGGAAACGAAGAAGGAGACAGGAAAGAGGCCAGACTACCAACTGTTTATTCACATATGCATGGCTCAAGTATATATACTCATACGGTCACATGGTGAAGCTAAGTGCTCTTTAAAAAATAACCAAAAATTGCCCAAAGTAATAAACTGACTCATAATCATTCAAAGCTTTCTTCGCTCTACTAATCGCTACAGATTACAAACAAGATTCTAGGAACGTGTTTTCCTTCCTGCGCAGTGTCACGGAGCTATCGCTGCAGCATGCTTCACCACTCTTTGCAATATGAAAAGCTTCCAAGATTTATGAAAGATATGAAAAGCTTCCAAGAGTCCTGTTGTCCTTTCTTTTCTTGTCCCGTCTTTTTAGCGCTGTTTTTTAACTTCTGTGAACTTCTGTTTCCAAGATTTCCCGTGCCAATTTTTCATGGCTTTTGCCTAAAATCTTGATTTCGTTCAGCAGTGGCTTACAATTGCACTGTTTACAATGAAGGGCTAGATTGGAGCCTGTGCCTTTCTCAAGTGATTTGAAATGTTCCCAGGCCCTAAAATTCACACAACGCCCTGTTTGGCCTATGTATAACATCCCGCACGTCAATGGAATTGCATACACCACGCCAACAACACACTTCACAAAAACCTTCCCATGCTTCGCCTCACACTGAAACTTCTTCTTTTTCCCGATGCGTGCACACAAACCACCCAATTTCCTTGGTGCGGAAAATACCACGGACACTCCAAACCTGAGCGCCACTTTTTTCAAGCCATGCGCTACACGGTGCGTATAGGGCAACACCTGTGGTATCCTCTGCTCTGGACCTGTCTGTTTGGTTTTCTTTTTTCCTTTCATTTTTTGTAGTAACGTTTCAGCAACAGCTGACAAAACAGAACTGGGAAAGCCAGCGTTTTTTAGTCTCTCTATCTGGGCGGTGAAGCTCGTCTCAAGCATGTGCTCACATGACTTTGTCAGGGCAGATTCAAGGCAAAGAGAACCGATGGCCCTCTTTACCGTTTTAGAGTGTGAAGAGTTATACGGTAACAGCTCTTTCTTTGCTCTTGGCGAATACATCCAACACACGTTTCCATCACAACATCTAATGTTTATGTCTAAAAATTGGAGGTTATTGTTCAGCGGCACCTCATGCGTAAAACTCAGGCCTTTCCCTAGGTTTTTAAAGTAGCATAATACGCTTTGTACGGTGTTGTCATAAGTCAGATTAAAATCAGCTGCTAAAACTACCAAAAAGTCATCCACGTATCTAAAAATTTGCAGGACAGTGCCTTTGTCAAACGTGGATTCTAAATCCCGGTCAATGGAAGATAAAAAAATATTACACAGCACAGGGGCAACGCAAGATCCAATGCATATCCCTTTCTTTTGAACAAACAAGCCTGAGTCAAAGGAAACAACCGTCGCCCGAAGGTAAAACTCGAGGAGCGACATAAACTTGTCCACACTAATGCCCACAGAATTTTGAAATGCAACAGTTCCATTACACTCAATGCACTCTCGGACAGACTTAAACAGCTCTGTATGCGGTACAGAGTAGAACAAATCCTCGACATCAATAGAAAATAAAAAACCTATTTCCTTCTGCTTCTTTTTTAGAAAAGCAATGACATCTGTCGAATTCTTTGTTAAGAATGGGTCCCGCAACTCGAGCCCCCGCAAGTGGTCAAATAAAAAAGAGCTAACTTGTTGTAACCAAGTACCGCGTTCACTGACGATACACCTGAATGGCATGTGTGGCTTGTGTGTCTTCACCACGAAGAATACGTCCAGAGTTCCTTTCTTGCATTTCCTGATGTCACTGGCTAACCTAGGAAGCTGCATCCCGTTGCACATAGCTATCGCTTTAGTCTTCACTCTGCAAGTTTTGCTGCTCACCTGTACAAAGTTCTTCGATAAAGCTTCAGTGGCCTTTTCCTTGTACAATGTCGCAGACATCACCACGAATCCGCCTTCTTTATCTCCTTGTAGTAGTCGAAGGTTGTTCCTTTCAAAGTAGGAGACGACATGCCGTGTGCTGTCTTTTGGTAGAAGGTCCCTTTTCCGCGCAGTTTTCATGATGCTGTCAACACCGTCCAACAGACACCGCTCACTGTCATCTCCAGCTTTATAAGCCAACTTCCTGTTTAACGCGAGTAGATCGTGCGCTTGGATCGTAGGCGGCACGCTGTACTTCGGGCCTTTCTGCAAAACGGCAGCAACACCCTCGGGAACAGGCGACCACGAAACCTTGCAGTCTTGTTCTCCTGGACGGAGCGTCTGTTCCCGAGGGTGTTGCTGCCGTTTTGCAGAAAGGCCCGAAGTACAGCGTGCCGCCTACGATCCAAGCGCACGATCTACTCGCGTTAAACAGGAAGTTGGCTTATAAAGCTGGAGATGACAGTGAGCGGTGTCTGTTGGACGGTGTTGACAGCATCATGAAAACTGCGCGGAAAAGGGACCTTCTACCAAAAGACAGCACACGGCATGTCGTCTCCTACTTTGAAAGGAACAACCTTCGACTACTACAAGGAGATAAAGAAGGCGGATTCGTGGTGATGTCTGCGACATTGTACAAGGAAAAGGCCACTGAAGCTTTATCGAAGAACTTTGTACAGGTGAGCAGCAAAACTTGCAGAGTGAAGACTAAAGCGATAGCTATGTGCAACGGGATGCAGCTTCCTAGGTTAGCCAGTGACATCAGGAAATGCAAGAAAGGAACTCTGGACGTATTCTTCGTGGTGAAGACACACAAGCCACACATGCCATTCAGGTGTATCGTCAGTGAACGCGGTACTTGGTTACAACAAGTTAGCTCTTTTTTATTTGACCACTTGCGGGGGCTCGAGTTGCGGGACCCATTCTTAACAAAGAATTCGACAGATGTCATTGCTTTTCTAAAAAAGAAGCAGAAGGAAATAGGTTTTTTATTTTCTATTGATGTCGAGGATTTGTTCTACTCTGTACCGCATACAGAGCTGTTTAAGTCTGTCCGAGAGTGCATTGAGTGTAATGGAACTGTTGCATTTCAAAATTCTGTGGGCATTAGTGTGGACAAGTTTATGTCGCTCCTCGAGTTTTACCTTCGGGCGACGGTTGTTTCCTTTGACTCAGGCTTGTTTGTTCAAAAGAAAGGGATATGCATTGGATCTTGCGTTGCCCCTGTGCTGTGTAATATTTTTTTATCTTCCATTGACCGGGATTTAGAATCCACGTTTGACAAAGGCACTGTCCTGCAAATTTTTAGATACGTGGATGACTTTTTGGTAGTTTTAGCAGCTGATTTTAATCTGACTTATGACAACACCGTACAAAGCGTATTATGCTACTTTAAAAACCTAGGGAAAGGCCTGAGTTTTACGCATGAGGTGCCGCTGAACAATAACCTCCAATTTTTAGACATAAACATTAGATGTTGTGATGGAAACGTGTGTTGGATGTATTCGCCAAGAGCAAAGAAAGAGCTGTTACCGTATAACTCTTCACACTCTAAAACGGTAAAGAGGGCCATCGGTTCTCTTTGCCTTGAATCTGCCCTGACAAAGTCATGTGAGCACATGCTTGAGACGAGCTTCACCGCCCAGATAGAGAGACTAAAAAACGCTGGCTTTCCCAGTTCTGTTTTGTCAGCTGTTGCTGAAACGTTACTACAAAAAATGAAAGGAAAAAAGAAAACCAAACAGACAGGTCCAGAGCAGAGGATACCACAGGTGTTGCCCTATACGCACCGTGTAGCGCATGGCTTGAAAAAAGTGGCGCTCAGGTTTGGAGTGTCCGTGGTATTTTCCGCACCAAGGAAATTGGGTGGTTTGTGTGCACGCATCGGGAAAAAGAAGAAGTTTCAGTGTGAGGCGAAGCATGGGAAGGTTTTTGTGAAGTGTGTTGTTGGCGTGGTGTATGCAATTCCATTGACGTGCGGGATGTTATACATAGGCCAAACAGGGCGTTGTGTGAATTTTAGGGCCTGGGAACATTTCAAATCACTTGAGAAAGGCACAGGCTCCAATCTAGCCCTTCATTGTAAACAGTGCAATTGTAAGCCACTGCTGAACGAAATCAAGATTTTAGGCAAAAGCCATGAAAAATTGGCACGGGAAATCTTGGAAGCTTTTCATATTGCAAAGAGTGGTGAAGCATGCTGCAGCGATAGCTCCGTGACACTGCGCAGGAAGGAAAACACGTTCCTAGAATCTTGTTTGTAATCTGTAGCGATTAGTAGAGCGAAGAAAGCTTTGAATGATTATGAGTCAGTTTATTACTTTGGGCAATTTTTGGTTATTTTTTAAAGAGCACTTAGCTTCACCATGTGACCGTATGAGTATATATACTTGAGCCATGCATATGTGAATAAACAGTTGGTAGTCTGGCCTCTTTCCTGTCTCCTTCTTCGTTTCCTGTGTGCGTTATTTTATTGGCCGGAAGTTTTTCATCTGATACAATGCTTTTGGAGCATATTTTAAGATGTGGTTAAATGAATCCCTCATGAACCATTGATTCGGCATTTTCCCTCAAGGAATCATCTACAGTAAACTCTCAGTAAACGGAAATCTGTTAAACAGAACTACTGCCTAAACGGAACTATTGCCACTGCAATACTTGGTTACGGGCTCGTATAGTGCACTTGTGTTCACCTCTCAGTAAAAGGAACTCCTGTTTAATAGAACATATTTTCTCGGTCCCATCAGGTTCCGGTTACTGAGAGTCCACCGTATGTTATTCCAAGTGCCCACATCACTTGGAAAAAGAAGAATACATAAAGTAATTTGCAAGTGGTTGGAAAGGAACAGGAGCATTCAATATTTCTTTGATGCACATCCAAAATTCTTGTAGACTCTTAAGATAACTCCATAAAGCATGGCATGCACTGTGAAAACACACGCACCCATGAAGTCCCTGAAGGTGGTCTTGTCATTTGTCATGAGGTGGTCCACTGTGGCACGCCAGTGAGCGAGGCAGACCAGATCCATTTGGAAGAAGGCCGGCTCAACCAGCAGCTCAAGCGCATCACGTCGCCATGCCTTGCGGGTGTGTTGGTAACCCGACAGGCTCGACACCAGTTGCGAGCAAGCCCGAAAGCTGGGTGCATTGTGAACCCTGCATAAAAAAATAAATAAAAACAGACCACACTCGAGGGATGCAGTAGAAGCAGAAGTTGGGCAAGTTGGCCACTGTTCATGCCGAACCCTCTATTCTACTTTCATGTTTCAAACAATGGCAGCAGAATAAACATGGCTTGTTGAAACGTACAGCCCTCATGGACTAAGGTTCAATGTTAATTTTTTTACCGTAAGAATCGGAATACAAGTTGACTTTCCTAACTTTAAATCTTCCCCCCCACCCCCCCACCCCCTCCCAAAAAAAATTAAAATCTCTAAGTATCGTGGAGCACCCTTACCTTGCTAAATACGCGACACCCAGCTGCGCTGCGGTGACATTTATCTTTATTTGGACACTAATCTTATGTATTTACACGCCAGGAGGCCACAGAGTCCTGTCACTGAAACTCGTCCGAACTAAGAGTCTGACAACGTCTGTGTAAGTGTTCGAAAGAGAAGCTTAGCTTTAAACTAAATAAACTACTACCACACAAAATTTGTTAACAGAAGCTTTCCAAATAAGTGAGCAGACAAGTGTGTCAGTGAGCTATTTGTTGTTATTCAGTGGCAATGAATTCACTTCCATGTAGAAGAAGTTCTTGTCTTGTTTTCGTTTTGTAACTTTCTGGATTTCTTCCGTACATGCCCTCTGTGAGCGCCTGTTTGTTAGCCTATGCCCATGTCTTTTGTGCATGCCATCATTTTCACACTACCGAGAACCCCGAAGACAGATGCAACTTTTATTAAGTATATATTAATCCTGCTGACTGACCGTTATGAAACGGTTGTGGCATGTTATAATGGACTTCAATCTGTCACCGAAGCATGTCCATTACATGCTATTGTCGTACTTTGTTTCATGTTAGTGCGGGCAAGAAATGCAAGATTTAACCACTCATACTTCTTGCACCTTATCATCGGCTCTCACGTTTTGTCCCGGGGTATCCTGGAGTGCACCTTTCCAGGCCTCTAAACTGATTTCTCGAGTGCAGTGCACTTACCGTAATTACTTGAGTCTAACACGCACCTTTTTTCCGGTTAAGAGAGTTCATAAATCGCATGTGCGTTAGAATCGAGTACGAAAAAAGAAATATGAATATGGTCATTCTATTGCCATCGCCCCTTACAAAATGGCCACCCCCTACGTGCGTCGGCATGGCGCGTCGGTCATTTCTGCTTATGTGTTTCCCATGCGTGGCACTTCATACGTGTGCTGAGGAGTTCGTCATCTTGTAGTGCATTAGCATTGACGGCATGGTAGGGCCGACTCCAAAAACTCGACGAGTGCACCACAATGCTGCTTCTAAAAGAAAAGTCGTCGCGTGTGCCGGAACGGACAGAAATCGGGCCGCATCGTGGTCATTCGGAGTTCCCGAAACGTGCGTGCGGGACTGGCGGAAACAAAAGCAGAATATTGTCGACAGCAAAGATTCACGCAAAGGCTTCAGTGGACCACAGCAGGGTCGGTTTCCACAAATTGAAGAGCTGCTCGGCGGCCCGTGACGACAGAACTGCTCCAAGTGCAGGCTATGCAGTTAGCCTTAGAAAAAGGGCTAATGCAGAGCCATTTTAAAGCGAGCAGGTGCTGGCTAACGAACTTTATGAAGAGAAAAGGCTTTTCCCTCCGAAGGCAAACGGGCATATGCCGGAAGTCACCGGAGGAGTACCAAGAAAAGCTTCAGAGTCTTCAGAGGTTCCTCCTAAACTTGCGGCACAACTACGGCTACCTGCTAGGGCAAATCGGGAATGCCGATCACACGCCTCTTTACTTCGACATGCCTGGCACCACAACCGTCTAGGAGAAGGGGGCGAAGCAAGTTTGTGTACTGACATCGGGCCACGGTAAAACTAGAGTGACAGCAATGCTCTGTTGCACGTCAGATAGGCATAAGCTTCCCCCGTACTTCATATTTAAACGGAAGACGCTCTCAAAAAGAGTCGTTTTCGCGAGTGGTGTGATCAAGCGGGCCAACGAGAAAAAAGGGTGCGCGTTGCAACCGATGTCTTAGTTTTTTTTGTTTTTTTTTTGTCGTGGAAACCGGGCGCGCGTTACAATTGAGGGCGCGGTAGAATAGAGTAAATACGGTATATTGTATTAGAAGACTGACCTGTGGTTTCGGAGGTATGGCGTGACGTAGAACATAATTCCGCTCAATAGTGGGACAACTTTTTCCTTCTCTTCGCTCACATAGACGACATCAAGCACTGGAGCTAAAAACTGAAAGAAAAAGAGATAAAATACTGTTTTAACACTTGTCCCCACTGCATAAACATTCTGTGCAAATGCTTGGTCTGTTTACCTCAATTAAAACTCATTATTGAACAACCGTATTATGAAAACATGTGAAACTAATCTCACATAGCAATATTGCATTCAGTTTACTAGAAAATCAAACAGCTGTGATAATGACGTAGCAATGCACACATAGCCACTGTTGAGGCAACAACTGTGAAAATGTCACTACTAGGCCTCTTTAATTAAAATGGGATGATATATAAAGCTCTCATGCCTAGCACCAAACAGCAAGAGATTCAGCTGAGTAAGAGAAAAGCAATTCTCTTCCCCCCCATGACACAGGTCGCAACTTGCTGCTGAAGAAATGCATTATTAAACATCAAAGAAACTAATTTTGCACAGCTAAGCAAACATTTTTGCAGAGTTTTTATGAGGAAAGCTTAAAGCTAATGAAACAGTGCTGGCTAACCTCTGCTAGGACAGAAAGTGCTTGAACGCTGTACTGGGCATAGGAAGTAGGATTGTACGCTGGCTGCACGGCCGCTTGTTCGGTTGTGTCAGCGTCATTTACAAGGATGCCTTCACTTGCCGCAACCATGTCCCCTGCAAGGAGGAAGGATTATAGATTAAAAGAAATGAACTAGCTACATTTTAAAAGATGTTTGATCAAGCCCGCACACATATTGCGGGCGATCGCAGGTACTGCACAAGCCTGTTTGTAGTTAATTGGAAAAATTCGGAGTTGAACTCATTTACCGCATCATACTACATTTTGTTTGTGCATGACCAATTTTGAAGAAAGGAAGAAAAATATATTACAGGCAGTTCCATGCAATGAAATGCATAAGACCGCAAAGCTGCTGCCTCTTTCACTAAAAAATTTGTTTCATTTTACTGATATCTTCATCGACTACTCCCTCAGGTCATGCGACCAGCGTGGCATCTACTACTACGATGAGAACGATGATGACGGCGCAGGGTAAAGGGACAGCTCAGCCTCATTTCTATACTAGCCATTTAGTGCCATCATCATTTTCTTTTATTTATTTCATTACAGACTTCCCCCTCTGGTCATGTGACCTGCATGACTACTGCTACCGTAAATTCCCGAACAAGAGCTCTCCTTACACTGAAAGAAAACCAGACAAGTTTTCAAGTTTTGGAGTGTGAGGGGGGGGGGGGAGGAAGCACCACTAAGTGTAAAAAATGAACACCTGTGGTTCTAATGAAATGCTTCACTAAATGCGCAAGCATTCGCTGTTTCTAAACTAGCAAATGAAACAGCGAGAACAGTGGGAGGGGACGGTGAAGGGCACTTGCTCGCCCTGTCGTTGGTGCATATTGGAAACTTCTCAAAAAAGAAGGGCGGGGGGGGGGTCACTTGCTTGAGTAGGAGTGCCTACCCTGAAATTTACGGTACTACTACTACTACTACTACTACTACTACTACTACTACTACTACTACTACTACTACTACTATGATGGCAGTGGACAGCGTAGACAGAGACAACATCACATTAAAAAAGTTACACAAATCTTACACTCCTAGTTACTCCCAATGCCTTGTAAATGCAATGTACAGTAAGGCACAAACCTTCAGCGTCAGCATCACTGCCCATGATGTCAGGTTGGGGACCTGGCCGAACGGCAAGATTCCTACGAAGCCACGTTGTCTGCTCCAAGCTGGCACTTGCCACAGTGCTGCATGCCTCTATCACTTTCTGAGTTATGTCCTGTACGTGAAAACAGCGCTGAGCAAGTGAACTCCTAAATGCACCACCTCAGCATTACGTTCGAAAAGTTGATCCAAGCAGAGCTATTCTCATTAAACTGCTCGTGAAATATATTTAGTGTAACTAAATGACCCCTTAATGCACAGGCTAGAACAAGGCTTTAGAAAATTATGGTGGCTAAAGCTAGCTTAGCTCAATTAAGGTGCAACTTTACTATCAGAGTTCCTAAATCATACGGAATTCACAACTTTCCATCGCCCCCGTGTATCGAAACCAAGATTATTTAATAATATCTGGGTTTCATGTCCCAAAACCGTGAATGATTATATGAGGGACGTTGTTGTGGAGGGCTACAGAAATTTTCAGCTTTTAACATGCACTGACATCACACAGTGCACGGGCCTCTACCACTTTGCCTCCATCGAAATGCGACCGCTGCGGCCGAGATTGAACTCTCGACATTCGGGCCAGCAGCCGAGCATCGTAACTGCTGCACCACCGCGGTATACCAAAATATGGACTCTCCATATGCCGAAACCACGCAGGTATTGCTGTTTGTAGCCTTATCTGCTGACCAAAAAAACAAACTAATAAGCACTTATGATGACACAAGCGCTGCATACGGCATTGAGCGCCTTGCAAAAAACACATGCACGGGCGACATCGCGGCAACTTGGTGTTTTGTACAGCTGTTCCCAGATGGCGCGACGATCGGCAGGTCCCCGCAGAATCAACTATGGACATGTCCGAGTTTTGGAACGCAGTTTTGAAACTGTCATGACTGAAGAACTTTCGTTACTGTGTAATACCTTGAGCTTGAGTTCATTTCGTTCTGCTCGTCTTTTATACAGGACTACTTGCATAAAAGCAAGTCTAAACAAACGCCAGGCCTGTGCAGAACGCGAACCACTGTCACAGCGAAGGCTGAAAAATCAGCCTTTCAGAGCCTTTTTTTAGCACTCTTTGGGCAGCTGCTGCAAGCGCACTTGCAGGGTACCCACTAAGCCACTAATCATTGTGCAATAGGCGGGCATCCACTATGCCATCCTTCGTCATTTTTCAGAGAAGTGTGGGACCCGCTGCACACTTGCAAGGAAATTTGTGCAATTTTTCTATGCTGCGGCTGACGAAGATGAAGAATTATGTCAGAAGTTTTTGTAATCCCTACAGCCCCCTGGAGTGAGTATGTGCCAGTGTGATCAAGATCAAGCTTTTGTAAAAGGTTGGAGCATTCGAAGACCCACTCGTTGTGCAATTCATATTATATTCCACCTGGTTGTTCCATTGCTGTTCTAAAACGCTTTATTGCTCATATTAACGCAATTCCTTTCCCGACATGAAGCCTGTCGAAAGCCAGTTTGCAAAGGAGTTCCAAGCACCGGCGTGGCTCAGTGGTAGAATACTCCGCTGGCACGCAGGGCACCTGGGTTTGAATCCCATCATGTCCTGGGTGTTTTTAGTAAGTTTTTTTTTTTTTATTTCGTGCGGTAGTGATTACGGACACCGGCAGCGGCAGACAACTACAGCGCCACACAAGACCTGTGTTGTGGTCTCATAACAGCTTTCGCTCTAAAAAGAGCAGACTCGCCTGCAAATCCTTCTGGTCCTTTTTGTCCTCAAGCAGGGGTGCCCGTTGAACAAACTCGTGGAGTAGCCTGAAAAACAAAGTCAAACAGGACGCTTGTCCGTCTATCGCACCCCCTCGAAGCACTTGATTGTCTGGCCTCTTGATATATATTGCCCGTTATACAGCAATACATTGTTGTGCTCACCCAAGCAGGTGGAACTGCACCAGGGGCATGGCTGTGAGCTGAAGGCCGTCCTTCCACAGACCCAGCAGGGAGCTCCAAGACTCCTGCAGCTGGGTGCCTGGCGTGTGTTGCACGTAAGCCAGGAAGAACTGCAGCATGCTCACTTCCAGGGGAACCCGCTTCTGAAAGAGTTGACATGTCAACATCCACTTGGCCACTGTGTTTTCAGACTTCCAAGCGTGCTCAGGTCAAGATCAAATCCCGACGCTTGCAATGAACTTCATAAACACAGATAATTAAAAACACACCTTATTTAACAGTACCAAATTATCAATAAAAGATTGGAAATTTTAAGGGCTCATTCTTTTTTTTTATACACAACATAATTATTAAAAACAAAGAAAAAGAAGGAAAGTGTGGGATTGGGCTAGTTAGCAATCCATTATTAAACTCAACGCGAAAATTTCAGACAACAAACACAAGAAACGTCTTGCGCTTGTCCTCGTCTCTTGTGTTTGTTGTCTGAAATTTTCGCACTGAGAAATTTAACCCTTTGCGGTTCGTTGTTGAACAGCGCCCGACAAGGCAACACGGCTGTAGCGGTCCGCTGTTGGGCACCACCAGACAATTGTGTTCATGGTATAAATTTTGTGGCTTTTCTATTTGAAGTCATGCGCATCTTTAAAATACATGAAGCGCCATCTCTTGAGGAATGAGTGAGCTTAATTTGTTGAGGTCGACATTTTTTTTACACTAGCATGTAGCACTATGTTCCGCACGAAGCCTAGAGCGTACCCACTCTGTGCGCGGTTCGCTGAGAAGCATGGCAACGTTTTCACCACGTGCGTTTTATGGTGGTGCTTTCAGCGAAAGCGAGGATGACTTTACTGAGGAAGAGATCTACATGCCTCTACCAGACAGCAATTCGACAGGGGTGAGTGGCGATGACAACAGCAGTGAAGACAACACCTCTGTTTTTCTGCAAAACTTGCGTAACAACTCTAGCTCCCAACCCAGGAGAATGTATAAGTGGTATCATACACTGCCCAAATAACGCTAAAGGAGTTGCTTGCAGAATGCAGGAGAAAAATAAATATCCCCTGAAGTTTTCTTCCATAGTGTGTGTTTTTATTCGCTATGCCAAAAACTGGCAAAATGGTTTCGGACCAGTAGAGCCGGAAAGTGGGTAAAAAGTTTGGACCGCAAAGGGTTAAGAAAGAGAAGGAAATACTATACTTTGCTAGGCTTTCTTGTTCGTTCTAATCAATCTAGTAGCACATTACATACATATAAGGCAGCATGGCAGCCAGTCTAACCCTTTGCGGAGCTTTGTACACATTTTTGTACACAACTTGTTTGTGCTGGTTGTGCTGACTAGGGCCCAAGAAACAGCAATGAGGTTTTACCAAATCAAACACCAGTATGAGTCAAATACTGTTTGAATAGTTTTCTAATAATAAGGCAAAGCAGGCCTATACTGGTCAGGGGCCCAAGAAACAGCAATGAGGTTTTACCAAATCAAACACCAGTATGAGTCAAATACTGTTTAAATAGTTTTCTAATAATAAGGCAAAGCAGGCCTATACTGGTCAGGAGACAATTTTCAGAACAGCCCCATAATGCTACATTTCATTTTGAACAAACACTTACAAGCTTAAACACTAGAACATTATGATTACTTTTAGCAGAGAACGATACTACAAATACTTAATGTGACCAGCTGAAGTAGCACTGAATAAAAAAAAAGTACATTTGCTAAATATGATGGGCCCCGGAGGAAACAGCAGATCACCCATGAATTTAGAAATGAAGTACCTAGATCCTGTAAAATGAACCTTGTGTAGTGTGATGCAGGCTTATAGAGCACCTGACACTGCCTCCCCTCAGACTCCGCAGTAGGAGAACGCCTCCCAAATAGCGAAGTCCTGAGACCTCTTCACATGTGGGGCAAAGCACCACATACTTTGTGCGCAAGGATGATGTCATCATTGGGGAAGCACAGCTGGCATTATTAGCACTAATAAGATGACCTTTAGTTCATTGCAGTGCAACAAATCCTGCCCCGAGGTTCAGTTGCGATATGATAAAGACAACTGCATTCAATGGTTATATACGGATCGTGCCTGCTGTTGGGTCTACCTTGTGACCACTTGCACAGCCCTTGAAACTCTTTGAGGTGTGTTACGATGGCTTGTAGCTTGAGTCAGTAGTCCAAACATGAATTCATCACTTATACGCTCCTTCTTTCTAAATAATTCTTCAATTTCTACTTTCGTCATTTTCAGAAAGCGTGATTTGCGCTTCTTCCAATTCCATTTTATCAGTTGCCACATTTTGAAGCGTTTCCAACTGCTGCCACTGTTTGCCTGACAAAGCCTTAGCACTGTTACAAAACCGTGGATTTGGAAAGGTGGTATGAAGGCACATCCAGCCCAAGTGGGGACGAGAAGTCTCTGGGATGCCAAGAAGCTGTGCAAGGGTTTAGTTTATGAGTTGAAAAACAATGCTACAATGCATACCTTGCGGTCGTGGTTGGTGGGAGGTGGCTGGCGGATGACTTGCCGTACAACTTGGACCACACTGTCCATGGGAAGAACCTTGATGGCTGACACCAGTTCCACCAACAGCAGCTGGTCAGGACTCCACTGGGGGATCACCTGCCACAACAGAAGCACATATAGAAATTGCTACTTAAAATATGCACAGTAGAAACAAGTCTGGCACTTATTAACCAAGTTCTGGGTGATACCAGTCCTCCCCTGTTGATGACTGGGTAAAGAACTAAAACACTACACCGTATCTTAGTGTCACACGTTGTTCACCAATGTAACACCACCCAACGTGATTGTCACAAGTACATACCACTAATGTTTCCTAAACAACCTGTTGGCAAACACCAATTTTCTACGTTTTCAAGGCACAGTTTATACACGGCAAGACCTTTAGGCATAACTTGGATGTAGGTGAGGCATTTCAGCATATACAACATAAGAACATGTTTCAGGGAATACACAAGACAATGATTGCTCTGCTTAGTGTGTGTCAATGCAAAACGTAGCTGTAGTATAACTAAACTGCTAGATTTGATTTAATTGAGGACACATATGGCTCTTCAATATATGTACACTTCAGAATCCTCTCCTGCAAGTTTTCTCGGTTTTCTTAACTTTCTCTTGTCACATCAAATTTATCCACAGCAGATCACCTATAAACTAACAAAGCACCAAGGCCTCCGGCTTTTAATTACGTGGCCTGTGATGGCTCAGCTGACGCCGCTTCCCCTCAGACTTCGAGACGAGAGAACGCCCCTCAATCACGAAGTCCTGATCCCTCGTCACATGTGGGACAAAGTCCCACATACTTTGTGCGCAAGGATGATCTCATCAGTGGGGAAACAACGGCTTTGCAGCATCAGGGAGTGGCTTGTAAGCGATCCAAGCAAACTTAGGTGACGTGAAATTTTCAAACCCAGTTATCTTGCAGAGGCTGATGCTACTGTGACTGCTATGAAATAGACAGTGTCTAAAAATGAAAAGAGCTTGTGAACGTAATACCTTGCGTTGAACAGATGTGTTCTTCTTTCTTCGCTCGTACCACACAACAGCAACAGCTGCCATGAAGTTGGAGCCATAGGTCATTGAGATGGGGCTCAAAAAACTCAAGATATGCTGCTTCACAACCTGTCAGAAAGCAATGAAGGAAGAAAGCTCTCCTGCGGCTATCAAGACAGAACCAGCTTTTGAGACCGATGAAATTTACCTTATGACTTTTGCACATGTAGGAATTTTCTAATTTGCTTTAATATACAAGATTTGTCTAAATATGCTAAACTCGCCATCTTTTTTCGTAAAAATATTATTATATCAAAATTTTGGAACAAATCTAAATACGTAGCTAAACTGAGGGGACAAGATCCATACATTTCAAAGGAGGCATAAAACAGTAACAAGAAAAACTGCTACATTGCAAACGTTTAATATAGTAGCTATAACAGTCTGTGGAGGCTTCAGAGAATGTGCGTACTGTACTCACCTTGGGGGCACCCATGACCCACAGCTGTGCAAGCTTGGGGCTCAGCTGAAAGGGGCCCTTCTCTTCTCGGGAAACAGCCTCCCAGACAGACACAAGGGCAGCCAGCAGGCGAGGAAGGTTGCTAAGCAGGGTGCGACGTGTTGAAAGGATGGGGTCCAAGCTGCTTCCGCTCTCGCGGGCATGCATGTCCTAAAAGTCCGTAGGGACAAGAAATGAAAATGTGGGTAGTCCAAAACGATTGTTTTTCACCTCAATGCTGCACCAATGAAGAAAAAGCTTTATTGTGGATAGTCAAGTCCTGTTGACTTCATTACACAGCAAAAGTTTGCACCAGCAATGCAAGTATGCGAAAGCTCCTTATAATAATAATAATAATAATAATAATAATAATAATAATAATAATAATAATAATAATAATAATAATAATAATAATAGAGGGAGGTGACTGGCCTACAGAATATTCATTAACTCTTTAAGGCACTTTGTACAGATTTGTACAAATGACTTTTTTTGCTAGCTGTGGATAAGAAACCATTGGATAAGAAAGAGCAAGACTAAGCTTATGTAAATGCGTTGGGTGCCAGCGAGGAAGGCGGTTCTCGCCAGCACCGTGGTCGTGGTTTTGTCCCGAGTGCCTCGCAAAGGTCAAGGGTCGAAGCAGCTTGCTTTGCTTGGCCTCAAGCATTGACGGTACCTGGCCAATGCGTCCGAGGAGAAGGCTGCGTGACTTCGTCGACCTCAGTCTTCAGCACCTGCCTGCTCTGTCGGCGCATCCACTTCAGCGTTGCCCTGCTCTTCACCGAACTTCTGCGGTGCCAGCATTCCTGTGTTACATCACGGCAACGCAGACGTGCCCCGTAAACATTTCAAGCACTTGCCCGTGAGACATTCTCAAGCTGAGACTCAGATTGTGCGTTGCTTCAGGAGTTTTTCTTCTCTGTTATAACGCATTGTCCCCAAAATGTCCTTGCTGCGCATCTATCTTTTTTTTGTATGTTGCGGAAAATTAGAAAACAGTCTCACCATTTTATTACGGATGTTGTCGTCACTGACGCAACGAAGTTCATATTATCAAAACAGTTGAAGAACCTCATTACACGTGTGAACTATACATTTGGAAAGTGCTTTCAAGGCTTACCCCCTCCACTGAGTGAAGCTACCTCTACAAGTGGGTTACGTGCGAACAAATACGCATATATTTGTTCATTTCAAAAACTTTAAAATTTTCAATAATTTAAATTTGAATTGAAGCAAATGTGGGCAGTGCAATATTCATTTGAATATTCCCACAAGCCTAAGCAAGGCACTTTGGGCTATGGATGAAATTAACTACCTGCATAATTAACATGTCTTCATTTGCCTTCATTCTCAGTACTATATTGCTGCATATGAGCTCTTTTCTGAAGGCACTTCCCTATTGATGAGTCCTTCGATGTCTCTATTTGCCACTTTTTACAAGTCACATGGCAAGTACATTTTTGTTAGCTCAGAACAAATATAAACAAAAATGAAATTGCACTATAGAAGTCTGAGGCAGAGTGAACCCGATGGGCACAATATATTTGAAAAGGGGGACTGAGTGAGTCCCATGTTGTTTACTAACCTATGGACATTGCGATTTTGAGCTGGCCCTGCATTGTGAGTCATATAAGCGAGGCTTTGAAAACATTATTTTACAGGGGTTTCACCAGAAGCAAACAGATTTATTGCAAAATGGAGCTCACCAAAAAACCGGAGGACGTATAATCGTCGTTCTGCTGTATTTCTTGCCTGATCAGCGATCAGTAAAAGAAAAATTATTTAGGAATGCAACACTTTCCACTAAGAACACTTTAGCCCCTTTTAAGTACAGCAGCTTTAATGAATGGTCCGTTTCTGGGTCTGAACAGCACATGTAATGGTGATTACTGAAATCAAAACTGGTGGCCCTCGGCCTCTGAAATTGCTCACCAGGCGCGGGAAGTCCACCTCAAAGCCCTACATTAGCGCCTTTCTTTGGGGGCAACATTTGCAAGTGTGTGACACCAGACATCACCTCGTCCGCACCTGTTGTAGCGTTTTGGCCACCAAAGACCACGGACACGTCGTGTCTCGTCAACATCGGCGCGCATGCACAAACTGCGTACCCAGAAAAGGCCCATTGCATCGAGAGCAACGAAGACAATGACAAGTAACCACGACGAAACGGTGAGTAGAAGGCATGCATTACCTTGTGTGGGTCAGTGTTGGAGAACACGTGGATGAGGTTGTAGATTATCTGCGACACGTTGGCACTGGTAGCAAGTGCCTGTGGAGTGGGAGGTGGCTGTTGAGTAACGGGAGTCACTGCCGCGGGTGCAGCACTGTCCAGTAGGCAATAATGGCACAGCAGCGTCAGTCCTTCGACCAATAAAGTTAGGTAGTCAGGCGGGTAGGTAGACATGCCCTCCTGCTCCAAGGGACTGCATAAAACGTTCATGGAACTTTAGAAAGAACTTTGTCCGGTCATCTTCTATTGCTGTGTGTTGACTGGTCGCTTCCCTTTTTTAGTAACTTACGAACTAGCCCAGATTTTGACATCGCTGCTTTAACGAAATTCTATCTCTAAACCAGCCCTTACAGCTCGTATAAACGCAGAAATGCTCACGCTTGGCAACAAGTGGTCATATGGGTACCAGGACACTCGGACATCACGGGTAACCTGCACACCGACTGGGCAGCTCGAGGCTTCGTACACAACCGAGCGCCCCTTATATTGACTACAGAGGACCTAGAGCCAGTTGATCTCCAGTATGCCGCCGCAATATTGAATTATCACAGAGGCAATGCCTATGGTGTCCACTACTTTACCAAAAGCTGATGACAGAGGAGGCCACTGCCTGGCGTAGACTCCAAACCGGAACTGATTAAACCTACACATACTACATCGCATGCATCCCACATCTTACAAAAATGAATGCCCATAGTGCGGTGCCACACCAACCTTGTACAGTTGAACCCCTTTATAAGAGGCATGCTCCGGGAAGCAATTCTTGTCTTTTATATGAGATGTCTCTTATAAGCAGGATATCTCGACTGAATTTTCCCATCAACCCATATTTTATTGCAGGCACACTGGTGTCTCTTATAAAGGGGTTCGACTGTACCACATTACGTGGGAGTGCACACTTCACGACCTCGGAACACCAGAACATGAACACCGCGATTGGGCAATGGGAGGTGCTGCAGTCCAGCTCAGCCCTCGATTAACGAATCATACTCGTCCAAAGAGCAGAGCATATGGCAAGAGCCAGTGGAGCCCTGGACAAAAGGCCCCGACCGTCAGCAACCCACAGGAGATTTCTTTGCCGGTACATAAAGTTTATTGAGAGAAGTTTATTGAGTTTATTGGTACATAAAGTTTATTGAGTGAAAAACTTTCATTAAGAATTTGTCTCTTATTACAAACCTTGAATCTGTTATAGAAATTTGTTATACAAAAAGTTTGAAACACGACAAGAATTAGCCATTGTGTGAAAAATAATTTCGAAGATGAAGTTAATGCATGATTGTACCCCTGAATGAATCACTTGCGAACAGCACTTGTTTGTAACCCAGGTCAACAAAGTTAAGTTCCACATAAACCATAATGTGACACACTTCTAGAAATCCAAATAAAGCAGAAGTTCAATCGCAAATGGAAACTCAAAGAGATGAATAATTCTTGAACACCTGGTGTTGCTGGAGCCAAAGTTTCGACAAGAGACAGGACGGCTCGTTGCTGCTCCAGTGGCACTCGATGTTCGAGAATTCGTCAACACTTCTAAAAGCAGTCTGCAGAGTCTAAATCAACTTGGGCTACCACGAAGAGAGTAGTAAACATCAAAGCAAGACTCCACACAGATAATGCGCTCAACAGTATTACAGCAAATGCAAGTTTTACAAGTGGCACTTCAAGTTACCGCACAAAACGATGAACAAATATTAGTAGAAGCAACAGCTGGCTACAGGTGGGGCCCCCTTATGGGCAGCTTCACAACAATTTCAGAGTGCATAATGCAACTGTTGACCAACCTGTTGGATGTGCTCGGTGCAGCCACGGCCACTTCCAGGTTGGAGCACACCTGGCTGGCCACGGAGAGCACTAGCTGGGTGAGAGACTTGCCCGCAAAGGGCAGCGCACACATAACCAGGCTCATCCAGTGGGCGTGCAGGTGAGCCTTGTGCTGCTGCCTCAACGCGGTCAGCAGGGCCGTGCCAAACATGGCCTGGCAAGGAATGGGCACATCTGCGCAGAAAGTGAGAAGCAATTTCAGGGACAAGTCAAATGCGTACAAAGAACTTCTGACCATTGTGGAAGTACTGACACTCCCCTGTAAAGTTGTTTGCGCCGCATGGCGCACGTGTGTCGTGCAGAAGCCGTATTTCAGGGTCACGGCTATTGAGCGATAGGTGGCGTTGTGTACGCAGCATTGATCAGCACTATCATCCTCATCATGGTATAGCACCGGTGGCCACAAGCCTTGCTCGCGGCGAGTGAGAAATAAGCCGGGCTCTTCTACGCATGGCGGTGGCCGTGAACAGTCGTCTCTAGAGTGGGTCCCCGATGCGTAGCACCGCGGGTTGCGCGTCGGGGGTCCTCCTGGTAAATCAAGCGTTGGCGACGCCGCCTTGGGCGTGTTATTTTGTTTGCCATGTTTTGGAGTGCATGGTAATATTGTGTAAGGACGTCTTAGCAGGTTGATAACGATTGATTGATAATTCAGCTGATCATGTCGTCGTTCAAAAGTAGTTAAATAAATATGTGTGTATTGTTTGGTTTGTTCCGACCGCGTCTGCTGTGTCCGTTCACTTCAAGATCGTGGTGGTGGCGGCGCTCGCCATATCGAGACCCCACATCATGAAGTGCTCGAAGGCCTAGCTTCAAATATTCATATGTAAAATTATAGAGGAGCCCGTGTGCAAACTTTTGCTTAAAATATGTGGAGAAGCATCATGAAAAGCTTGTTTCTGATGCCAAAGAAAGAAAAGATCGCTGTTAATGCTCTCTGGAAGCTATGCACTACAAGGGAGTGAAACAATCAGCAGCTTTTCAGCACAACCTCTGAGATAAAGAAGGATTATGTTTCTCGAAGACATCATACTTCAACCAACATCATGGTAGAAACCACATACGTGGTACAAGGATATCTACTTGAGTTTTGCCTGAAGACCATCAACTACTGCATAACACTACAGTCGAGCCCACATATAAGGGCCCCACTTAAAACGAATTTTCGTTTAAAATGAACAATATCCGCGTGACAGTGAAAATATACATGGGTTCAATAGCATAAAATCGAACTTACAAGGAACGTCTCAGAGCGCCGCTGATCAGTTGCAGCGAACGGAGTCGGCGGTCTGCTGACTTCCCGGAAAACCAATTTCAACCACCGATCAGGCATCGGAGAGGTTCTCATACATTCTTATTGTTAAACGCCGACCCTGCCTTCGTGCCCCTCTAGTTGCCGCTCTCCCCGACCGCTTTTTGTTACGCACCCCTCTGTCCTTTGTCCCCCCCGCTACGCTGAGCACCCCGCATCGCCAGACCAGGACCATGTTTTCGCACTGCCACCGATCTTTCGAAGACTGGTCGGCCATCTACCCTGTTTTCGATCGCTGGTACTGTCGTTGGAGTTGCCAGCCTGGAGTGACCAGACCATTTGCCAACATCGTCGGCCACCGACTGTATCGAATAATCTGCGACTAGCGCACGCGCGTGGGCTATCCCACTGACTCTGATCATTTGCGATTCGTTTCGAGTTTACGACTTGTTCTCGCTCACTTCGCACTCGGCTCAGCAAGCCTTCCACGTGCGTGCGGAAGCGTGAAAACGGCTGTTTGTTTGCGTGGAACGAATCGCGAAATATCGAAATTCGTGAGATCACGCAAACCCGCCGGCACAACAAAACGATTTTTCGAACACTGCCGCGTGCACCGATTCAGGCGGCCATGCATTCTTTCTAAGTTTTTCTACGTGAGAGTTTCGCGGACCTTCCAAGCAAGCTACCCAACCTGCCTCCTTACCGTGTGTTTTGGTTTTCAAGGTCGCCCTCCCGCCGCATCCTCCCCTCTCTTTATTGCAACTCCTTGCCCTTCTTTCATAAGTCTGCTCTCCTCTCTTGATCACAACCCCTTCGCCCGTCTCCACTGCTCCGCGACGCCTGCCACGCTGGCTTGAATTAGTTTCGTTTTCTGACTGGAAACGGGCCCAGAGCTGTTCCATGTGTTCTGGCATGTGCGTCGTGTATGCGCGTCTTGCTCGCTCTTGGTGTGCGTGTGTGGCCATGATGGCCGACGGGAGGACTAGCACACTTTTTTTTTCCTGCAGTTCAGCAAAACGTCGAAAGTGTGACCGCTTGGCTTGACCATAATCCGCGCATCAGGTGCCGCGTTGCGTAGCGCTTGCTCACAGCTGTTGACCACCTGGCAGCAAACTTGCCGCTTCGGGCGTCCCGGTATTCAGCTGTGGAGATGGTGAATATTTCGTGGTCGGCGGTGACGGCTAAATGCGCGCGGAACTGCTTTCGCGAGGTCGACTTCATCGACGTCGGGCCCGATGCTGAGTCTGAAGCTTCCGAACAGGACCACTGCGGCGGCGATTTGTGGCAGCGTGCGTCGACTCCGACCAGGGAGAGCGGGTGGGACATCTGTTGCGATGGTTTAATTACGGCCGATGATGATGCCGACACTGCGAAACCGTGGACGGATTAGGGCATTGTGAATGAAGTACGTGACGAGAGCGATTTCGAGAAATCGGATTGCGAGAACGACGAAACTTTGGAGCCAGTGCCCCATGCAGCTTATGCCACGGGCTTTAGTGAACGAGCACCCTGCCATTTTAAATTAACTCGAGACCACCCTTATCGCTTCTGCTCTTCGAAGCACGTGCATCACGAACTTTTTGCGGCAAAAAAAGTGTGTTTTCAGTCGCAACTTTTTTAAAAGCTGTGTTTCATTTATTACGAACTTCGGGATACAGCGAATAGATACCGTGTCACGCTCAGGTTCGTTATAAGCGGGCTCCACTGTATACATTACCAGCCTTGCATACTTGCAAAGTTGCTTTAATTATAAATTCAGGCAAAGTCAAATTTGGTAGCCTTTAGTTTCGATTCATTTCATACCACCATGTGTTTAGCAGTCGAAAGGGTGTATCTAAACAAAGCAACAAAGTGTGATACCTATACATCGCAAGCTGCAACTGATGGTTGAATTCTCGCTAATCCTAATTTTCCAGCAGCTTTTTATGCAAAAATGCATGTCATCCGAAACAAAAATGGCTTCAGATTTCTCATCTATAAATGTAGCCACCTTTTCCAAGTTGTTGAAAAAATCTAGGCTCACAGCCTACTGCCCTTTAGTGTGAAAAAACTGCCAGGCATGCACAGAATGTGCTACACAATCTCAGCTAAAGCTGGAAGAGTTGCCTTTCTAGAGCGTATTTTTTTTAACACTCTTGGGGCAACTCCATGGTACCCACTACTTGCATGGTACCCACTAAACCACAATCATAATTTTTATGTAGCGGGGAAGCGTCCACTATGCCATTATACTAGTCATTCTTTGCAAAAAAGTGGTACCTGCTACACACTTGTGAGGTATTATGTGCACATTGTTGACGCTGTAACTGATGATGACGAATCATGCCTGAAGCTTTTGTCATGTGTTGAGCATTCAACAACCCACTCGTTATGCAATTCGCATTGTCATGCCTGATTGTTATTTTACTGTTCCAAAATGCCTTATTACAAATGTTGACATGATTCCTTATCCGACATGAAGCCTGCCTAGGGTAAGTTTGCAACAGAGTTTCAAGCGCCGGCATAACTCTTCGGTAGAGTACTGGGCTGCCACGCAGAGGACGCAGATTGAATTCCCACTCTGTCCTGGATATTTTTTTATTTAGTTATTTACCTTCTTATTCCGCAAGAGTGGTTATGGACACTAACAGCGACTGCGGTGATGACAGACAACTATGGCGCCACAATCGATTCTTATGATCTCATAAAAGCCTTCACTCTAAAACTTACTGTGTTGGTATCGCAGTGTGGACATCTGCGGCTGAAACCGCATCTTGGGTGCCGCCTTCTCAGTGGCAGGCTTGAGGCCAGGATGGCCATCCTCTCCAATATGGGAAGTGACTCTCTCCTCAAATACAATAAGCGCTGCAATCAGTTGCAGTAAGTAGACCTGCAAAAGAAAGATATAGTAGTTGTTATAAGATAAAGTATTTAGTTATGCCGAGTCCATTTAGTGCAAAAGTGACACACGCAGGACATCAGAAATCATGTTAATGGGTTTCGTTGTACACAGTTGCTTTGCCTTGATAAGTGTGCAAAAGCTCAAGTATGCACACATCCTGGGGCATGCCCTCACCGTGACCATTTATGCCATTATGCGTGGTAACTGGTGGCCTGATGAACCAAGTGAACAATGCTCAATTACAAAGCAGTTGCATTTACTTCACCTCAACAAAGATGCAGCAAACTTCAACAAGAAAACAGATAAAGCATATGAAAGTCACACACCTGAAAGGTTTCCTGGAAGTCCTCGGCCAAACCCTCACCAGCAGGTATCTTTTCGTTGAACTCAATGATGCCAACTGTCAAAGCATTGTCATTCTCCGAGGACGGTTTCTGGAAGCCATACACAGATGCTACAAGACAGTGCAAAAGGGCCTTCTGCACTTTGCACCTAGTGAGAAGGTCATTAAGGTAGATGGCAAAACTGCGGCCACTGTCCCGCACAACTGCAACGAGCTCGGAAAAAACCAAACGCAACAGCTCGCAACAGAGTAACCGCACGTCCCGGTTTCCCGAGAGCTCGGCTGGGGTTAAGTGTGTCTGTGGCAGACTTGGGTAGTAGCTTCGCACAAAGTATAAGCAGGCCGATACCAGCACCTCAAGAAACATGCTGCTGCGGTAGCCCGAAAGTGCTTCTGGAGCCAGCTCGCCGTGGAAGTTGTTGCCAAAGACGGATTTGCGATGACGAGCAAGCAAGGTCTGCAGCTGCGCACCACGCTGTGACAACGAGCTACTCACGCTTGTGGTCGCCATACTGCACAGTGCCACACGTGGGTTTGACTCTATAATGGTCTTCAACACTGTGAGAGCATACAGAGTCTTCTGCGAATCGAACACTTGGCAGTACAACAGGAGGTGCGTGTGCAGGGGGTGAGAGGTAAGCTGCCCTAAAGGGGAGTTGGAAGTGGCTTCCAGTCGAGTTGCGTCCTCGCCGAACAAGTTCTGCGTAGTGCTTTCGAGGGGCTCCTTGGGCTCTGATGCAGTGGCGAGGTCCAGTATCTCGTCGAGTATCGATCGCACAACAGTGTGCGAGTCCTCCTTGGAGCTTGGGTCGTCCGACTCATCAAACGAACTCTTTCGCAGGGCGGAGCCATCGATTCGCGTTGCGTTGGAGAGGTCTGGAGGGTCGTAGCTATACGAGTCCAGACCATAGTCACTTCCCAGTGAAGTCAGCGACCCAAATGGATTGATGAACAATGATATCTGATGCAAAGATTCAAGTGCTGGGGGAAACTCCACATCTACGTTTGAACTGCGTGTCACAACCTGCAATAAAAAAAAAAATGACAACAAATGATACTGAAGCCACACTGTATGACAACAAAACAACCAGCTGATTCTAACCTTTGAACCATTTCCCTTTTCAGGGCCAACGATGGAGGTCAGCGCCAGCACTT
Source organism: Rhipicephalus microplus (assembly GCF_043290135.1). NCBI lineage: Eukaryota > Metazoa > Arthropoda > Arachnida > Ixodida > Ixodidae > Rhipicephalus > Rhipicephalus microplus. The sequence continues at coordinate 25,561,207 of NC_134704.1, read as the reverse complement.
TCCTCTCGGGGTTCAAGGGTGCGACAGCACTAGTGTTGCCAGCCGTGAGAGCGGTCGCCTTGGTCTTGTCCACATGGTAAATGACATTTCCACCAACGCTGCTGATGGCGAAGATGCGGCCCTCTGCATTGGAGTCGTCGTGGGTGATGGCCGGGGCGGCATCCGCAGTCACCGCTGCATGTGTAGTGGCAGCTCCTGCTCGCACACTCACGTGCTGCACCGAAATGCGGGCAGTGTCCGGGTGCAGAAGCACCATCATGGAGGGCTCCAGCAGTCGAGCAAGGTCGCCTCGCATGAGCGAGTGATTCAGCCAGACTTGGGCGGCAGCCCTTTGCATCCCAGAAGGTCTACTCAGGCTGTGCAGCATCTGGAACAGGCACCTGGCATAGAAATGACCCATGGGAAAAATTTATTACGAGGAGGGGGAACATGGCTTGCTTGTCATGTCTAGAAATCTTGTCATGTCTAGAACATGTCATGTCTAGAAATCTTTGCTTGTCATGTCTAGAACATGGCTTGCTTGTCATGTCTAGAAATCTTGTCATGTCTAGGATCTTTCGCTTCACTTTTAAGAGTTGAACATGATAGCGATTTGCACACACATGCATCCACACTCACACACACTATCCCCTTCACAATCAATAGCCTGCCTTCGCTGTCGGTGGACGCAAAATGTGCTATACTATGCCTAATGACATAATGACAGATTTTTAAAATAAATAAGTAAAAAGCTGCGCTGCAAAAAATGCCAAAGTTCAGCCAACTTGGTATACACATGCTTCACAATTCACTATTCGATAGAAATCAGTTGAGAGTCAGTGCCGTGTCCTTTTCTTGTGTTCGTGTCTCTAGCGTTGTGCTGTAAACGAAGCACACGATGAATTCCAATCGACTGGCCCAACTTGCTGTCTTACCACTCTCCAAGCTCTTTCATTTGCATAGACTATACCTGGAATTTTCACTTACGGCCACGACCGATTTCTCTTTCACAACTAAAGAAGCAGTCGACAGCAGTGTTGACATCGACACTGAAATTTCTGCGAAACAGGCTCTTTGATAATATTACGTGAAAAATGTTTTTTATTGCATTAAAAAATCCACAGTTATTTTTTCACATGTAAAGCCAAAGTTAAGTCTAGTAAAATCAGTACAAGCTGAATCTGCAATGTTCTTGTGTCCTTTTTTAGCTTTACGGAACGACATGTCCCAACATAAATCAGCAAGAGTGGTAATACTTTTTTTTTTCCTGAAGCTCACACTGTAAATCACTATGTGCTGGGAGCAGAATTGTCAATTTCTGCAGACATATTTCTAAAACTTGATTGCTGGAAGCAGAATGGTCAATTTCTGCAAATATATTTCTAAAAATTTATTATGTTTTTTTTCCATGGCAGTCATGGTGCAAACATTGAATTTTGGTCAACTGCAGAATGACTAGTGATGCTTTGATCTGAATAGTGTTTGCAGCATTACATTTATAGCCCGTTATAGCATCTGGCTATAGCCAGTATTCACTTTCTATTGAACAGCACTTTTCTTACCGTCTCTGGAAACAACACAACAGGAAAAATTTGCGTATTTGAAACTAGCATAAAAAGATAAGAGAGGATTTTTTTTTTCGTTTTACCACACTTACAAAATATCTCCAAAAGCTATGTCCCCCCCCCCCCCCCCCCCGGGACTTCAAGTAACAGTGCAGTTAACTATGATAGATGCCATAATGAGTGCACTGAAAACATCTTACTAGAGCACAAGAGCATCGGTCGAATGCGACTCCGCACATTGCAGGCATTCTGGCTGGGAATCAATCCTGTGAGTCCATGTCTAGCCCTGTGATCTACTAATTGCACAAAGGAATGTGCAAATACACTTAAACAGTCACTTAAACAATTACACTTAAAAAAGTCACTTAAACAATTACACTTAATTTAAACATGTATACCTGTCAAATGGACGAACAAGGTTTGATGGAGTAGACTTGAACTTGAGGTCTCTGCTCAGATGCCAGAGGATGGCAAACCTTTTCTGGGCATCTGTTTGTTCCTGCAAAAATTTGGAACACCCAAAAAATTTATTTTCATATGAGACATACTGAATTAAAGAAACCACACCCACATGCATTTTAATGAAGCTTTGATGCTACCATTTTACTACAGCAATTGAAGCAATAGGTTGGTCAATGTATCAAAACATGTGAAGTAATTGTACAGGTGCTGTGAAAAGTACCAGCAGGAAGACACTGGTTCAATCTTTACCAGCTGGAGTGTTTTCGAAAGACATCAATAAGATACAGCATTTCCAAAACAACAACATCATGCATGCTTTAGTGTGGGGCTCCCGAAATTTCGACGACCCGAGATTCTTTAATGTGCACATATACTTGCACACACAGGCTCATAACATATTTGCAAAGCGTAGAACATAGAGCAATCATAGAACTTTCCCGGGAGTCAATTACAGAACCTCCTGTTTCAGAAAAGAACAGCACAGTCACTAAGCCACCACAGCTTGCAGCAATAACATGGTAGAGTCTACTCACTACATGATGAAACCAAAGTATGATCACCGAGAAGTGCAGTGCATCAAGCAAAATGTAACCTCTCCGATGAGCACAACAGCACGAAAACATGAAATGGCAGTCATGCCAGTGAAACAAACTGGGATGCAGGATAAGAAAAGAGAAAAAAAAACAAGAACAAAGCAATGGTTTCCCTAGAGCCGAAAAAAAGGATAGCTGCAACGTAATAGCACAGGTGCAGGTCACACTGAGTGCTAAAATAGAGCTTTGGCTCAATGTAGTCTGCACACATTCTCACTGGCTTTAAAACATGTGGCCTATACTTTGCCAGAGATTCAGAGAATCAATACAGAGTACAATGTACAGTACTCAGTGATTGAAGCAGGTCAATTTAGCTCTAATGCGCATATTATTGCTTCCAGCGTCTTCTGTTCTGGTCATATCAACATAATTTTGACTAGAACGTGCACATCAGAGCCAACATCATCTTTTATTTAGAAATAAGATTCATCTTTACCTCACGCTGTTATCTAAAGCAATTGTGCATACGAGTAGGTATACTAATTTGACGTCGCATTTGAATTCGTGAGAACCGTACATGCAGCCTATGCTTTGCCAGAGTGCCAGAAAAACAACAGCACAAGTGAGGTTAACTCACGAAACCTTGGCAGAAGATACCTGGTCATTCTCACTGGCCAGTGCCCGGCACAAGACGTCTTCGCAGGAACCATCCTGCTCTGGCGTTAGATTGTTGAGGAGTTGCAGCAGTTCGACCGATCGGAGGTGCAGCTCACTGGCCCCTGGCTCCAGCAAGCCCCAGAGGCGACCTGCAGCCAAGCTCACAAAGCGCGTCTGTTCCAGAATCGCACGCAAGTCCCCAGGTCGTACCATCGGCACGACCACCATCGCCAGGGTTGCCTGAAATTGACGAGCCAAAAGGGGAGACCAGCTCAGCATTTATTAACCTCAGCCAGCCAAGGCTACTTACAGGCGGCACACAAGGCAATAGTGTTTCTTTGGACCAATCAGTACGAGTCCAGAGAAAACAAGAAGCAGTGTGAACCACAGAACAGCAAGACAGAGATGGAGAGCATTTAGTCTGTCTCTGTCCTGCTCTCACTGAAGGTTTAAGATGTTTCTCCTTCTACATAGATGCAAGGCAAGCTTGCAAAGACAAAGCTCTTAGGTCAGGCACAACAACTCTTTCTTAAAAAGAAATTACAGCCTTAGGAGTAGCACATAGATTTTTTGTTTACCGAGATTGTAAGCGCAGTCATACTTATCAAGACAATCCCTGCTGCAGAATTCACAAATAATGTTAGCAACAAGAAAGACAACTCTGAGGCTTCATGTAATGGTACAACATGATTATTTTATGAATGAGGGTAGAAGAAACACGACCACCGAGTTCCTTCAGGATGGGCAAGCAGACAGGCAACCACACCCCCTGTGTTCTTCTTGGCCAGTCCGGTGGTACAGTAAGCGAGACAATGCCAATAGGCATGTGGGTCCCACATAAAGGTTTAACTTGACATGTGTTCTCCACCCTTGCTCCACAGTAATACAAGATACATTCAGCACACGTGTATCAGTCGTTTGCTATGCTCTCCACATCATTTACGGTGTATGTGCAAAACAGAGGAAGCAAATCACCAGGATCACAGCTGACAACTCGGGCTCATGCAAACTGCCAAAACAAGTGAAAAAGAGCTGCCAAATTATGGTGAGTTCTTGCAGTGCTAACATAGACATTTTTTTTTTTTACTTGCCTGCTCATAGGGCACAAGTTCGCCCTGTTTAAGATACTCGATTAAAGTGTGATTTTTAAACTCCGCATAAGAATATTGTCACGTTACAACGTGACTGTAACCTGCTGATAAGGGCACACAAGGACGTCAAACTGATTCGAACAACGGCAGTACGACTATTGTTTTTCTCTCCACGCGCATCTTTGTCCTCTTCTGAACAGCGGCACATACAAGCATGCTAGCATCTGTAGAAATAATAGTTTCAGAACTTGTACTAGTGGCATTACCCCCCTTCCCAAAGGACATCGTCCCGATGTCATAACATTATTGCCAGATGAAAACACACACGATAAGCAGTACACAAGGGGGTGTTCACAATCACTGTAAGTCTACTCAAGGGAGTGTGACGAATAGTCAGCGTTGGTAAAATGGTTTCATCCTCAAAACATGGACGACGTGTGGCTGTTGTAAACGGCGGGATTGACGAGCCATGTCCTCGTCAAGAACCTCGTAGTTCACTTCGCTGAGACGACGGAGAACTCTATAGGGACCAAAATAGCGGCGTAACAACTTTTCCGACCGGCCCCGTTGTCGATTGGGAGTCCACAGCCATACTCGTTCTCCGGGTTGGTAAGAGACATCGCGACGACGAGCGTTGTACCGCAGCGAGTCGATGCATTGTTGCTTATGGATTCGTTCGACTGCAAGTTTACGAGCCGCGTCTGCCAGTCTGATAAATTCGTTCGTCTTGACACTAATCTGGTGTCTGTCTGGTAGAAGCATGGCATCCAGCATTGTAGTGACCTCCCTGCCATGAAGCAACCGGAATGGTGTGAATCCAGTTGTTTCTTGCACAGCGGTGTTGTAAGCGAACGTGACATAAGGGAGGATGTCATCCCAGTTTTTGTGGTCTTGGTCAACGTACATGGATAGCATGTCGGCGATCGTCTTGTTTAGTCGCTCTGTAAGGCCGTTGCTTTGTGGGTGGTATGCAGTAGTTTTTCGATGTACTGTGCCGCTAAGCTGCATGACGTCTTGTATCATCCGGGCGGTAAAAGCTGTGCCACGATCAGTTATGACAACTGCTGGTGCTCCATGTCGGAGGACGATGTTTTTCATAAAAAAGTGGGCAGTCTCAATGGCGGTGCCACGTTGTAATGCCTTCGTTTCGCAGTAGCGCGTCATGTAATCAGTAGCGACTACAATCCAGCGGTTGCCGTCACGAGACTTGGGAAAAGGTCCGAGTAGATCCATGCCTATTTGTTGGAACGGTTGTGTCGGAGGAGCGATGGGCTTCAAAAAGCCGGCTGGGCGCTGATGTGGTGCTTTACGGCGCTGGCACTCGTGACACGTCTTCACGTAATGCTTCACGTCTCGACTGAGCTTAGGCCAGTAGTAGTGTTGGCGAATCCGGGCCAAGGTACGTGTGTATCCCAAGTGGCCTGAGGAAGGCTCATCGTGACAGGCGGACAAGACATCGGCTCGTAACGCTGGCGGGACAACGAGCAGGTACTCAGTCGCGTAAGGGTCGAAGTTTCTTTTATAGAGGATATTTCTGCGGACGCAGAACGATGATGACGAGCGGGCGAATGCTGGTGGTGGATGCGGCGTACGGCCTTCGAGATATTCGATGAATTGTCGAAGCTCGGAATCGTTCTTCTGCTGTTCGGCCAAGTCGGATACACTAACGGCGCAGAGAAAACGGCCGTCGAGATCGTGATCACCTGACACTGTCTTAAGAGGAGCTCGGGAAAGGCAGTCCGCGTCAGTATGCTTCCGGCCAGACTTGTACACGACTGTCAAATCGAACTCCTGAAGGCGTAAGCTCCACCTGGCCAGACGTCCGGAAGGGTCTTTAAGGTTCGCCAACCAGCAGAGCGCATGATGATCGGTAACAACTCTGAACGGGCGACCATACAGGTACGGTCTGAATTTAGCTATTGCCCAGACAACAGCTAGGCACTCCTTTTCAGTTGTTGTGTAATTTGCCTCCGCAGATGATAAAATCCGACTCGCATAAGCAATAGGGCGTTCGACACCGCCTTGCCACTGGACAAGGACTGCACCAAGGCCGATGTTACTGGCGTCTGTGTGTAGTTCAGTGTCGGCATATTCGTCGTAGTGTCCGAGTAAGGGCTCAGATTGGAGACGCTGCTGGAGCTCGGAGAAAGCGCGTGTTTGCTCAAGGCCCCACACGAAGGGAACGTCGTCTTTTGTCAGACGAGTGAGGGGTTCGGCAATGTTTGCGAAATTTTGCACAAAGCGTCTGTAGTATGCGCAGAGGCCTAAAAATCGACGCACATCACGTTTGTTGGTAGGTGGTGGAAAATCTGCGACAGCCAATGTTTTGTCTGGGTCCGGCCGAATACCATCAGGGCTAACAAGGTGACCGAGGAACTTTAATTCGTTGTAACCAAAATGACATTTTTCGGGTTTCAGTGATAGGCCTGCCGTGCGAATTGCAGCAAACACAGATCTAAGTCGCTGCAAATGCTGCTCAAACGTTTGGGAGAAGACAACGACGTCGTCTAAGTAAACAAGGCATGCTTCCCACTTGAGACCGGAGAGCACTGTATCCATCATCCTCTGGAATGTCGCAGGGGCAGAACACAGACCGAAGGGCAGCACCTTGAATTCGTACAGACCATCAGGCGTTATGAATGCTGTTTTCTCTCGGTCGCGTTCATCAACTTCGATCTGCCAGTAGCCACTGCGTAAATCCATAGAGGAGAAGTATCGGGCGTGTCGGAGGCGGTCTAGTGAGTCGTCGATGCGCGGAAGCGGATAAACGTCTTTCTTTGTGACTTTGTTGAGTTTGCGGTAATCGACGCAAAATCGGAGAGTGCCGTCCTTCTTTTTTACCAGTACGACGGGGGACGACCATGGACTGTTCGAGGGTTGGATTACGCCATCTTCGAGCATCTGCTTCACTTGAGAACGTATAGCCTCTTGTTCCTTTTGTGATACTCGGTAGGCGTGTTGACGTATGGGTCGCTCAGAATGGTCAGTGACAATGCGGTGCTTTACGGTTGGCGTTTGTTTTATCTTGGATGTAGACGCGAAACAGTCGCTAAACATGCGGAGGATACAGCGGATTTGCCCTTTCTGTGCACATGACAGCTTCGGATTGACATCGACTGCATCGGTTACCGCGGTGTCACTTTCAACGGCTGCAGAAATTGGGGCTATCGTCGTACACGCTTCATCGTCAATGGATTCGAAATGAGCGATAGTTGTTCGCTTGGCCAAATGTTGGTATGATCCACTAAAATTGGTGACCAACAACTCAGTCATCCCACGTTTAAATTGAATTATGCCGCGGGCAACACAGATTTGCTGAGACAAGAGCACCGAAAGGTTGGCTTCAGCGATACCACTACTGTCATGGTCTATGTCGCCCTGTACTGTAACGAACATACTGGTGCGTGGCGGAAGTGTAACGGTGTCGTCGACAATGCGAAGCGCAGTCTTCTGCGGATTGGTATCTCTAGGCTTCGGGCCATAGTCGTCAGCAAACGTTACGAGGCAGTCTCGAAGATTTATAACAGCGCCGTGCTCACGAAGGAAATCCATACCAAGGATTACTTTCCGGGAGCATTCGGGAAGCACAACGAAAGAAGCAACGAACGTCGACTCACAGATTTGCAGCCTTGCGGTGCATCTCCCGATTGGTGTCAAGAGATGACCACCGGCTGTCCGAAGGTTTGGTCCATGCCCCCAAGGAGTCGTGACTTTCCTGAGTTCAGCCACAAGTTCAGCGCTGATAACTGAGTAGTCGGCGCCGGTGTCGACTAGAGCAGTCACTGGATGGTTGTCGACACGAACGGCAATGTCAGCAGAAACGGGTTCGTCAGCGATGTGAGGTGTCGGCTGAAAGGAATCGTCGAAGGTCGGTGGAAGGGTCGGAGGAGGCTGTTTTGACGATAGCTTAACAGCGGTCCCACCCCCGGAGGCCGCTGATTCTAGTTTCCCCGGCGTGGACTTGGGGACCTAGCGGATCGTCCCGCAACAACATCGGCGAAAGTGGAGTATTGATTCGCGGACGTAGAGCGTCGAGGAGACGGAGAGCGTGATTGGCGTCGCTGAAGATTCGGAGACGGTAGACTTGCCAAGTATTCTGCGATGGCGCGGGGTCGTTCGCCGTCCCTGGGCCGACGAGCGTCTGGCCGAAATCCAGGTAGGCCCATCTGTCTGTACGAGCACTCCCGGTACAGGTGACCTGGCTCACCACAGTGGTAGCATAGTGGCCGATTGTCGGAAGCGCGCCACACGCAAGATTTACGCAAATTGGGTCGCGGATTCTCATAGTGTGGTGGGCCCGAGTAGTACTGCGGCATCTGCAGTCGTTGGTTTTCATAGCGTGGCCCGCCCGAGAAGTGCTGTGGCGTCTGCAGGCTAGTCGGTCGGGGGAAATAGCTGGCTGCCGGTGCAGGAGTACGTACAGCTTCCGCATACGTTAGCAGAGGAGCTTCGGTTGGAGGTGGCGCTAATGGTCGTACCAGCTGCCGCACCTCTTCACGGACGACGTCTGTCAGAGCAGCCACTTGAGGCTGTGAAGGCACTGCGTGAAGCTTTTGCAGCTCGTCGCGTACAATGCTACGAACTAGCTCAGCAAGGTCTCTCACGCTCGTGACATCGGGTGTTACCAAGGCTGCTGACAGACATGCAAGGTTGTCGGACCGCTCATACTGCGAAGATCGCTGTCTCAGCATTCGCTCCATTGTCGTCGCTTCACGGAGGAATTCTGCCACGGTAGCTGGTGGGTTTCGTACAAGTCCTGCAAACAGCTGCTCCTTGACACCCCGCATCAGAATGCGCACCTTTTTGTCTTCCGTCATTGCAGAATCCGCTCGACGGAACAGACGAGACATCTCCTCAACAAACATGGCCACGCTTTCATTGGGTCGTTGATTGCGAGAATTGAGGAGACGTTCGGCTTGTTCTTTCCGGTCAGCGCTACCATACGTGTTCCGCAGCTGAGTGCAAAACACCGGCCAGGTTGTCAGGGCGGCCTCGTGATTCTCGAACCAAATACGCGCCGAATCCTCCAGGTAGAAATAGACATACCGCAGTTTCCGGTGCTCGTCCCACTCGTTGGCGACGGCGACTCGATCGTATTGGTCCAGCCAGTCTTCAACGTCTTCGTAGGGCTCCCCATGGAAGGGCTTTGGCGTTCGGGAGGCTGGTAGCCATGGTGCTGGCGGAGTCGCGGACGGTTCAGTCTGGCTTGCAGTTGTCGCATATGCCATGGTTCTGGAGCGTTCCGGAAGAGGGCTGAACTGGGGTGGTAGGCCTAGTTGCCGCCGACTGCGTCGAAGGTTGGCTGTTTCTACTAAGGTGTCAATGTTGGGACCGAGATCTTCCTCGTGGTAACAGTGCATAGACTATTACCCAGCACCTCCACCAGTGTCACGTTACAACGTGACTGTAACCTGCTGATAAGGGCACACAAGGACGTCAAACTGATTCGAACAACGGCAGTACGACTATTGTTTTTCTCTGCACGCGCATCTTTGTCCTCTTCTGAACAGCGGCACATACAAGCATGCTAGCATCTGTAGAAATAATAGTTTCAGAACTTGTACTAGTGGCAATATTTTTTCTATGCAGCATGTGGAAAGTTGCATGAAGCAGGGGGCTTTTCCCCCTTTGCCAGTGAAGCTGGTAGTGATGCTGACTGTCCTGACAACCCTGAAAATCTATTACCGTATTTACTCGCCTAATCCTCGCACTCGCACAGTTCTCGCACCCCCCACATCGCCCAACAAAAATACGATTTCTTTTTTTCCTCGAGTAATTATCGCACCCCCGAAAACTGCTGCAATAATGTCGTCTGCTCTGTCCAGCCACTGATGATGATAGCACACGTCATCTGGCGCCATCTCTTAAGCATCAAGCGTACTATTGCACAGAGATTCAATCCAACTCAAGCCAAGCCAAAGTGGCCAGTGCGCGTTGCGGCGTGTTTTGTATGTTGCGTCGATAACCTTGTCAAGTTATGAGGCGATACTGAAGCTGTACGGCTGCTTTCAAGTTGCAAGTGATAGATAATGCACTAAAGAACGGCAACAGGGCCGCCGGTAGGCTCTTGGGATTGATGGTAAACTTTATTTCTTAAAAAGGAAACTGTGGACAATTCTGTTAAATAGCCATCAGCCCAATACTGACGTCCCACGCTTACCTTTTGAGGGCTCCTGTTGAGCGACGAACGCTACCGCTACGCCCGCAACGTCCACAAGCTTTGCGAATGTATTCTAATTCTCGACTATTTGCTTCCACTTTTTGTCTCAATTAAATCTTGTCTTGTGTTGAACCTCTGCTTTTATTGTTGAGGTAAGTTTTAATTAGTACTTCTTAAAGCTTGCTGTTAGTTGTTGGTGTGAGAATCCCGATTTGCGGCTACTTCGTTTTCTTTTTCGCTCTGTACGTTTTCGTAGAAAGTTTTCCCCGCGTAATTCTCGCACCCCCCAACTTTTCATCGGTTTTCCGGCAAAAAAAAAAAGTGCGAGAATTATGCGAGTAAATACGGTAGTTCCAGAGAGAATGGGCAGAGAATGAAAAAGTGGAGAATAGCACAACGGCATTGCATTAGCGTACCTGGCTGCCTGGAGAAAGACTACGGTTTCCATCGCGGAACGATGGCTCTAGGGCGACAGCGGCTGTTCTCGCAAGGCCCAGCAAATCGAGCACAGTGGCAAGGGTCTGCAACAGAAGGTCACGGTCTTCCGCGAAGCAGGAAATCATGAGCAACTGTCGCAGCCAGTTGGGGAGGAACTCTTCATCCGCGCTACCTGCACACAACAACCAAGTGCAAGAACAGATGCAATGTTGAGATGTTATCTTACTTATGACACCGAGTTGGTTTTCTGTTCATGTAGGAAAAAAAGAAAAGCAGCAATGCAAAGAATGAACTACAGTGACCAATGCAGGCACCATGATTACGTGAGCTGGTTCGGAGGTTAAGTTAATTCCACTTCACTTGCTTTGCATAACCACAGAGTGGTAAAAGGGAACCTGAGCATATTAGCACAATCGAAACTAGCGGCTGAAGTGTCGTGTCTGTGGTGTCAAGTACATCTATTGGATGATTAAATGGTGTATATAATACCAACCATCAGTGCTTTGTATTACGAGGGGCTATTTTCTAGTGCACATGCAGGATCAGAAAGTAAAATGTTCCAGACTTGCAATAATTATTTGCCCGTTTCATTACAGATGAAATTCTACTACATTAAGTGCTGTCTAATGATATGATGATAATAAAAAGATTGCAGCTTCTTTTTTTTTTTTTTTTAATAAACATTCGCATCACTCCTTAGGATGTCAACATATGTACACTTGAGTATGTGGACCAGGCATTCTGCAACAAAGTAGCATGTGGATTGAAATGTCACGTTGACTGATAAAATTGACAACGTAAAACGGATGGACACACTGCCATGTTTATAATTCCAAAGTCCAAACTTCAGTTTCTATTTTCATGTTACATGCCATGACATTAAAACACTGTTTTTAGACTCAATTACCTGTCTACAAACTTTTCAAGACAGCTGTACTATTGCGGTTACCGTAGACATTTACATAACTCACGTGGAGAGTCCACATCAAAGAAGATGGCTTTGAGTGTTCCCAGAGATGCTGGAAATGAGGACAGCTCAACCAGAAGCTGGCATAGGGTAGCGTAAGTATCCTTCAGCTTGCTGAAACAAGACTGCACCTGCAGCTTAATCTGCGGAATGTCAGCATTCTCCAGTGGCCTGGGTGGCACTTGTGGCAGCTCGATGCTTTGGTACGGGTCACCACCTTCCTCCTGAAGCAAGCACAGCTGCAACAGCCCATGCAGCTCTTTCTCCCTATCATCTGCAAATAACCAAGGAAAGACTGAAACACATTCTATGCAAGAGGAAAAACTTGCACCACAACAGAAACCGTGTGTGCCACGGAAAAGAAATACCCAGAGAAAGAGAACTTGTGTGAAGCTCGTCCCTACGCAACAGCTGATGCCAAATGCCACAGATTTTCCTCAACTCCTGCTAACTGTAACACGGAATGCTTTCTTCTCTGCTTATGAAATGGGAAAATTGTCATACACATCTTGTAGGACGAGGGATGGAGGAGAATATCCCTGGGATAATAGTCCCCCACATTGTATTACTGCGCTGGCGACAGCACGCCTTCGCTAGCAACATCTACTCCTACTACTACTAATAGTACATGCAGTTTTAGCCAAATACTAGCCAGATACAAGTACCCTAAAAAACCTGTCACTGAGTTGAAATCGACTAACAATAGAGGACTATAAAGGGCTCATTCTTCTTTGTTAAGCACAACATAAATGAAAACTAATAGACAAGAAAGTCAAGACAAGTTGTCTTCTAGTTTTGAATAATCAAATGACAATATAGCACTCTCTTGTAATCTCTTTTTTTTTTAAGGACAAGTAGACAAAATTAAGTGGATATGTTAGTCAAGTAAACACTGCTAATTACCTCTGAACAATGTGTTGTATGCTCTTTCTTTAAATAAAGAAATATATGAGGTTAGGCCCACCAAAGCCAGTGGTGGCTTAGGTGGCGGAGCCTGGCAACCAGCAAAAAACTATGTGCATTACATCACCAGTGAAATAAAGCATAAAAAATTGCAGCAAAAAAAACCATACACTTTATATCAGCAGTGACAATACGTACAAATTGAAGTTAATATAAATGAAACATTATACACTCAAACTTCATTATAGCAAGTTGCATCTCACACGAAAAAAGTTCCTTATATCTGAAAATTCATCATAAAGAGACATTTTAAATACTACTGTCCAACCAATTTATAACGATTCCAGATACTATTGGTTAAAGAGACCATATTTCTGTGCACTTGCGATTTTCTTATGCCAACCTTTGAAACTGAGTACACATACAGCAAATATTTTTCAAAGACTCCTACTTTTACAACAAACACTTCTGACACGGTCGCGGTCGCGGAAAAATATAGTGCATACACAGAGAAAAAAAAAAGTTAAAACAGGCATTCTGAAGCATGTGATAGGTGCGCTAGCGTGTGCATTGTGCAGTTTACTTGCGACAAAAATATCACAGAACACGGCCAGCACTGCATGCAGATTTCGGACGTTGCGAGTGAGGCAGTTCACATTTCAGACGTTTCTTCACCAGCAGAACGGAAGTGAGGGGAAAACAACAACAAAAATAAATAGGAGGAAGCAAGAAGAATTGCGGTCACCTTTCATACAGTAAACTTTTCTGACCCCTTTCTCCAACAATCAACCAGCAATGCCTTCGAATGCGAGAAGCTATAAATGTGAGAAGCGATAACTTCTGTCGCATGAAAGTTCACTGCGACACTCAACTCTTCGACACCACAATGTGCCATTAAAGGTTTTCCACCTTTCGGTAACAGCAAAGATCAGTCGATTAGTGACGATTTTCGCGCAGTTGTGGCAGTGCCTTAACGAATAAGCATAAAAAAGAGCGATAGCGAGATGGCTGGAGGTGATGAAAGTGCCATTTTGACTCCCTGCCAGCGACCTTATCACAGTCATCTGGAGGTAGCTGCACGGCGGAGTGACAGTGGTACAAGTGCATCATGGTGCCGTTCGCAAGTACGCCGTTGCCGCATTGTACTTGCGCACGTTGCTTGTAAAATGATTTGTTGTAAAAAACGAACAGGCTAGTCGCCGCACCTGAACACAATCATGAGTGAATCATGCATGAAGAATGCACAAACATGCGCATACATCGGACTGAAAGCGAACTGGCATGCAACGGTGAGAGTAGAGCAAGCGATATGCTGCATGCAACTAGCCAGGGATGATTAATTCGACATGGCGGTACCGCACTTCAGTGGAACAGCACGAATTCATTGCGAACGAGTGTCGTTCATTATGCGAAAAGGTCCAACTTGTAGGCGAAGGGGTTGTTCACACTTTTTAATGAAAATATACACACACACACACACACACACACACACACACACACACACACACACACAAAACAACGGTTTCCCCACTATGTGGACTATACATATACAACGAACTACTGGTGTAAGGACTATTTATCGCGGCACTTTCGAGTTCGTTGTAAACGGGTACGACTGTATATCTATTTCAAAAATATTTTCATTTAGTTTGCTATAACCAATATTTCGCTATATTGAAGTTTAAATGTACAATACTTGCAGAAAGACATGGAAACCAATTAACAATTACACACAAAAAAAGTTTTCACAGACAAGGCCATAAGCATGCAAGCCTGCACTCGCCTTTCTTGGCTCTCTTGGAGATAAGCGCAGTGGCAAACTGGTTCAAGACAGCGGTGGCATCGGTGAGTACCCAAAGCTCGACAAATCGAAGAAACAGATGCTGGAAGGATGACGTGCAGCTAGAAATAAGATTTGCCAGAGACAGCTCCTCTTCGCAAGACGTCGAAAACTTTTCCGATGTCTGCAGGCGACTGGTAATGAGCGAATCGGCAGGAGAGCAGGCTGGCTCCACGGCCGAAGAGTTGGGTTGCATGGTCGTTGGCTGTACCTTGGAAAGAAGTTTTAAACAAAGAAGCAGAGCACCGTTGAGCTCTTCCGGTGAGAGCGAGACACAGTACTGCTCTAAATCTTTTGCAACTTTCTGTAGGAGCGCTGGGAGGTTGTCGGTCTCCACGTATGTGTCCTGGAAGGAAGAAAAAATAATTGTAAAAAAACTATACAAATAAAAAGGTCAATCAGAAAGAGTGATCAGGTCGAATCGAATATACATGCCACGTACATGCCTGAGCTTTCTGGTGAGAGACACTTTACAAATACTAGTCTCCCTTTAGTAAGAACTATAGTTAAATGCATTTTCATGAGAAATTGACTATTCAGACAACACAAATGTTCAGGGGAACATGGGAGGTTGAAATAATAAATTATCAGAAAAAAGTGAATCACTGGAGACTAGGTTTGGACAGGTACACTAATCATCAAGTGCTGGCTCTAGTGGCATTCCCTAGTGAACACTTGTGCATGAACTGGTGACATGTTCATGCACAAGTGACAATAAATGCATGTGTACGGAGAGTTCTTGCCAATGAACCCAGAAGTTCCCTAAAGAGTAGTACAGGGATGTCCTCCGTCGCCTACGTGATGTTGTGCGATGCAAGAGACCTGAGTTGTGGTCAACAAGAAACTGGTGCATCCGTCACGACAATGCTCCTGCACATTGTTCACACTTGGTTTAGAGGCACTGCTGCTGTGGTCTAATGGCTAAGGTACTCTGCTGCTGACCCGAAAGTCGCAGGATCGAATTCCGGCTGCATTTTCGATGGAGGCGAAAATTCTGTAGGCCCGTGTGCTCAGATTTGGGTGCACGTTAAAGAATTCCAGGTGATCGAAATTTCCGGAGCACTCCACTATGGCGTCTCTAGTAATCATACGGTGGTTTTGGGACGTTAAACCCCACACATATATCAATCACTTGGTTCAGACTTTTTTTGGCGAAAAGTCAGACTCCTGTAGTTTAACAGGCTCCTTACTCTTCTGATATGACCCCCTGCGACTTCTGGCTGTTTCCCAAATTCAGCAGGACATTGAAAGGAGAGCGATTTCAGACAAGAGAGAACATTCCGGCTGCAACGACAGCTGAGCTTAACTACATTCCGAAAGAGGCCTTCTGAGAATGCTTCCAACAATGGCAGCACTGCTGGGAGAAGTGTGCCGAGTTCTAAGAAGACAACTTTGAGGGGGATTAGGTTTTCAATTATTAGGCTACAATTATGCCAGTTTTTTTTTTTCTTCCGCCAAAGATTGGATATTTTTTCTAACAGACCTCGTACAAGCCTCATAGTCAGCTCCTGAATTCAGCCCTTGAAGGTCACAAGCCCTAGCTTTACTGAGAAAATATGGGCAAGTGAAACTTGGCATGTGTGTGCTTGACGACATACTTTTTCTATCACGTTCAGCAATGCTCCCTGCTATCTTTTTCCTTTCTCTGTGCTGGGAATAGGATCATCGTCCCCATGTTTAGCAGTGCAACACTTCCGCTGTTACAGCTAACAGCAACAGCCCAATCGTGCAACACTTCCGCTGTTACAGCTAACAGCAACAGCCAAATCGTTCATATCCAGGCAACTATGAAAAGTGGTAACGTGAAATGACAAGTCACCTCGATGACCTCGAACAGAGTGCACCAGAAACTGCTGACCACTGACAAGCCAACACTAAAGACAGCATCAATTAGTACTGCGAAACGGAGCGCACAAATACACCTGTGACAGGCACACCTTCGAGGGCCACGTTTCTTCGAATTCTCAGAGATTTAATTCAATTCAATTCAATTCAATTTTTTATTTCATCCCAAGGTTGAGGGCAGGCTCGGGAGAAAAGTGACGTTTTGTCACTTGAGGAGAACCCGAGCCTCTCTAATACATGGCAATCACACCTACAACCCCAATGACACTTACGAGGTAATACAAGCTCCATTTAATAAATTCTTACCAATGAGATGACTTCCAGCAGAAACTCTGAAAGGACACACACTTCAATCAGTGATGGCTGTCCAGCGCCAACATGAGCCACCTTGTTTCCTTCGCTGCACTTTGCCTGGGGAGGCACCTTGGTAGCAGATGATGACGCACACTCGCAAGCACCCTGGAAGCATTTGTGCACATACTCCCAGAGATAGTTGGGCTCCAGGGAGCTGAACAGCAGATTGGCCGTCTTGATCAGCTCAAAGTTGCTTCGGTTGACTTGTTTTTCCTGATGAGACTTGGTCACCGTCCCTAGGTTACACTCAATATACAGGGACCTGATATTTGAAACGACAGAATAAAAAAATAAGAATTACGTTAAAACCTTGTTATTTCCAATTTCGCAAGACCACAAAAAAATTCTGTATCAAATTAATGTCTGAAGTGCCGAGGTCACCTAGAGAGCAACGAAGACATATTTACTTAACGCATCTTTCTTTATTGAATGAAAATGCAATGCCTGTTCTTGCTTTACGTAAAAGCAGTGTGCAAGTTCACACTTACCAACTCTATCATCTCATGACTGCCAGAGAAATGTGACAGTAGCGCAATATTGGTGCAATATACTATATTATACACACAGTGGTCAAAATTTATGCACTAGGCTCATCTGAAATTCCCTCACGAGTCTACTTCCTCAAACTCTGATTGAGCCAAAGTTCCGAGCCTGAGCGAATAATATTTTAGCGAGTTTGAGTCTGAGTGAGCTTCCTTGAGAAAATTTTAGTCAGAGCCCGAGAGAGTCCAGCCGAGCACAATTTTGATGAGTACGAGTCCGAGTGACCCGTAAATGCAAAACATATTTCATCAGTAAGTCTAAATGAGCTCCACAGCGAGTCTGAATGAGGACCACATCTTTTGCCGCCCTGTGATCACTCTTGCCTGTTTGCTATCAGAAACTTGGTGCGGGGCCCTAAAAACATGAGGGAACTTATCAATCAAAGCACCAGCATGGAATATTTTTCACACATAACCTAGCTGCTAACAGTATTGCCTCACATGTAGTTACGCCAGGCAGGAAAGCTAGCAGTAAAGTGAAAGCTTTCAATGCCAGGTGCTTGCATGAGAAGAAACCTTACCTGAAAACATCAATGAGAACATCGTCCAGTATAAAACTTGTTTCAGGCTTGTCCATGAGGGAGACAAGAATTCTGTATGGCCAAAGAACTGAAAAGTTGCTGCTGAGAACAGGTGACCTGGATGTTGAAGGCTGCAGAAACAAAGCCCAGCACGGCATAAACATGCCAGCATATGGTCTTACTGTTTTCTAAGCATGAAAATATTATAATAGCGGCTACAGTAAAAGCTCGCTAATTTGGCTTTCATGGGACCAAAAAAACATTTCCGGATTTACTGAATGCCGAATTGCCAAAAGTATCAAGAAACTAAACAAGTATCCATTACATCAATACCTCTTGATTTTCTTGATTGATTGATATGTGGGGTTTAACGTCCCGAAACCACCATATGAGTATGAGAGACGCCGTAGTGGAAGGCTCCGAAAATTTCAACCACCTGGGGCTCTTTAACGTGCACCCAAATCTGAGCACAAGGGCCTGCAACATTTCTGCCTCCATCGGAAATGCAGCTGTCACAGCCGGGATTCGATCCCGCGACCTACAGGTTAGCAGCCGAGTACGTTAGCCACTAGACCACTGCGGCGGGGCCCTCTTGATTTTCTTGATACATACGCAATTCCAGCCCTTATTTCCCATAAGAGCAGTGTAAAAGCTGCAATTTTGATCAACTCCAACTTCGTTCACAATGTGACTGTGGTTCAACACTTCACTGCCTTAAGCTCAAACAAGCTCTGAACCTGACAATTATCCCATACCGCCACCACATATGCATGTCATAACTTTACTGCCAGGAAAATGGCCAGAAACTGATAGTTTGTCCATCACAATGTGGCAAGTGAACTTTATGCTAGCATGCGGGCCAGGGCTAAAGCTGTTGAGCTTAAATACTTTCCACCACATTTGAGTTTCGTGACATAGTGCATGCAGTGCCCAAACTCGAAACAAGGCTACTGAGTGCCATTTCTTCTATAGATAAAACTGTGGTCGCTAAAGACAGGATTATAGCATCAATGCAGTCCTAGAGGCACGCGCGCATCCCGTGTCCAGAGTTGAAACAAAACTGCTGCGCATCGCACGTACTGTTAAATTAACCTGGCTCACTAATACACAATCGTGGACGGTGACCTCACTTTTCTAAAGGCCCACGGCAGCATTGTTTGCATGTGAACGCCATTTTCACCCTTTGCGTCTCATATTCGTAGCCGTTTGTGCTTGCCACACACTGAGATCGTCCAAATTAACTTGGTTGCGACCAAACAAAACTGTATTAATGAGAGCTTAATGCGATCAAACAAGACATATGCTTGCCAGGGCCAGGAAACACGTCCGAATCACCCCATGTTCGAATCAACAAATGTCGAATTAACGAACTTTCACTGTACATCAAGTATTGTTCCTACGCTCACAACATGTGGGGACATTAGAACTTTTTTGTATTTTCTCCCACATGAGTATCGCGAATGACATAGGTGATGGTTTTTATAGAAATATAAATTATGTTGAGTCTGTAATACAACATTACAGACTCAACACTCTAATATGATAAATCAAACATTTCAAGGATGCTACAATGACTGCTGAATTTGGCTGGCTGGCTTACTGAATAGGTGAAATAAATGCCTTTTATATGTTGCACTATCATCCTTTGATCCTTGAGTATTGGGGGACGTACAAAGGCACACCCAAAAATACAACAAGAACTTAAAGATAGACAACAACGGTAACAACCATTCAACTTACACTGAACAAGCACTTAATGGCATCCAACAGGAGAGCACTCGAATGCGAGTGGAAGTATGTTGCATGCGTAGGCTCTGGAGAGTCGGGCACGGGAGATGGCGGTGGCTCGGACGATCCTGTAGACTCGGGCGATGGCACGACACTGATAGTAGACGACCCATCACTTCCAAACAGCCAGGCAAAGAGTCGCCTGGCAATGGGAGTATGCGTGGAACCAACAAGTCTCAAGAACTTATGACCCCGGGAGTTACAGAAGCTCAGTGTTGGAACTTTGAAATTACTACATGAAACGACACACATACTATAATAAAAGAGCTAATTGAGGGAGTGTAGAAGAAAAATACACAGATTTCATCTTTACTTATTGTGATCAAGGTTAATTAAATAACTAAATGCATGTCAATAATCACGATTAATTAATTAACTATATGCATGTCAATGTGAAATGAACCTAACTAAATGAGCTGAAGGTAACATGCAGTAACTTAGTAAATCGTAATAACAGGGAATCAGTCAATCATTTTCAGTTCCTCAGCCAGACTTGCATTCTTTGCATATATTTTGGGTCATTTGTATTCTTGCATAATAGCAGACATAAATGTGCCTCCTGTACGCATTACAGTGTTGCTTACTCCAACCACCCTAATGAATAGGCTTGTGCGAATAGTGAATTTTAGGTTCAAAGCGAATAATGACATTGGTCGAATAATTTCAAATCGAATTCCAATAGTACGGATATCATATATTATAAAGAAAGAGGGGCATATTTGTAATGCCCAACCTAACCTGCACAATATTTTTTGAAAATTAAAACATGGCCTGGGCAAATGTCATTTTTTTAAATAAAAAGAAGCGGGAACAACTTTGAATAGCAGCAGAATTTGACTTTCGGTAGAATGCAAATAATTGCCTGTAAAATATGTTAAGTTTTAAAATTTGCTAAACTTAGAACATACGAGTCGGTAAAACGAGCTCTTAAACAGAAAAAATGAATCGATTTCAGGGTAACATCTCCATTTAACCTAGAAGCGGAGCTTAGCAGCAGTGTGAATTTCTTCTGGATATGTGTATTACATCTCAGCACTACTTCAGTACAGTGAAACCACTTTTACAGAAAGTTACACGCAAACTAATATAAACCTGAGTCTGGGTTTTCATGGTTTACCACCCTTACACTGCAGCGAAACCACCTTTACTAAATCCAACAATTTTTTTTTTTAGTTTAAAAGCTTGTCATAATGGCTTATGTGCTCTATACCTAATGTATTTTGCTGGTTATCACATAGATCCTACCTAAAGTTAACTCCTGCTAATATTCAAAATTGCTTCCACTTCACGGTGAACAGAAATGAATGAAGTCTGCACAAGCCTTGTTTCAACAACAAAAATATATATATATTATGAAGGCTAGTTGGTTTATGAAAAATATGCTCGCCATATATACTATTCAAACTATTCTATTTGAAATTACTTAACCAAATCACTATTCGCTTCAAACCTAAAACTTGGCATTCACACAAGCCTATCGTTTAGTGTTTTATGCAGCGTGCAACCGAGCAAACAGTAAATAAACATAATAACTCTCAGTGTAAACATTGTTTAGTGTAAACATCCGTTCGCTATATCCAAAAATTTGCTATGAAGGTATATTCCCACAAACTATATCTATTGCAAGACTATTTTTCACTAACTTCATTGTAACTGATATTTCGTTATATCTGGATTCATTATACCAAGGTTTAAGCATTTATTAAGCTAAGACAAATAGTGAAAGGCAGTGCCTGAGTACCGGTTCAATGACATGTCCCTTCGAAGCAGGACACCCAGTGCTGCTGTGCAAACGCGGACCCTGTCCCCATACACTAACGAGCAGTTGTGCAGGGGAAAACCCAGGAGCAGAAGCTCTAGTGTGCTCCTCTGTACCAGGATGCTCGAGTCCTGAAGCGAAGCACACAGTGCCTGGACCTGTGATCACAAAGAAGGACAAGACGGCATGTCAAGCCAACATGATATTGAAGAGTCTTTTTTTTCTTTCGACATTGCAGCATTCACTTTCATGACAGGTCGAAAACGTGATAGCCTTCAGGTTTCTTCTTCACAGATATATGCAGTCCTGTCTCAAAGATAGGAGTGTCAAAGTATTTGAACACGAATCCTCCTATGCAATTCAATCTGTTAAGCCCAAGTATATGAAGCAGCTCCATTACCTGGTGACTGAAGCATATTTTTGAGCATAAAGCCAACCCACAACACACATGCACACATGTGTGCATGCACTGATCATGCCCCAAATACTCATGCCTGTATGCCTCGTGTGATGAAACTGCAACGACGCAGAGTGATGTTCTTTTTAGCGTGGCCACTTTTCCGTTTTCAGGTGAATGATGGAACAAGCGGTTTACAGTGACATAATACTTCCTTTAGAATCAAACTAAGCTGAAGCACCTTTTTTCAAACAGCTTATAAAAATTGACACGTGTCTGTGATGGTACATGCTGTGACAGCAGTCATCTCGTGTTTCGAATTTCCAAAACGTACTTCGATACAATTTCATTGGCATCATCAGAAATTGTGGGTTATTATCTAACTAATACAGATACAGCCTAGTGAAACAATGACACTGGTTTTTGGGGGGAGTCATCCCCTACAGCTGATACCTGTAGTACTACAATATTCTGAGTGCAGGTTATCAGATAAGTTTATCATAAAAGCTGCTGTAGAAACCTTGCTGTGCTGTAGAAGGTGTTCCATTAGAGCTTTTAATCTTGATGCAATAATGTAATCTTAAATAAGACTCATAGAACTCAAATAAAAGAAGTACTCAGTAACAATCGTCAATAGGAGCTTAATTATAAGGAACAATATTATACAGTACACTCTTATTACAGAAGCTAGACACTTCAGGTTCTATAGATGGATGATGAAGGGTCCAGAAAAATGTGTTCTGTTTAGCAAGAGTTCTGTTTGCTGAGATAAACCCGAGTAGAAAATTCGAGTATGAAAGCAGTCATATTAGAAGCAGTTGTTCTAATTAAGCAGCAGTTCTGTTTAAGGGTTTTCCGAGTCTACTAAAGTAATTGATATGTAGGGTTTAACGTCCCAAAACCACCATATGATTATGAGAGACGCCGTAGTGGAGGGCTCCAGAAATTTCGACCACCTGGGGTTTTTTAGCGTGTACCCAAATCTGAGCACACGGGCCTACAACATTTCTGCCTCCATTGGAAATGCAGCCGCCGCAGTTGAGATTCGATCCCGCGACCTGCGGGTCAGCAGCCGAGTACCTTAGCCACTAGACCACCAGGACGGGGTCCGAGTCTACTAAACGTTTTACATTGTACTGTACCAATGTTGCTTATAACAAAAAACTGTCCATGGACCAGTAACATGTTACACCAGTGCCGATTCAAACAGGCAGCAGTAATGTAGGAGAATGCATACCATGCAGTCGATGTCGGTGCCGATGACATACAGCTGGTCCTCCATGCTAAGTCGTCGGTTGTAATGGGAGACAATGAAGTTGATCGCTGCCTGACGGATTCCTGGGTTACATAGGATGCACTTCCACAGGCTGCCATAGAAGTAACTCTTCTCGACTGCTACACAAACATCGAGAAGCAGCTTGTCTGTCCTGTGGGCACATGAAGAGAAAAGGAGAGTCATGGTTCATGAAGAAAACATCTGAACACAGAGAGCTTTCTGCACTTTCTATATGTAATGCTATTTGGCATGCCTTAATGAAAGTATTTCAATTCAAATTGAAATAAGCTATTTGAAATGCTTTTTTCCAATATGTTTATACCTTAAATACATTAACAATAAACTCGCCTACATAAGAATGCTTTAGAAAAACATGTCCTTATTAAATGATATACATTCATTGAGGTTAAAATTTTTTTTAATGACATCATTCATTTTAATAGCAAAAATGTAGGCTGTAGGCCGCCTCAGTGTGACCCTCTTTTCTTTTAGGCTGGCACCCCAATATTCTAATTTGCCTTCCCCAACCATTCATCTCATTTTCATTGCAGGTAAATGGCTATTTTCTCCATCTCAAAGTAAATACTTTCTAGCTCTATTTCTACAACTGATTTCAGCCAGGACACATGTCATTTTAATCCTCAATTATGAGGTGACATTCACGCAGGGGACTAAAGAGATCTGCAAGTACATGTAGCAACTGCCAAACTACACACTCAAGCTCTGCCACCACTGATTGGTTCAGCAGTCTTGCTACAACAGTTGAAAAGCTAAGGAATCAGTTCACGTGCGACAACACTAAAGCGGTCGCATTTCGACCATTTACGACCATCGCTTTGCGACCAACCTGGTCCAGCGATGACTTGTTAGCATAATACATATCACTTCCTTTCTGATGACTGATTGCACTTGGCTCTCGGGCTTCTTTACAGCCACACAATCAAATGCTGTGGAACAAACCTTTCATAGTAGTCCGAACCTTCTTCCAAACCTGGAAGGACACCAATGAGGAACCCATTCAGTCCCGGCCGCAGACGCTCGCCCAGTGGAAGAAAGTGCGTCTCGTAGAGGCTCAAAAGCGCAGGCCGCACATTCATGGCGGCGTGCGCCAGGAGTGGGAAAAGGCCGGCACCGTACAAGAAGAGCTCTTGGCCGAGCCTCTGGGGCCCCACTGCTCTCAGGATGAGGTCGTACGACTCCAGAGCCTTGAGGTGGACGCCACTTGGCAGCGCTGGGTGCATGCATTGTGCCAGCCGCTTGCTGATGGTCAAACGACGGGGCACCACCTGGTACTTGAGGTGGCTGGACACCACCTACATAGTTTAGTTTAGTTACTCAGGGGGACACTACTGCTTGAAAATGCCAAATGTTTTGATGAATTTTGATTTGTGATGAACACAGTTCTGACTCTAGATCATTCTGACATGCTGATTTATTATGAGACGCTTACAAATTGAAAAAGAAATTTTGCTCCCAAAAAGCACATGAAACATTGGATATTTAAAAAACTACACACTGCATTAAAAAAATAATTACATATTTGAAAACAGTACATGCAAAATCTTAGCAAGCTTTAGTAAAATTAATGAAAAATTTTAAAAATGTTTTGAAGTGGAGAGTACCCCCCTATACCAAAAAAATGTTTGCTGCACCGTCAGCACATGTATGCATGGGAGAATGCTTCTGTGTAGGTACGTTAATTCTCAATGTGCATGCAAATGGCCCCACAGAGCAGGCCACAGTTAAAGGGACACTTAGGTCAAATAAAAATTCAGAGTGAAAGCTCAATGTATGACGTCTAAAAACGACAATATTATCAACAGCAGTACCCTACTTACAGAGAAATTAGGGTAAATGCACGAGAACACATGCGCCGCTGTAGGACATTAGAAAAATGATCCCGATGACAGTGAGAGGCACCGCCTACAATTAATCACTAGTAATCGATCTAGCTGCACTAAATAAAGAACCTTCCATGGATCAGGAGACGTAATAAAGTGCTGCTCGTTCGGTTTTGTTTGAATAACAATAAAAAAACGCCAAACGTTACTATGGGGAATGGCGTGACTGGTTCAAAAGTCCAATTTTCGCGTGGTTGAACTCGACAGGTCGTGCCATCTAGTGGGGCCCAGTTGACCCAAGCATGCCTGCAAACGCGGAAACCATAGCAGGAAATTGTTCAATGGCCGTTGTTGCTGCTGTGGCTCCTGCTACATTCATTCTGTTTTTACTGGTGTCGGCGGCTGCGCAGTAAAGCCGGGACACATTGCGCATGGCAACAGTGACACAAGACGCTCTGCTTGAGGCAGGTAATTTGAAGTGCGCTAGCCCAATGTGAACCACAAAAACGTAACTTTATTTTAAAATAAGTGCTTCTTTGACCCAAAAGTAAAGCTACGAGGTTTCTGGACCACTATTTCAACAACCAACGTTGAATTAAAAGTTGTCTTTAAAGTCCCTTTAACTGCAGATCACAGAGAAACAAAAAATTAATTCCCATTAGCAAAGCACCCTTCAAAAATGTTTCTTCAACTTTATGATAATGAATCTCAATTTTTTTTAAAACTGCATCCTAATACCCCAGTACCACAAAGGATATTGAAAATAATTTCGCTATTTCATGTTTCATAAGATGCATGTGCCACCATATTTTAGCACACAGCAGAAACATAAGTGGCAATGAGGCTTCAAAAAATAAAAAAAAATGTGAATGGTCCAACCAGGAAATGTGAGTTTTTTTTTATTATTGGTTCCTTCACATAAAACAGACTCATGCAGGCCATTTAGAAACTTTGACTTTTGAATGCATGGGAAGTGAATTTTATATATAAAGATTTCGAAGAAAGCCGAGCACCATATGCACCTGTATTTTACAGTAAATACCATAAAGAATATCCTTAGTGGTCAGGCTGACTACGCCCAATTGCCTACATTGCCAGAGTACTTCTGATGTCAAAGTACATGATGGCACTGCCAGAAGCCACACGAAATTGCCTGGGGAACCGCATCAATGTATGTAACTCGTTTAACATTTGCAGACCTTTGCAAGTGTAAACAAATGTACCATTGCAGTGCCAGCCCAAAGACAGAAAGGGCCTTCCGTACAACTCTTCTCATCTGCTACCTGCTCCACTTAAAATGGTTCCTTATCACGATAGCCAGTCACAAAAAACGTTTATTGGCTTTTAGTTTGTTAAGTACATAGAAAGGAGTTAAATATAGGCAACCAATAGGAGCCTTTCAGGCGGCAAAGCCTTTCGCTTGTGGAGCAGATATCGATAAACACTGCCACTAACCCAACCACATATTTATGACATGGTGTGACGAAGATGTGTGAATAATTACCCAGGAAGACTGTGTTGCGACAGCTTGTGTAATACTCTGCAAATGCTAAGCTACTTAGCTGGTGATGAAGCATTATGGCTAATAACAATAATTCTGGGGTTTTAAATGCTGCAACTATAATTCATTAAGAACTCCTTTTCTTTGTTATATACAACCTGAGAAACCAACAAACAATGAAGCCAAGGAAAGTATAGGACACTTCCAATTAGATGTATTGTAGTAATTATAATATTAATAATATGAAGAAATAAAAGTGGAGAAAAGACAACTGGCTACCACTGAGGGCCAGACCTACAACCTTTGGATAACACATTTGATGCTCTGCCAATTGAGATATAGTCACGATTGTCCTCCCGTCCACTCAATAGGGTACTTCTACACAAGCAAAGCTGGGAGTGTTAGTCAGCGCCGCTTGTAGCCATGACAGCAAGCGTGGAATACGTTTTTTTTTTTGCCCCAGCCGGCATTACATAGCATGTGATCATTTAATGAGCTGGCAGCTGACCAATAAGGCCTTGCATGCTACCTGAAGGCATCGAGATATAATTTTGAAACACAATGAAGGAATCCATGTTAATTTTGGCCACACGGGGTTGTGTTGTAGCATTTCTACGAAACCAGTGGCACGGCAAAGAGTATTGGGAGGCCTGTTACATTATGAAAACATAATTATAGAACCACACGCAATATAAAGGACACGAAATAGGCACCTCTGAATGCAACTCGACACAATTTTAATCAAGTAGCAGTAATGGCCAAAATTTTTCTTTCTTTGATCTTATCAAAAATGAACTTCCACTTTGAACCTAGCCGGCATAATTAATGCAAAAAATCCGCTTTCACCATTTTCATACCTTGTTCAGCTTTCCAAGGGCTGAAATGAGGTCAGCCCATTCACTGGTGTTATCAAAGCTTTTGAGAGCTTTGTCAATGGCAGTGACATAGGCACGGTACTTGGGGTCACCAAGCAGCTCGTACTCTTCGAGAACAACTGAGCCCATGTTTGCAGTGGTCAAGGCCTGTATAAGATATGCACACACACAAAGAAAAAGCTTTTAGCATTAAGAAAGTACAAGTACATTAGCCCTGACTTCTTATAACTTCCTCGAACAGAAACTTCACTGCAAAGCATTTTGCCCTCCATCAATGGGCAAGGTTATTGATTTTTCCCAAAGCTGTATAGTTAAGTAGTCCACTGGTCCCCGATGACATACAAGTTACAGGCCAATGAATCTGAAGGGTGCAAAAGCAGCACTGGGTTCCTGACATAATTAAACATAGTACCACGGCCACCGGATAAAAAAAATTCAGCGGCTGTGATAGTACACTGCCAAACACCTCACAGGGTACCCTGATACTAAGAGAGAGAGAGAGAATTATTTTAATGGGAAGCTGGAGAGGTTTGCCTGGTTTTTCACCTGACAGCCTACTCTAGTTACAGGGTGATGACAGTGATATATACAATGATAAGCACACAACACATAGTTACATACATGCATAACAGTCACATAACCCATAAAGTCACTCACACGCACTGCACTATTTACGTTTTGTTCAAGCCTGTGGCCTGTAAGAACATCAGTAGCACTTTTGTAGAGTCTAACGCACTGGATGTATTCTGCCATGGGCACTTGATCAAGGGTCCAAATATCATTCAAAATTTAATAAATGAATACTCATAGTATAGTTTAGCATCACTGCCACAGCTTCTGTCCCATTATAACACAGCTTTCTATATTTTGTTTTAATAAGAGAGGAGTGTTTTCAGATCAATCTCTCCTCCAAGTTGCCTAGAGTGGCAGAGGACAAAGATTATCATTTTTTTAAAAAGCTACAGGGTTTAAGTTTGAATACTCTTAACATCCAAGCCTGAATTATACTAGGCTGTCTGTATCAACATCATTAAAATGGACTCTACTTGTTGAGGACCCAGCTTTTTTCTGGCAGAAATATGTTACAGTTGTGATGTAGATGGTGCCTTTGCATTGACGTTGAGTGCAATCAGTTGCCAATTCACGTTGCCATCACCAGTGCAGACAACCTCAAACCTTGCACATGTCCCGAGGAAATGTCCGCTCCAAAACAGATTTTAATATTATTTTCGGTAAATATGATGACAGATCAACTGTACACATAATATATTTCCAGAACCCAGATATAATGTACATGCGTGCACACGGAGACACACACACACACCAACCGACGCTGCATGAAGTTAAAGGGTTAACCATACAGAGACAATTTTTTCTAACAGGTGCTTCAACCTCGCCCCTCATGCTTCTGCAACTGCATGGTGATGGGCTTTTTCATGCGCTTTGTTGTGCAACTGAGCTCCATATGACAGCAGCAAGTGCGTCCTGTCATGCGATCAATGAGCCTTGCCCACCCCTTTTGTTTCTTCTCCATAGGCTATGTGCAGCAGCACTCGTAATAGGCGCAGCTGTAGGCAGAATCATAAAAGTTACAGCCATTTTCAGGATCATGTCTAAGCAACTATGACGTGCTGTTACACCTAATCAGTTTTATATGAATTCATCATGGAGGAAAGTTAGGCCCGCCGATACCCAAAAGAGGGGAAACAGAAAATACCGCCTGTCTTTCTTCTTTTTGATGGTATCTGCAGGCTTCAAATTTTTTCAGATTCATTCCTATTAACTAGCTCAGCTTTCTGTCCTTCTAAACTTTATCTAGTATGGCACTCATGAAATAGTTCTTGCGCACACTGTTGCTGAACATACCATTTGCACAAACACGTGAAATAATTTACTGCCGAAGGATAAAGCCTGCTATTTGCTTGAGAATGTACATCTAATTCTGCAGAAAACTCAGAATGGAAGAACTATAAGCCATGTCAACTGCACTTTCAACGCCTCGACCGACAGTACTTGACACTCCACAGCTATATTTCATGGCCAAAGATGACCTCATGTGCTGTAAGATGATACTTTAGGTTAATTAAAACAAGAAGAGCTTGAAATGCCCCTATTTGGTGCTCCATGGGGTTCCCATCTGGTTATTGTTAGTGAGTGCAATTTCATCAAACTACTAGATATGAACCAGAGTGCACTATGAGGCAGTTTTAATACTATCATCTAACCCACGATATGATTACAAGAGACACCGTCAAGGAGGGCTCCAGAAATTTTGACCATCTAATGTTGTTTAACGTGCACTGACATTTGCACAGTACGCGGGCCTCTACGATTTCGCCTCCACCAAAATGCGACCACCACGACCAGGATCAAACCAGCGACATTCGGGTAACCAGCTGAGCACTGTTACCACTACATCATCATGGCAGACAACCACGTGTCAGCTTTGAAGTGGTTTCTAGTGACACCTAGTTTTGTGTAAGGTCTTCTTGTCACAAGGCAACCGAATTTTTTAGTTCACTTTCATCGCCAATGCAGTACAAAAAGGCACAAACAAGGGTGCTACAAACACACAGGACAAGCACTGACTCGCAACTGAAAAATTTAGCACACGTTTTTGCCCTGTGATATTGAACATGTTCACCTCATTTGGTTTTGTTTTCCTGGATGTTCAAGTAAGTTTTTAGTTTCAAGTTGGCCTTTCTTGTCAACGTCTTTTCGTGTTGCATCAACAATGCAATTGTACAAACTTTCAATCATGCTGCACTAAGTTCACTTTGCTGAAAGTCAAAGACTAAACTTCAACTTGTTGCGCGTCTTTTTTCAACACGTGTAACAGTGTCTGCCACAGCACAAAATAAATGTGGTGATGCTCTTAAATTCAGTAGTATTGAGAGCACAACTTTGTGTGAACTGTAATAATTTTGCTCTCATTGTAATAAAACAGCACCACGAATCCCATGAAACGAGAAGACGAGCTTGCACAAGCAATAACATACCAGGACATAGTTTACTTCGCAACGAATTGCATAATGGTTTTAGAAACTATGTCTGCTTCATTCAAAAGTAGACGAGGCATAAAAGCGAAAGCGTCTAACAGCTATGTAAAACAATATATATCAAAAAGGGACCATGATTCATAACGGCTGTACATCGCCAGGCTGCAGTAGCAAACAGGCCAAACCGTGATAAGCGACCTTATCAGACGAACGCACATGATGGGGCACTTGTTTGTTTACAGAATATTGCGTAAGCCGCCAACAAGCGTATTCGCCAGCTAACGTTCAAAACAAACATTCCGAAGCGTAGATGTTCGTGCTAGAGGCGAAGCGGCCAGAAAGTGCCTAAATCAGGAACGCCGGCAAGTCCTCACGACAGTACTGAAGCACGTTTCCTCGCAGGAAAGACACGTACGGCGCATCAAAAAGCATCAGACCCTGTCAAACGCAGCTGTCACCGAAACACGACACCCGACAAACGCTTTTACGTCAGCATCATGCGATATCCAATGGTTGCTCCCGATTGCGAGGATTTCTGTTACGTGCACCGTCGTATGATAGGCTCAGTTGTGCTTTACATCGCCACCGCACCGTTCACCGCACGGAAGAGAACGGCCAAGTTTGCTGCACCCAGCGAAGGGCCCATGCAGAGGCACGGCTCTTGCCTTATACATACCCAAAGCTCCACATTTCGTGATGCATGGCAGCTCGGCACGTGGAAACCTCACATTCGTCTCAGTCGCTTAGATGACAGCACGTAGCGGCGAGACAACACTGCATTTTGGACGCAAAAATCACAGAAACGTATGCTCACGTCCGCAGCTCGCGCTCACACACCGCTCTCGGAGCTTCGCACTGCCCATAGTGAGCAGCTGACGTTGGCGTGGCCGCAGATGCGTCGTATCTATGATAAATAAACATTGCGCAATGTGAAATTCACAACAACATAACTAGAGTTAATTAGGTTGGAGTGCATACATAAATTGAAAAGGTAATGTTTTGTTTTATTGTCTTAATTGTAAACAATAAGACGAAGACGTTGGCTGCCTTTGGCTAATAAAGGCTAGAGGACGCGAAAAACTCCATTGCCGGTTGTGTTAGCGGCCGACTTGCTGCGTTACGATAGCTGCATCTGCTGCACGGTGACCGCGGCTTAGTTCTTCGCTGGGTTTCGCAGAGGACAGGGGAACACATTATCTTCGTAAGCAGCTACCCACACGGTCGCCGAGCTGGGGAAGTCGCGCAAAAACGCTGCCGATATGACAGCTGTCCAGGGGGTCCTCTCTGCCGCCGAGCGTTCTGTACGTTCGGTGTTCGGTGAGTTCGCCTTGCACCCAGCACATTACACTATCCGATCGCGGTTTGTTTCTCGTGCCCGCTCTTGAACGCCACTTGTCTTCGCTTGTTGCAGTGGGGAACATTCCCTACGAAGCTACAGAGGAGCAGCTAAAGGACATCTTTTCAGAAGTGGGACCCGTGGTCAGCTTCAGGTAAGCGTGTACCCAACCTGCTAGTGTAGCCCGTATGCTTCTTTCGGTGCGCGGACAATTGTTTTGTACGCATCGTGATGTGGTTGTGAGAGTCCAGCGCACTGTTGTGCATTCTACACAGGCTCGTGTACGATCGTGAGACGGGAAAGCCCAAAGGTTATGGATTCTGCGAGTACAAGGATCAAGAGACTGCGCTTAGCGCCATGCGAAATTTGAACGCTTTCGATCTCAACGGACGTCCATTGCGCGTCGACAACGCCGCCAGCGAGAAGAGTAAAGAAGAACTCAAAAGTAAGCTGCTGTAACGTGGCCGTACTTCTGTGGTTCAGTTTGCTGCCTAATGGTCACGGTCGTAACGAGAGCACAATTTTCTGTTTTCAGATTTACAGGCGTCATTGGGTGGCCCACCAGTCGAAGTGAGTATTCAAAACTGCGGAAAAGAGTGCATTAAAACACATTTGTTCAAAGTATATTCTTTTAAAATTTCATTTTAATGTGCAGGAGTTTTATACAGAGGTCTTCGGTTTAACAAGCCATTAGCCCAGTTCTCCTGGCATTGAAGGAGTTCTAACACAAAATTTTGAAAACATGCCAATTGTGGGACAGACCTATGTGGACACACAAGCTTCATCTACGAAATGTAAATGAATAATATAGCCTAAAACATATTTAAAATCAACTCTAAAGTGCATATTGCAGCACTGCAAGGGAAACATGCCTTAATATTTCATGTAAACAACCCATTACCCTCTGGATCACAAATTTGTGTTGGTTGCCATTATCCTTGAAAGCACTCTCTCCTACCAGTCCTTTTCAACAAAAGGAGGGGGCAGACTTGCACGGGAGTGCAAAGGATGACTGCTTGTCTTGGTTTTTTTCTTGTCCTGTGTTCTTATTTGTGCTCTGTTTTATAAGAACGATAAACAACCAACACGCTCTAACTTTCTCTCTGTTGAAGTCTTCACCTCAGCGGTGCATTCTTGGTGGGTCACACATATTCACGATGCCTCAGAGGGGATTATAGCAGCACCCTCGAAGCCTTCACTGAAAAGAGTTGTCAGTGTGGTACGCGTGCACATGTAACTTTCTCTATTCACCCAAAAACCACTCCGATTCACACCCTCACTCGGCGTTCTCTGAAATTGAAACTGCGATGAGTGCTGTTGAAACGTCTGAATAATTAACTATTGTGTGCTGAAGCAAGCAAGCTTTCTGGCCATAATGAGTGGGTCGTCAGCTACCTGTTGCAGCAGAAGAAATTAGATGCAAAGCTTTTGTGTCTGTGCCATTTAAAAAGTGCTATATTTCCGCAAGTGCGGCATAATTTGTGTTGACATAAAATTAACCTTGGTTGGGGAGTACTTAACCCAATGCAGTTGTTTATAAAGAAGGCACATCTACATATTGTTGTACAGACTGGATTGTTATGGGTATTTCCCTGTAGTCACAAATAGGATGGCCTGTCCAAGCATTTTAGCTTGGGAGACTAACTTTAAAGTTGTAAATAACCACTGCTACTAACAAATTGAGAGCCTTGGAAAGCGCATTAAACTCTCTGAGAACTGTCCGGTTGAATGCGCTCGTATGGGAGGCTTGTATTCTCTTCTTTCCCGTCTTGATGCTGATCGCGGTTCATTTATGGCATTCTTTCAGAGCCCATATGGCCCAGAAGTGGAGCCAGAACGTGCACCTGAAGCTATTTCCAAAGCAGTGGCAAGTCTGCCACCTGAACAGATGTTTGAACTTATGAAACAGATGAAGGTATGTTCTCCATATTCTTTTTGAGCCAGCCTACATAACTGTGACTTGACATAGAATAGCGCAGAGTACACTTGGTTGTGATTCATCAGTTGTGCAAGTGAAGCGACTTTGTTGGTTATGGTATTTAGAAAAAATTCTTTCGAGAAAAGCGTTGTGAAAGAAGGGCTTAGGACTATTGGTGTTCTATAATCGCTGTTTTCTTGGAGATGCCAGGATAACTTGTAGGGCAGCCTAAATGTTTGTTAATGTAAAATTTTGTTTACCTAAGTGCAACTGAGTGCAGTAGGATGCTCTGCCCACTGCAGACTAAGATGCTGGCTATAGTTGGTTTTGTGTATGTTATAAATGCTAGGACTGAGTTAAATTGTGAAACATGGGAAAGGCCTTTGCTGGGCAGTAGGCAGAGTCAGGCTAACGATAAACACTGATAGTGAACAAAAGCAGCTGAAAAATTTTGAGTTCCCCTGTTGGGCTGTCAGTCTCGGTCTTCTTGTCGCTGCAAATTTTGATGGAGATGAAGTGTTAGAGGCCTGTGTTCTTGAATTTAAGTGCGTTGTAAAGAACACCAGATGGTCAACATTTTCTGAGCCCTCCACTACGGCATGCCTCATAATCATACCATGGTTTTGGGTGGTGTTAAGTCCCAACAATTATCATCTTCTTGCAGCTGTGCATTCAGAACAACCCTGGAGAGGCCCGTAACATGCTCCTGCAGAACCCGCAACTGGCATACGCACTGCTTCAGGCACAAGTCATCATGAAGATTGTGGACCCCCAGGTGGCCCTCAGCATCTTGCACCGTCAGAACCCTACCCTTGCCCCACTAGGCACGGGCACCCAGCAACCCCTGGGAGGCACCCAGCCTGCCGTGGTGGCCGCACCGGGCCCCATGGTCACTGGGGCAGGGCCCATGGTTGGGGCAGGGGGTGGACAGTTAGTGGCAGGTGCTGGGCCTATGGTTGGTGCAGCAGGGCCCATGGTTGGAGCAGTGGGGCCTATGGTAGGCGCAGGAGGACCGTTGCTGGGAGCAGGCGGCGCTCCCCAGCCCTTGGCACCACAGCCTTCTCTGGTACCACAGGGAATGGGGCCCCAGTCAATGGGACAGCCCTTAGTGCAGCAGCCAGGAGTGAGTGGCTTCTCTTGTCATACAAGCAACTTTGTGCTCCTTATCAGTAGATGAGTGCTTTTGCATTTAATCTCACATAGTGCTACAATTGCTGGAAATGAAGAATCTAGGGGGAGGGGGGGTCGGCACCATAACACCAAACACCACAGTGACGCACACAATCGATTCTGCAGTACCACTGGACATACTGAGGTGTGTGTTTGTGCACGTTCAGAAACTTTTCAGTTTTCTTACTTAAAACCAGTAGGGACCGGACTAAAAGCACTAGCATGCTGCTGACTAAGGCTCTGACCCCTGTACAATGTGCTCTGGCCAAACAACATACAATAAAACCTCGTTAATTCAAAGCCACTAGCACTGTGAGAAATCTTTAAATTAAGTGTATTTTTGCATTAACGAAACATATAAACTATGATATGCAAGAAACTTTGAATTATTGAAAGTAACGAGGGATGGTCGTTGGTTGTGCCAGCTAGTTTGTGGCTCCAAGGGTTGTTTTTCTGCAATAGCTGGTGCCACTTTTGTCGTAAGCACAGGGGAATGGCGGGCCTCACAGCTAAAAAATGAAACGGTCTCTTTGCCAACTCAAATGAGTCTCTGTGTAAAAAATGTGCTTCACTGCAATACAGTAGTGACACATGGAAAGCAGGTTACCTGCACCATTAAACGTCAGCGCGTCATGATGTGACTATTTGCCCATATTTCTGGTAAAATAAAGAAACTATTAATGGCCAGAGTAATGGAATTCAAAATGTGTTTTAGCTGGAAAGCGTGATTATGGACGTTTTCGAACTCAATTTTCGAAGTAGGCAAAAGATGAGTGCTGTGCCAGCAGTGCACGTGTGCAAATTGTTGGAGCAACTGACAATTGGAGCTTTGCATACATCACAAATTGCATCTGATTGATCTCTAATAATTTTTATTTTATATTCCCAGAGAGAAAGGGTAATTCATGATGTGCTGATGCTGCGAGAAGCAACGTTACTTGAACCAGGTCAGTTTCGCAGCTCCCCGCGCGCGCCGGCACGAGCGGCTGACGCGTGAACTAATGGCGCTGCTGTTCCGTCTTGCTTCACCTACCACGCCGCGCGTCGCGACGCGCGTGTTGCCGCTTAGACACGACAACACGTTTTCGGCGCTCGGTTGCTTCTTCGCGCCATTATTTAGTGAACTGTCGTTCCTTACGAAAGAGTTTTAACATGTGACAAGAGCGCCAATAAACAATGCCTTATTGTTGTGCCCCAGGCCGCAAAAGCGGCTACAGAAATGACATTGATCATCATTTCTTTGAGCCACCCTGGGATCGCAATGAGTTTAAAAAAAGCCACCCGCATGTTCCCGCGGAAAGAAGTCGAGTAAATGCGTCGCAGAGTGAGGGGGGGGGGGGCATCGCGTGTATGTTGCGTAATTGGGTATTGTTATTTCATCTTATTTACGAAATGATGAAGAAGCGCGTCCTTCAAGGAGTGTTTGGAGGCTGATGTTGGGTTGTGCCCCACTACTGGTTAAAGGTACTGTTGCTTCCAGCGCATCTACTCGAGTCAAACAAAGCGTAGCCAGAAATTTTTTTCAAAAGGGAGTTGGGTGGGGGGCACCTGCTTCATTTCGGGCAAGGCACCCCCTTGAAATGGTCATTTGTTATTCTCTATGCTATCGCGGAAAAAATTTCCTGGGGGGGGGGGGGGGGGAGCACGGGCCCGGTGTGCTACTTCCTGGCTATGTCTGGCATGGACACAAACTGCACTCTGTGTAACGAACCGGAAACAGTTGGACATGTTGTGAGTGAGTGCTGGGATCCGATATTCTTTTGGGATGTGGTACAAAAGACCCTGAAGAAATATCTGCCGATAACACCTCATGGCATACGTTATATTTCAATACAGAATGAGGGTGGTGTTTTATATAATATGACGCGATTACTGGGTCTTTACAGTCTCTGGATAAAACGCATGGCCGTGAGCCACATGGATCCTAAAGCAAAATCGGCACGGGAAACTTCATTGAATGCGTAATATGTGTGCAAGATAGATCGAACGTTTATATAACCTCAAAATCGTATGCATGTGTTTGGTCAATTGATGAAAATGAACCGTTCTTAAACCGTCAAAGTGATGCGAGTAGACCAATATGGTTTTTATGAATATGTTTTTATTTATTTCTCAATAAAAAGGTTCCAAAAAGCACACGTGTGCCTGTGTAGTAGAACTCCCGCTCTCCCCGTAAACTGCCCGGTTTTGATCCCCACTCAGACCCCGAACTTTTTATATTTGCATCTTGCTCAATTTTGCAGTCGCGCCCAAGATGATTATTTTTCGCCCCATAACGAACGAAAGTGATGCCGACACGAGAATTTCTGCGAAACGAACTCTTTAACGCTGTCGCGATAAAAATGGGCACAGATGCTGTGCCGTAAGGATGGGCGGCTGACTCACAAGTCCGCTATATGTGAGTGACATTTTGAGGCGGACGATAATGTCAAATACCATAAGTACATTATAAATGGGAAATGAAATACTTCCACCTCGAGGAAAATGGATGCTAGTGCCAAAGACATTACCACACACACACGCGCGCGCGCGCACGGGCTAGGGATGAGTTCATGCCAGAAAATGAAATAGGGAAGTCATGGTCATGGAGTCGGTCGAGTGATTTTAGCGACGACGCATCTCCGGGCAGATCAGACGTCTCGTTAGCTACACCGTTCGCGCTCAATGAAGCGATGAACTTCTCGTTGCCTTCCGCGTGCAGGAGCCAAAAATAATCGATGATGCCGTGTCAGGGATGACGTGCGGTGTTTTTCTACTGCAGAAATCTTGCACCAAGAGCTGCTACTACAAAAAAACTGTTATTGTGGAACGAGGTGGTAGCTCTAGATTGTGCCCACAACTATTAGTGTTCATCGTAAACACTGTACAGTGTTTACAAAGCGGCCTATTAGCTTTCCCTGCCTGTCCTACGGAAGCCACTGCTAGCCAGAAAGCCTTCAAAGGTGGTGAAAACCAGAAAACAAAAGGTACGCAACCTCTCGAAGAGGTTTGCCCGCGCGGCTGCCTTAAAAAGGAAGAAACATAAGGAGATCCTGGCTCTTGAGCGAAAGCTTTCCGCAGTTTCGAATGAGGGAATCGAAAATACCCTTCTGAGCTTCCTTATTTGCTAAGGCTTTCATTTATGACATCACTAATCTAACGAGTGTTCGGCAATAACCCAGCGAAATTATTCGAGAAAGATAGCTAATACTTTAGCCATCTTTCGCGCGAGAGTTAGCATGATAACTACAATTTTTTAATGCCCTCATGAGAGAATTCTCTCGCGAGAAAGATGGCTGATAACTACACAATATAAAAAAATGCCACATTGAGCAAACTGTATTTCTAAAAAGTGTTTTCATTATAGCGCAGTGGACATTTGGCTGCGAAATTTTGCAGGCCTACGAACACTGGAAAGAATGTGAAAGATGCACAGCTGATTACAAAATAAACTACGCTTAAGATGAGCCACCAATATAGAAGGACGATCGCCTACTAACAACTCGTCCTGTGTACTTCTATTCTGGCGTCTTGTGTTTCGAGCACTCTATTTTTATAATGTATTGCGAACTAGCGCCCAATACAAGCTTCTCGGGCACAGCCGATTCCGCTCGAAAACAGCGTTCTGGGCACTGTTTGTAAATAAATAAGTAAAGAAATAAATAATAATTAGTTTCCCGATTGGAAAGGCTCCTGACTTTTAGTGGTGATTATGAAACAGATGTTTTACAAATTTTCGTTTTGAAGTAGTTGAGTTTACCGCTCAAGTGTCAATGGCGAATCTCGGTTATCACAACTGACGAGAGCTGTGACGAGAATGCGAATCACTCGCGCTGCAGCAGACGACGCGCGCGGCTTGAAGCAAAATGGCACGGCAGCGCCACTAGTTCTCGCGTCGGCCACCACGGCCACTTCAGAGAGCGCGCGCTTACGGAGAGCTCCGAAACTGACCTGGTTCTAGTAACGTTGGCGAGAAGCATGCGACATGCTGCCCGCGTGTCACCACTGTGTGGCAGGGAAGCACGTGTTCTTTTTCACATGCACACATTTTAGTCAACCTCAACACCACATTTTTTGTGGGGAGAGGGGATGGGGGCTGGGGCTGTCTTAAAGATGTCTAGACCCAGGTGCTTCACCTGTCACCCAATCAGGGTTCATACGGGTCCTGTCTTTGAAAATCCTTAAATTAGAAAAGTCCGATTTCAAGACCTTGAAAGTGCTGGGATTTTTGCAAATCCTTAAAAAGTCCTCGAAATTTCTTTTTAATAAACGTCGCGGATTATTTGTGTTGGCATATATGTAGC
Organism: Rhipicephalus microplus; assembly: GCF_043290135.1. NCBI lineage: Eukaryota > Metazoa > Arthropoda > Arachnida > Ixodida > Ixodidae > Rhipicephalus > Rhipicephalus microplus. Next base: position 25,522,207 of record NC_134704.1, on the reverse strand, counting down.
AGGTGGCATATGTGATGTGCTCATCGCAAAAGAAGTCAATACCGTGCATATTTGAAAACATGAAAAGCAGGAGATAGTGGACATTCCCATAAAAATTCAGGAGTAGTTATCACTAGAATACTGAAATTCAGGAATACTGAAAGTGATTGTTTATGCAACTCCAAGAAACTGTGATCGAAAGTTCTCTATAAAGAAAATGTCATTGCAGCCATGTTTCCTGTGTTTATCCAGCGATGTTGCCCTTTTTCGACAAATTCTAATTATGTCAAGCCTCTATTCTCCCCTGAAATATGTTAATTTGGTTCCTGACAGACTATGTGGTCCTTGAAATTCAGACATAGCCTTGAAAGGCCTTGAAAACCCTTGAATTTTTGTCATGTCAAGGAGCATGAACTCTGCCCATCAGTATCATGACATGACGTGTGGCTCTAAAGATCGTTTCCTCTGATTTGCACCAAAATCAGGATCGCGAATAGGCAAAGGGCACCCCAAGTTTTCGAATTAACCGAACAGGTGCTCACTGCTGATTGCCGCTTTAAGTTAACCACTCAAAGTTAAATCGTAAAAATACAGGGCTGTGGAAATTATTTTAGCTAAACAAGGTTTATTTAATAACCAAGATTGAAATAATGAGGTTTTACTGTAACTAAAAAATGAACAGTGTGCACACACTTAATCATTTTGGGTATTGCTGCTACAGTCAAACTTTCCACGGCTGGTCTTTGGAGGCCGAACTGAGCATCACGTACCACTGGTATGCGGCCTCGAATTGCACATGGTGGGATACACACTGAGTCAGTAAAAAAATAAAAAACTATTGATCAGTACATTTCTTCGAAATTGCAAATCATTATTGCTTGTCTAACTTGAAAGTCTATGCAAGCATACAAGAAATGTACAGGGGTGTCCAAACGCTCTCAGGATACTGTCCCGTGTATTCGTATGGCAGCAAGACCTTTGAATGCCCTGGTACATAATGCCAGTATGCAGACAAGGGCTCACTGGAAATAAAAAAAAAAAAAGATGGCGATGTACTTTATGAACAGTTTTAACTTGAACGGCAACTTGCCTACATGAACATTTACATAAGACAACCAACTATAGAATCGTCAAAACCTGCAAACAAATGTTTATCAGATGCAGATGCCTTACCTTTAAAAAAAAACTGTTGCACCTAGTAATTGTTATGCTAGCAAAATACTGATATCAGCAATGCAATTTTTTACAAATTGCAATGGCATCCATAAAATAAGCCTCTGTCAAGCTAGTAACTCTATTTTGATGGACACCTTTCAAAGGTTTGTTCTACATAGCAGATCAGCAGTGGTAAATATGCAAATATGTAGTACATATCATGTTCAAAGCGAATAGTAGCTTAATAAAATTTTGAATCGAATTTGAATGGTTTAAATCACCTTGTATGAAGAAAAATGAGCATATTTGTCACTACCCAACTGACCTACAAAGTACTGTTTAAAACTGAAGCGAGACGCTTTTAAACATGAAAAATAAAGGATCGATGTGGGGTTAATAAGCGAGACTTGGTGCCAATGCGAATAGCCCTTGGATAGGTGTTTTTGCTGTACAGCACACCTACACTGCAGTGAAACCACATTTACAAGGGGTTGTATGCGAAGTAATTGCATTTATCAATTTTGAATACTTCGAAATCTCCAAATTTCTTTAATTCGAATCGAGACGAAATCAGGTGCTATAATATTCATTCAAATATTTGCACAAGCCTATAAGTTAATGCGCTGTGCACAATTTGTAGCTTTTACCCAGCGCAGTATTCATTTGCCAGCTGCAGGCACGAGAAACCAAGCAATATGTCTTGAAGTATTCGGTTTGTGTTCGCAGTGCACTTGACCTTTTTTGATGTCGTGATACTTGAAGTTGTCGAGTAAACCAGCGTTTCATTTACTGTGTAACTGATATTGTCTTGGACCATTCATTTTCAGTTTCATCATAGCAGTCAAGTACTCACTAATGTAAAGCATAGCCTATCAAATCTGGGATTTCCTTCATTATGTCCAGTAGTTTGTCACACCATTCATGTTAATTGTAATGAGGTTTTGCCTTGTACTTTTGCACCATACTTTCAGCTGCTTTTTTCTTAACAGGTATTTTTGCCACTTTTTTTTCTTTGCTTTCTGCAGGGAATGGGTCCCTTGGGAGGGCCAGCTGGAGGTACGGGCTTTCCAGCCGACTCTCCGTTTTCAGACCCGGGATTTGGTGGTATGTTCAAACTGTGTACACTTTAGTGAAGTACCCTTGCAAGGTTTTTCATAAGGATAGTTTAAAGCAAGGTGAATCTTGTGGTGGGATCAGTAGAGAAAGTTGTGGTGTACTTAGTTGGGTAGGAATGACAATCTCTATGTTCCTGTCTATGAACTTTGCACAACCTTGTGGGCCAATTTCCCTTGTTTCCCATTATGGGAATAACTCGGCTTGAATCTTCGATTTACCAACATTCTGGTCAGTTCATATTACGCGAAAACCCAAAAGTTGCTGGTCTGAAATTTGAATCCCTGACCAGGGCTTTTTTTTTTTTCTTTTGGCTGTGAGGCTTCATTTGTAGCTGCGTACTACAGTTCGGTGCATTACGCTACTTTGATTTGATTTTTTCTTGTTGTTTATCCACATCCACCTTTGCAATTTATTTATTATTCTGTGGGCATTTGTTGAACAAATTTACAATTTTATTGTACTAGTACCAGCTTTGTTGCGTATAACTCGCTTTGCAACCTTGCCAGCATGCTTTGGTTCTTTCTGTCAATGCCTCAAAATTCAAGAAATGTGGTCAAAGGGGCTTGTTGGTTACTGTTTGTTATTTTGTGCTAAATATAGATGAGCGAGGGAAATTAAGAGAAGCAGCAATGAAGTAAGCGTCTGGTAAGCATAGAAGTAAAGTAGGCTTATGAAGCTAAGATGTAGGAGTTGAAGAATGGATAGATTGTTGTCTCTCTTGATAGGCAACTGGGACGTGAACAATTCAATACTGCCGTTGCCAACTTCTGGTGCAATGACCAGTTTGGTGTACATTCATGACAGAGCAGGAACCTCAAGACGAATGAAAGAAGCTTCGTAAGAAAGCTATAGACAGAATAACCAGTGATTGAGTGAAAAACTGTACGTGTAATGCTTAAATAAGGCAGTACAGTGGTGAGGAAGAGAGAGCAAACAAGGACAGTATCCAGCATTTGTAATGGTTGTTATTTAGAGAAGGAAATGGAGTTTTCTGAGCAATGTAATGGTGCAGCTAAACAGTGGTCTATAGGCTTGCGCATATAATGATTGCGTTCGAATTCTGAATTGAATTTGAATTATATATATCGCATATTATAAAGAAAAATGAGCTTATTTGTCACCCAGCTAACCTGCACAATATTTTTTTAATTCTAACAAGACATGTGCAAATGTCATATTTTTTGGTTCAAATGAAGTGGAAGCAACTTTGAATAGTAGCAGGATTTAACTTTCACTAGAATGCATGTGATAACCTTTAAAATATGTTATCTATTAAAATATACTACACTTAGAGCATATAAGCCGGCATAACAGGCTTTTAAACTTAAAGTATTATCTATCGATGCGAGGGTAATATTTTTATTTAGCCTTGAATGAGGCTTCGTGGCAGTGCATATTTTTAAAAAGTGTATTCACGGTATAGCACCGGTCTACTGCAGTGAAACCATCTTTACAAGAGGTTGCATGCGAATTAATATACATTTCTTGGTTCATATTGGATACTCGCACAAGCCTAGTGGTCTATTACAGCTACAGCATTTGCACAGAGGGAGAGAAACTGGAGTCAAATATAGCAATGAAATTAGTGATGAAAAGAAATCAAACTTGAACTATAGGATGGAATCAACTAACAAAAGATGGGTATCATTGGAGAATTTTCGGAAGGTATTGCATTTCTTCTAGCCGGCTGTTTCAGAAGGAATGTTTTGGTGTCCTTTTAACATAGTTCTTGCATCGTAATTTTGTGTACCCTTGAGTCTGATCCTTCATGCAGTGCTTTCGTTTTGTTTTGTTTTCAGCACCTGCGAGAGCGTCGTTGCTTGGAGAGCGACCGTCAGTACCTGATCCAATGAGAAGCAATCCATTTGATCCCCGCGGTGAGTATCATTACGCTAATCACGTGTAGTACTCAAGTTTAATATTTCTATGTAGGTAGTGTCCCAGTGCTGCCTCTGCCAGGAGCTATGCAGACGACTCCGTAGATAATCAGAGCTATTTTTAGCACTCGAAGGTTTCTGGTGTGTGGAACCTTTAATCTAGAAGACTCGGCTAGTTCTGCCAAGTCTACTTGAAATGCTGATAGTTCAACTTGATTTCTATCTTGGTTCCTCGATTCAGCTTCAGTTACAACACTTTGGGTAGACAGTGTGCTCTCGGCAAAGGCTGTGCATGCAGAAAGGTTACAAAGGCATTAATTTATTTGACATATAGAAACTTGCAACATGATACCGAAATGACTGACAAGGTGTTACTGTATGCTTGCAAGTGAATTAGAAATGCACAAGCTTGTTGGACAGATTCACGTTTATAGAGACCTTTTATCTTCCCCCCCTCTATTTTTCTTTCCTTTTCCTTCTCTTTGAATGAGGGTATAGTCACAGGAATTTGAAGTAGGCTGATTCCATGAGTTTGTGTTGTGTTTACCTCTACCATTGACAACCAAATAAGATTTCATACACAGTTGCTTCATAAAAAAGGATTCGATAGCCTACTTAAACTGTGCTGGTAGTGAAGTGAAGTTGATGCTTTCACATTCCATGTTTACGGCAGGAGATGACACCACAGAGAAGGCACTCTGAGCGCTCTGAGTGTCTTGCGTACCTTATTCTCTGTGGTGGTGTCTTGTGCTATGGAAGCTAGAAATCAACTTGCTCAACATGTTGCTTTGAATAGCTGCAGGATTTGAGTTGTGCTAGAGTGCAAATAATAGTATGCGTTTTGAGTTTTAAAACTTGCTATGCTACCTGGTTTCAGGCCCCTGTAACAAGCTTATAAAGTGAAAGAAAAAAAATTTAGTACATATAAAGGGACACTAAAGGCAAATAACAATTTATGTCAGAGTGAAAGCTGAAGCTATGACAATGTCTAAAACGGCAGTATTATTACAGCAGTGCCCTACTTACCAAGAAATCAAGCTAAATGTATGACGGATTGTGTAACATGAGTGGGACATCTTTTAAATGATCCTGATGACACGAGAACGTCAGACTACAATTGACAGCTAGTAATCAAACAAGCTGCAATACAAAAAATAACCATCTGTGTATTAAGAGACCTAATAAAATGCTGCTTGTCCATTTTTGTTTGACTTATAGGGAAAACAGCCGGGCATTACCATGAGGAATGGCACGAGTGGTTCAAAAGTTTCGTTTTCTCGTGGTTAGCCTGGACAGGTGGTGCCATCTAGTGGGGTCCAGTTGAACCAAGCAAGCAGGAAGTTGTTTAGTGGTCGTTGTTGCTGCTGTGGCTCCCACTACTGTCAATCTGCTGCTACTAGTGTCGGCAGCCGCACAGTAAAGTTGGGCAGTATTAGGCATGCGAACAGTGACGTGAAAAAGACCACTTTCAGGCAGGCGATTTGAAGTGCCCTAACGCAATGCGACCAGTTGGAAACGGGATTTTATTTCAAAAGAACCACTTTTTTGGCACAGAAGTAGCACGAAAAGATTTCTAGACTGGTATTTCAACCACGAACATCGACTTAATATTTGCCTTTAGTGCCTTACCTTTGAACTATCACTTCGTGGCAGTGTGGATTTTCGCTGTATAGATGGTTTCATGGCATAGTAGGCTCATGCTGCTGCGAAACCATTTTTTCAGTGTGAGAGCAGGCAGGCTACTTGTGGTAGTGTAGATAATTTTATATAAGACACAGGGGCGCCACTACTGTGGGCTGTTACAAGATTGTTTTCTTATTCTCATGACATTAATTGAGAAGGTCATGAATTGCCGAATGAACCAACTGAACCGTTTTCACTTGTCTACTGTAGTGATGTTCATTTAGTTGATGGCAGCGAGGCTACAGCTTAGTATGGCAGCACTAAAATCGATCTGTAAAATGCTATCAATCTCTTTGTAGTACTTGGAAATTTCGGAAAATTTATACACATGTTTCAGCAAAGCCAAATAGTGCAGCATTCGTTTGAGTACTTCAAGCGCTCGAATATTGGCCCATGCCTAATTAAGGATCCCCTTATGTGCAGTGATGGGCTCTCTGGGTCCTGGCAGGGGTGGACCTGACCCTCGCCTGGACCCTCGGGGTGACCGTGATTTGCGTACCATGCCCCCCATGGGTGACCGTGACATGCGCCAGCAGCCACACCTTGAGGACCAAGACCTGCGAACAGACCCACGCTTCCGACCCGGGGCGCCATTTGACCCCCGCAGTCGTGGGCCCTTTAGTGCCCCTGGAGGCCCGAGGGACGACCCGCGCATGGCAAGCGGTGGGTCTGGAGGACGCCCGGGTCCCCCTGCCCCAGCAGCAAACCCAGTCATTTCTGCGCAAGACCAGGAGAAAGCAGCCCTCATCATGCAGGTGAGTGGGTGTGACCATAAGTAGCTGCTTTAGGTGCTGCTGCATATACTATTTCCGTGAAATGAAATGTACATTGATTTAGGCTTTAAGCTGTCGTCTGTTTATCTCACATTCACATGGTTTTGGCTTCCAGACAGCAGTGGTAACGTAAATATTTCACTAAATGGAAATTTTAAACGAAACCATCGCTCCTGTTGATAGCCAAGAAGTTATCACAATATTTCGTAGCCTTAAAAAGAGCACTTCGTTAGACAAAGACAACTTAAAAAGTCTGGAGAGGCTCCGCCGACACAAATGAAGCACGGCAGCTACACTCTGTTTCAGAAGTAACCTTCAGCACTGTGGAGGCTACAGGCCACTCAGCCAATAGGAAGGGCGTTTAGCCTTTCCCCATGTATTCATTCGCGCCGTGTCATTCACGCCGGCAGATAACTTTACTTTGTGGCTGTTTCTCTCCGGCGCTGTTCGTGGCTCTCGTATGTGTTTCTCCGTCGACGCATTCCTTCGCGTCACTCCCTGCAACACTCTTTTTTTATTTTTATTTTTCTATTTCTTTTTTTTTATGTTTCCACCAAAGGAGGAACCCACGCGCACGGAATACTGTGCGAGGTTGCATGTCTGATATTTGGAGATACAGCGTTCTTGGTCTGACGACGCAGTCTAAACACTGCCTCGGCCCATTAGGCTTAGCAAGAGCGGCTAAGCAAGCAGCATATCTTGCTAATATCGATAAAATGTTTCTGATGCTTTATTCCCAGAATGAGATGAAAAAAAATCGATGGCTGATTTCACCATTCGTTTTCTGGTGTCTGCACAGTAGGTGTGTAGCAAGAGCAAGTCCGGATCGAAGCGGGCAGTCACTTCTACATGGGCGCTGCCATGTTGATTTGTAAACACAGTCATCGGCGGTAACCCACACAAACAAATAAATGCTTAAAAAGTAAATGGGAAGAAGAATAACCATATCAAGTATTGATGTGATGTAAAACACACTAAAAAAATGCCAACTCTAACCAACCCGGTCAATTTCAATGCACTTGTTAGTGGGACTATGTTTTGCTGCGCAAGCATGTGGCTTTCTTACACCCCGTAGCTTTGGTAGTGCTGAACCAAAGTGGTGAAACAGAGTGTAGTTGCCTCTGCTGCTGTAGTAGTAGTTCAACCTGTGCACTTCACAATGAATATTTCTCTGGAGGTGGGGGTCACTGGTCGTCTGGCTCATAACGTCAGTCTGTAGCGCACTCGCATTGGTGCAGACTTTCGAATTTCGCTGCTTTGACTACTCGCAACTAGAAATGAGCCGATAAACTTTTGGAGATTTGGTTGCACGAGCATAAATGGCGTAGCTAGTCTAGTACTTTTCAGGGCATTGTTTTACCGGTTTGGTTTTTGGAATGGTATTATGCCACAACTTGGTGAGCGAAACACGCTAACACAAGCATTTCACGCTACACTAAAGCTAGTATATAATACAAATACATGTTGTCGTTAGCGCTTCTCCAAGCTCCGGTTGAGGCTTCCTGCTGTTGTGTTTGCAGTGGCTGAATAGTGAAGGCACTGAGTCAGGATTCAACATTCTTTTCAGTTTCACCAGTATTTGGGTGGGGAGAAACCAGTAGCGTTTATATTCGCCATCTTTAAAGTGCGCCACGTAAAGCTTACCGCTCTTTGTTACTTCCCATTCTTTTCGTCTCGCTACAGTAACCCGTAGCTTTTGCGGCTTCACATTTTTTGGGAAAGCTGGTTCCTGCCGTAACATGCCGTACCTACGGCCCCACATTTTGTACTGCAAAATACACTTCTCTGAATTACTCGCTCGTAGAGGGGCATCACGCAGCGAAAGAACAGATGTGGCTGCAGGGAGTTCTGCTCACGAGCGGTGGTGAGCTGCAATTGACGTCATTTCCGTTTGTGTCAGATTTGTCTGGGCACAACGCTAGAGTCCCGCTTCGTCTGATAGCTGAACAGCACCGGTTATAAAGGAAACATGCGATTCCAAGCATTGCCATTATCATTGCTTAGCCAATATATGCTACACATTCTGAGCCACTTTTGCCCAAGTCAAATTTCGTTGCAGTTGCCCTTTAACATCTAGCCCAGACCTGCTCACATATTGGGTAAATAATCCAGTGCTATGTATCTATGCAGTTTGTTGCTAACATGTTATGGCTAGTGAGTAAGAGGCTCTTGCTCTTATTCGTGTCTCGTAACATAAAGTTGCTTTAATAACAGTGTGAAAAATATAATTGCCTGTAGAGTCAATAAACAGGGCACCAACAAAACAGTACTATATCACATTTTGCTGTGTTTCAATAGACATCAACTTCTTGTTTACAGAGTATTAGGACTGTCACAGCCCTAAAACATTACGTGTAGTGAGTCAATAGTTTTTAATCTTTGTTACATCATTGCTGACAAAAAGCTGTTTTATTAATTAAAAAAAAACGTTCGTGTTCCTATGTGATCAGGCATATCAACGTTATACTATTGCTGTCAATAGATTCATAATGCCTTGTCATTTATAAAACCTTGTCATTACTTTAGCATTGCAAATCATTCTACTGACAAAATAATGTCTGTATGTGTTGGAAAACCTCACTTTTCTGTCTATATTAAGCATAGCAACTGCAGCTCTCATCGCGATAAGGGTAGCATGTTCTTGCTTTGCGAAGAATACCGACTTTGATGCTATAGATGTGCAGAGAAATAGAATATGCCACATCGAGGGCTCACACTGCATTGTATCTATGAGATACAAACTAGCTCTTTTGACACTTGATTGAGGCACTAAAATGCAGCAAAGCAGCGGGTTGCCGCACGATATTTGGTGATGACTTTCGTCATTCTGTGTGCAGGTCCTGCAGCTTTCAGACCAGCAAATCGCATTGCTGCCGCCGGACCAGCGACAGAGCATCATGGTGCTCAAGGAACAGATTGCCCGCAGCACCCAGCAGCAGTGAGGCCCTAATAAACATCCTTGCTCGCCTGCGCCCAGTAATTTTCACTCTGCATCTCGTTGAGCCGCGACACTGTCCGTTCAAAGGCAAACATTTCCTCTTCGCCGCTGAAGATGCTCACATCCTGCAACACGAGTGAACGGGCACAATCAGTTGTTCAGTAATACTTGACTTTGAGGTACATAGATTCTCAGTTAACGAAAACAGAAATCCGTTCAAATGGAATCGCTGCTTGAATAGAAGAATTTCCGGTAATGCTATTGGTTTTGTACTTGAATTCTATGCGCCTGTTCATCTCTCAGTGAATGAAATTCCTGTTAAACAAAACAATATCTTCCTGGCCTCTTCAGATTCCATCTACTGTATATTATTATAAAGACAAATCCACAGTGTGTACTACAGAAATGCACTTCTTGTTTGAGTAACTTTAATGTTTTAAAACTGTACTAGACGGCAGTACTGCAATTGTTGCATTATTCAAAACAATGAATTTGTGCTTGAGACAAGGATAATGCATTAAATTTTATTGATCACATTATATGGCGTTTTGCACACACACAAAATGGATGTTCAGATATGTAAAAGTTATTTGAGAGGTTCCTAAAGTGCCAGACAAAGGCACACAGCAGGAGTAAGAGCTGTGCATTGACACTTGCAAAACTTAGGCATTTTAGGGGAGGGAACCCCATTCAACAGACTAGAAGCAAGTTTACTGCACTGATGTGGTGATGCCAGAAACAAACGGTTTCTTTTAGCGGCATTTGTACTTACAGGTCGACCTTCCTGAAATGTTTCAGTAACGTGAATTGGTTGTGGCAGCTTCCAAACTTCCCCGAAAATGTAAAAATGGCATGAAACAACCAACCTACCTTGTCACTAATTTGTAAGTCGTCCATGAGCGAACGGTTCTCGTCGGTCAGGCTGTCGTCGCTTTTGACCGCCTGGAAGAGCTTGTCTGGCGGAGCATCTGCCGACAGGACTAGTCGGACTCGGTTGTCGTACAGGGTGTCCACCAGGGTGATGAATCGGCGTGCCTGCGTCTTCTCGCGTAAGGTCAGCACGGGCACATCTCGGATCAGTATAGTGTGAAATATCTGGCTCAGTGCCAGATAATCAACAGCACCAACTGCCTGCATGAGTCAAGAGCAGTATGTGTCATCCCAGCAGTTATGTCATTTTAATAAAACTGTGCTGCACAGCAAAAATCAAGTGCAAGACTCATTTAAGCATAATATTTAAGCACAATTAGTTGCTTGACTGTAACGTAATGCTGACATAATTGTGAAAGTGTGTTTTTTTATTATTATTTGAGCAACATTTTTTTAAATATAACTTAAATATCCTCGGGCCCCATATGGGCATTACGTGAGAGTTTGGTGGACATAAAGGCAAAAAATTTCAGATCTAAAATGCAGGGCAAATATATTGATAACTGATAACTGAACTAGGGTCTAGATGCAAGCCTAATGCAATGGCAAAGTGGCATTCCATTGCCTTAGGAGACTGGTGACAGCTGCCTTGAAAGACGTCACATCTTTGGCACAATTGATTAATAATGTGAATGGCTGTACAGTCCTATGGTGCAGCAAAAATCTGTACACAATTAACATGACGTAACACATCACTCTTGGTGTCGAGTGTGCTATGCCATGATGATTGAGATGGCCTAACTGCCATGCTACAACACTGACACGACGTACCTACAGTGCAGGTACACTTGCCCGATATAAATCGAGTATGCTGCTTAGTTGGGTTGTCACTTTCTTTGCTATTCTTTGTGGTGTCACTAAATTTGTAAAATGAGACATCGTTCTGCATAGGTAATAGGTTGGGCTAACTTCTATCTGTTGAGGTTCATGTTTGCTCTTGTAAAAACAGACACACATATGAGACCTTCACTTGTATTTCGTAGTTGAAAGCTAGCGTTTAGCATGTTGAAAATCTTTGTTTTTGCTAAAACATGAATTTTAATGATGTTCCGTCCTACTCACCCGATCGCACAATTCTGAGAATGAAGCATCCAAAATGCGGCCGCATGTCTTGTGGAACTCAACATTGCGTCCCTTGATGGTGAGGACACGCGGTCGAATAACTGCGAGACACAAAGGGATGCCTTTCTGTCAATACGTACACATTTCCCATCATCTTCCATGTGTCTTTCAATGCGGAGAGCCAAACAGTCTTATTCCTATTTACGGGCCATTAAAAAGAGCTTCTGCCTTGGCTTATATAGAAGCACTACAACAGAGCATTTCTATTTGGCACACAATGCATCAGTTTGCAGGGTCTAAAGTGAACCACTGACATCTGGGAGCTGCAGCAGTTCAATTTCCAATTTATGCTAGAAACACTTTTAAACACAAATACTTGAAAACTGCGACATTTCATGGAAACCACAATTATTAAGGTTACAGCTGTGTAAGTTGGCACAATCAGTAAGATCAGATATACATATATTTTTGGCTCAGATTATGTTCCTGGTGTATAAACGTATGTTTCATAAAAAAAAGACAATCCTGAGGTGCAGGTTGTCTTGGGCGATAACCAGTTGCCAATAGCATGTCAATGGTAGCCAGTTACATCTTGAACTAACTTTTAGCTTTTTTTTATTTGAGTATAAGCAAATGGGAAACTGCAACAGCACCAACTGCGGCTGTAATAGTTACATTGCTACAAGCAGTAAATACAATTATAGCAGGGTTACCTTTCTGCTCCAGGTAAGTCAAAATATAACACTGTTACTTTTTGATGGTAACATGCCCATAATTGTTTGCAGGTTACATGCAGTGTAATAGTGCATGCACTGCACTTATATCCCTGACTTCTGATGCAATACATGTTCACTTACTGTCGTTCTCTTGGCTGGCCAGGACCTTGAACAGCCTGTCCAGCTCCTTGTCTGCAGCACTCTCAGATTTCCTGCAAAACAATGATATAATTAAAAGTTTGCAACAGAACGTCCATGAGCAGACCGAACCACAGCCTCAACTCATGACAGAGTGTGGTCTCAGTTTACACAGCAAGGTTTCAGATGAGCCATCCGAGTATTTTGTATTGAATGATTCATTTGTTTTTATTTGTTTTGCATAGACTAATATGCCTGTTTGATGGCAAATCCAATGTAATTTAGAACGAATGACGGACCTAATGTCATTTCACCTGCATGCTATCACACGACAAAAACAAAAGTCATTTTGGAATGATGACCATGATCTTGCTGCCCTGAGCCATGGCTTCGGTAGAAATAAAATTATATTAAAGTTTGCATGTAACATGCATGTATCCACAAAAATAATTTTCATGGGTGAAAATTGCCCTAGAATATAAATGTGGTTGTTTTACACAACTTGCCAAAGCTGTGCGACACACTCGAAAACCAACATGGCCGACGATATTATGACCGGGCGGGAGTACAGTGAACTGAAGCAAGGCGCATGACTCTCCGGCTGTGGAAATGAGATGGCTGCAGCGATTTCATGTAGTCATAACATTGGTCCAATATCAGTCAACAGAGCACAAATCTGGTAACGAATAGATATTCACAAATTGTAAAAGTCATGTATACATAAATAAACAGCCATCTCCCTAAATGTCCCTGGCATCGGGACCACTCATTCAGTCTAAAATCGAATGCGAATGTGTTCCGGATACTCATCTGATGAAAAATGTCATTTTCATCAAATGACATTACTTTCCCCGCGTGACAGCGAACAAATGACGTTAAAAATGGCTATAAATTACAGTAGATTTGTCATGTGACAGGAATGTAATAAGTGAAATTTTGTGCCACAATACTGCTTGTTTTAAAGTCTTTCATGGGATACTTCAACGCAAAAATTTTGGTCTGTTGGCCGACTTGTCTGGGTGTCCACCGAAACGGCTCAAGTTCAACTACATTCTCAGTGCCCAACAATTGCTTTGGTTTTTTCATTCATATTTGTGCAATTGTCGATTGAAAAGCAAATATTGCACATATGTGAGGCACAATAGCAACACGTCAATATTTTATGGTGTACATAATAAGGCATACATAAGCAATTCTAAGAACTGCAGCGTTTATGACGCTGCACTGAAAAGGCGACGCTATGCACGAAAAGGCGAGTTTCCTATGCTTTGCTGAGAAGATATGGTACTGCCATATACCTTGAAATCTACAAAATATGGCCTCTCAGATAGAGTTGGCACGCTGTGCACTCATTATAACTGAGGCCATTCTTTTGTTTTCTGAGATTACCACCAGATGGCACTCATATATCATGCAGCACCTCCGATTTTCTAGCGCAAAACATCAAATCAATGTTTTATTCCCTCTCTCCAGATGGAAGACTACTGTCATTCGATGACATTTGCAGTCGAACATGCAGATATGGTGCTAATTTTTTTATTGATTACATGTCCTCGTACGTATATTTGCATCCAACTTATCCCTGCTCGTGGCATTTTACAAATACTTAATATTTATTGAACAGGCAGGCTTTCACTTTCTAGGTAAGTACTGGACTTGAGCTAGTGTTTGTAAGTTATATGCAGTGCTAGCATTAACCCACTATACAATAATAGGAAACAGTGCGGGTTTGTCTACTGTTAGGAAAAGCACCTGAAACCTCACTAACATTGAAGCAGTGATGGCAGCTTTAATTCGCAATAAAAATTTGCTGAAAAGTTTGTGAAGTGGAATACCATAACAGTATGATTGCTCAAAGTGAACATGTGAGTTCTCTTGACCACTACTACATGTTTACTGTGGTCTCTTTTGTTTGTGGCCACGTTAGAAGTACAAGATATAAGTGAAAGAAATGTGAGAAAACAAGATGAAGCAAGCAAACATACCCATGTGTTAATACAAGACTGTTTTATGTGAAGCAGGATGCAACATACATATCTAGGGGAAATAATACATGCACAAATGACAGTTGCATCCTATGTCCATCTTGAATTTTAAACTAGAAAGTATTTTTTAATACATAGTTACGCCTTCAGTACCTTGAGAATGTGCTAAAATGTTGCCACTTGCAGATGCTCATGTTCATGTGACCACTCGCTTTGTCCTCATATTTTTATTATTATGATGAAGGATACTTAACTTGCCGTGGATGAAGAACATTTAACTTGCCAGCATTGTAGAAGCTCAATTTTCCTAAATGGACAAAATGATTGCAACTTCACTTACACAAAATAGAAGCTGGTCTTGGTGGCACCTTTCTGGATCCTGTAGTCAACACCAGAGTCGAGTGCCACTGGCAAGCAGTTTTTCTGCAGGGAATGCAATTAAAAGAACAATCGTGCTTCTGTTTAATTAAAGAAGCTTGAAGAGCTCTGAATCTGTATACCTTCAAGACATCAATGAAAGGCACAAAGTTGCTGCGCTGCAAGCCGTTCTTGTACAGATCTGCACAGAGAATACAGGATGAGACTGAAGGGCACGTATTGGCAAGGTCGACCATAATTTTGTGACGATGATGCCTGCTAACACTACGACAAAATATTGTGCTAATCTCAGCCACCAATGAGACCCATTCTGTTGTCGCGGGAACAGAGTTGATGCACGGTTGCCAAGAGTGAATAGGGGCAGTACAATACTTCTCGTGGAAAAGCTAAGGAAGTGTGGCTGAATATTCACTACTGCTATATGCGAAAAAACACGATAGCAAGCTTATAAATTTGAGAGGTATACATTTCTATATATATCTAGAAGTTCATAAGGTACTAATGGGCTAGGGACACATTTGTCCCGGCTAGATTTATAAATTGCATTTCTGGAAGTAGGAAAACATCAGTTAATTATAGCATGTGCAGATAGTTTGAATGCCAGTGAGGACGGTAAGAAAAAAAGAGAAGATGGGTGGCCATCTAGCATAACCCTTTTGCATCATTAACCGTCTAACATGAATTCTGACATCAGCTTAATATTTTCAACAATGACAAAGGAATTAAAGGCTTAAATATAGGGAGGTTAAAAATATTCTCGATCCAGAATTGGTCCTGTTGCACTAAAGTATTTTGATATCTGTTTCCTACCCTAAAGTAATGGCACTGCAGTATTGCACATGTGTAAAAAATGCAAATTTCTGCCTTTAACTTCAGTGCTTTTCTACCATGTAAGTGAAAAGAAAATCAAAAGATATCTTATAATGCTTTAGTGTTTCTCCAAGCTTTACCTAACCCTGGTACCCAAAAATTTCATTAAGCCCAACGAGGTGTCGTTGGTCTGAATTGTGTATCTTGCTACGAGGGTCCCACATACCATCAGGTTTACGGTTTGACGTGGCTACAACCACAGCGCCCAGGTTGAAAAGGTGACTGAACAGGCGCTTGAGGATCATTGCATCACCGATGTCGGTCACTTGGAATTCGTCCAAGCACAACAGCCAGGCTCGGCCACAGATTGCTTCCGCAACAGGTGGAATTGGGTCATACTGAGGGGACTTGCGACCTCGGCCAGACTGGGCCGACTCTTGCTTCCAGCTGTGGATGCCTGCCAAGGCAAGATAAGGGTCTCAAACGGCGAGCTGATGAAAAGGCTGTTAAATGAGAGATATCTCGTCAAGAGAAGTGCTTTTCATAGCTATCTGATAAGGATCCGTGACAGGCTTGTTGTTTTACAATTATTAAGTGCACCTTACAAAAAGAGAGAAGCGCACCTTTTCACGTTATTTCTCGACCAAGGATGCAGTGGAGCATTTACTGCACTATCTAGATTTTTGTCAACCATGAACAAGTGAAGGTAGTGTGCATAAACAATGCGTTCGTTAGGAAAGCATGAGATGCACTGCAGATGCAAAACGCTCAGTTGAACTTTGTCTTCTGATAAGTGGGCAAGTTGGTATTCCTTATCTAATGCAGTCTTATCATAATTATTAACGTCTTTAATTTCTTGTTTGACTACAGTGTCCCCCATAATTATTTAGTGGTTCTGATACATTAAATTCCAACAATTATCATCGCAATAGTTAATTTTGTATCATTCAGAGTAATTGCAGCTCTACGCAAAAGACAACGAACGTACGGTTGTGAACGTCCAGCATGAATGAATGGAAGTGCACTCGTTGCTTGCTCTCCACCATTGTAGACTCGTAGAACATGTCCATCAACATTGTCTTGCCTCGACCTTGAGTGAAAGGTAAATGCGAAAATATACTTAATTCACAGAGACAAAATTATGTTTGCATAAAGAAAATGACTTCTCGTATTCGCGGATTTTAGCGATTGGCATCGTGCTAGGCATATGTGTGCTTGACATGCGCATGTCTCCGATCGCTACGCATATAGTTGGATGTAGTCCTACATTTTGTGTGACGATTGTACTTATTTGGTGAAATTCAGGAATGCCGTAAAACTTACCCACTGCACCATATATATACAATCCCTGTGGCTTGTCAGCAGGCTTTTTTGCCCTGTAAAACCACTGTAAAAATCAATTTTACTTATACGGTCGAACATCCTGGAGCAATGTAATTAATTTACCTTTTCAAACATGCCTGGGGTGTGCGGCGTATAACCTGCAACTTTGTTCTGAAGTTCCTTCAGCAGCTGGGCGATCTTCAGCTGATTTTCATCGGGAAGTAGCTCTCCCTGACCGAGTAGCCGGTAATAGATGGACAGCACATCGTCGCTGGCGGTTTCATCTGCGCGCGTCAAAAATTCAAAGGGTTTATGTATGACGCATCACTCCTAATACATTTGTGTTGTAGAGTTTGTTCAGTTTCTCACCTCTCACAGTTGTGACCAGCCGTACCGGCTCAAAAAAATGCCTACCACCACGCCAAGCTCTAGCGACATGTCGCAGGTGGAAGGCTTTCAAGGTTGACAGCGATCCGGCTGTAATTGCTATCATATCGCCGTTTTACGACTTATTGCGTATGATATACAAGATCAACAGATTATAGCTGGCTGTCAGCTTCCGCTAGAGCCAGAACGTATAGTTTCAACGGCGTACGCGGCACGCAAGTCCATTTCAAACGCATATGCGAAGCTCGAAGCAAAGACGGCCGCCACAGTGACCTTTCATTCAATAGCGCTTTGAACGAACTGTACAACACAGCGTGGTTCCGGTCGACGCTGTCCGGCAACGAAAACGACGCATTTGTGCTCATATTTCATCGTGATGACGATTCGCACAAGCCGCGATCAATTTGGAATGATTAATTCGTGCACATCTTGCGCAAAACCGCTGCCTACACGTTTACGTGCACTGCAGCAGCAGCCGACAAGCAGGGTCAGATAGCCGGTTGACACCATTCTAGCCGTAGTTTCGTTGCACCATGAAGTATGCCACAAAACGTTGCAAACAAAATTTATGAACTTTTTTTTTGCTTTTAAGTTTTTTTAAGTACAAAGACAAATAATTTTTTTAATAAAGTGCGTTATTTAATAACAAATTTTGGAGTTTATGCTTTTTTTTGTTTTGCTTCTGCTTTTTTAACAAAATTATGTCGTGGCCACCGTCGGATTTGATAACGTAGCCAAGTCAAGCGGATCCAGTCTAGCGTTGTTGTTGGTTTCGTTTCTACGGTTATTGCGGCTTCGCTGTGCGCTCGCCGCAGCTGCCGAAGGCGCGGGGCTGTTTTGCACCTTATTTCATTGCCGTCGTCACGTGCCTTCCCGTGCTCCGCTTAGCGCCTCGTTGCTATCAGGTCGTGCGGCCCTTCGACGAGGCACCGGCGAGCAGTCTGTACAAACTACCGGCCGTGAATTGACGAGGGGAAGCCCAGCTGGCTGCCTCCGCACCGATGGCTCGCGACTACCGTGTGCTGTCCATACAAAGCCATGTGGTTTCGGGATACGTCGGCAACAAGAGCGCCTGCTTTCCTCTTCAGGTTAGTTCCGGGTCGTTAATGTCGTCGTGTGCGATACGTGCTTTTGCAAATCATCGCGTCGCGGTGTTGATCGCAGTGCTTATAAGGCACCCGGCCTGAGAAATGATCGTAATAGCATTCGAATTCTTCCGCGCGACAGACTCTAGGCTTCGAAGTGGACTTCATCAACTCTGTACAATTCACCAACCACACCGGTGAGTCAGCTACATTTTTTACAAAAATAATTTGGCGCCACGCTTTGTGGAAACGGATGCGTCTGTCCGCCTTGCGCGCCTTATCTCACAAACCGTTTAGACATAAAAATCGCCCGAATTCTTCTTGAAATTTGTACTGGTCGTACAAGGACAGTATAACGTGTGTACCGTGAGAACTGCTAGGCGGTACGGTTCAATAGAGCTGTGAACTTTTTTTTTCATGTAACATATTCTAGGATATCCGTTTTGCAAAGGACAAGTACTGAATGCTGAAGAGCTTCAAGACCTTTACGATGGCCTGAAGCTAAACAGAATAACCAAGTACTCGCACATATTAACAGGTACGCCTGCATTTTTGCATAGAAATCTTGATATGTATGTAGCTGCACCTGTAAGTGCAACCTAAGATTTGGCTTTTAACGCATTGTTTTCAGGTTATGTTGGCTCAGATTCTTTCCTCAACAAGGTAGCCGACATAGTGCAAGAGTTAAAGCAAGAAAATTCTTCGTTAATGTACGGTAAGTGGCGACAAAAGGTCGTTTTACGAAAGTGCTTGTCTTATCACTATTAGCAATTAACATATTCTTCTTTCCCTACTTACAGTATGTGATCCTGTAATGGGAGATAATGGAAAGCTAGTAAGTATCACCACACTTCATGCAGTTCTTGAATGTTTATTAATCCCAAAGAATTAACTAGTAGTAGGTAATGCCTTTTTAAAAAGACCGGAGTGTGGTTTAAGTAGTAAAAATCATCAGAAATAATGTACTGAAGGTTGATATCCTTTCCAAATAAGTTATTATTTTTGACAATCGAATTAAATGACCATAATTGGCTTAATTGTATATGCATCTAAAGGAACAAAAGATTAGTTTACAAATCTACATTATCAATATTACCATTTATTTCTTAACAATGTGCTTTTTCTGTCGTATCAACCTAGAGGCTGACTGATGCACTCATCAGCCTTACTTTGTGCACCAATCACGCATCCTTGGCTCCACTTGACCCCGTAACTCAAGTGCATTGTGGGGGAAGGCCTCGGTATATTGAACGAGTTTTTCTTTTTTCTCCACACAGGCTGTCTTTGTATCTGTAAATGTGTGCCCATATCTTGCTATGCTCATATAATGTTTCATTTTGCATCTGGAATACGGTAAATAACTAATACCCTTTCAAGACTTTGCTTCCCCTATGTTTTGTGAATGAACATGTGCTGGAGTCTGTTGTGGATACGACATGTTTTGTTGAGGTAATCACAACAATACTGAAGAGTATTTCATGACCCATCATTGAAACAAAGAAGGCCCAAAATTCACTGAAACAGGGAGGCTTCTGGTTGTCTTTAATATTGGCTGCTGCTTAATGTATTAAGGCAATCACCTTTCACATTTAGCACTACCTCTAAATGTGTGTAAAAAAAAAAAAAGGTCAGCAGAGGGTACAGCAGTGCTTGCACAGTTTCTGAAGACATTTCAAAGGGAACACTTTTGCTATAGGAGCAGGCTGATAGAAGAAAGCAGTGATTTTTACTTACTCTTTATAACTAACTTTATGGTTAGTTTATTACATTATAATTTAGCAAAATGCCGAATCAGGAAAGAGGTGTGCTCGTGTGGCAGGAAAACTGCTGCGTTCATAACTGGGAAAGCAACTTGCTGCTATGAGCATGCAGTTATCTTATCTCAGAAGAAGGCTGCATTCTTTTCACAGACAAGGATCAGCGGGCACCAGACATTCCTTATCAGAGCGTAGCCCTTGTTTCGAGTTGGACTGTGTAGGATATAACAGGTAAATTTATCCGCCCGCTTGAGGAAAAAAGTGTTGTTCATTGGGTCTCCTTTTGTAGAGCACAAGAAAGAAAATTTCGAAAAATCTTGTAAATGAATTGAAGTTTCATAATGTGGAAAAATTATGCACCTGCTAGCAGCATAAAGCTATAAGGAAAACACAATCAGGTTTCATAGACAACTGCTTGAAAGAGAGACGTGTAATCTTAGTGCAGATAAATGCTGATAATACCCCCCCCCCCCCCCCACACACACACACCTTTTCAAAGAAAAAAGCCTGTTAAGTGAATTGCCCCAGTGGATAGCACACCAGCAAATGTGGAAAGGGAAATCATTTACTAGTTCACTTTCTCAAGTTTGCATTTTATTCTGGCATCACACTGTTCATCTGTGCCCATTTGTTTCTCTGGTACACATTCAACACACAGGCAAAACCACAGATGATAACTTTTTATTGTGAACAACACTGTGAAGTGAAAAACAAAACACTGTGAAGTGAAAAGTGTTTTAACTGGCTTAGTTCAAACAAAATATTCACCTCATTAATGTTATGATCACCATAGTCATACATTTATTTGTATGCCCAGGAAGCCATATGTAACTGTTAGTTTACCTGGTAAGATCATTTAGGCCATTTTCTTGTGCTTTTCCTATCATTTTATTCCTATCCAGTATGTGCCTCAAAGCCTAGTGAACATCTATAAGGACCGGCTTGTGGCCATGGCTGATGTGGTCACGCCAAACCAGTACGAACTAGAGTGAGTATAGTTTCTGTTTTCATCGTCTCCTGGTGATTGAAATTCGTTATTGTTACATAGCTTGTGCAAACAAGCAAGGTGTGCTCTAACTACATAACTAAGGGTTCTAATGTTGCTGTCAACTGCTGTAATCATACCTCATTAAAGCTATGTCACAGTAAAGCTTTTGAATGCCTGCTCACAAAATATTTTTTAATAAAGCTTTCAAGGACTCTCTTGTAATAACCCCGGGGGCAATGATGGCCCGCGTGCAAGTATGCCTTAATATGCAACTATAGCTGGGCAGTGTGTGCTCTGACATTATTTATACTCAAGACAGTTTGTGACTGTTGCAATAATCTAAGCAATTCTTGTTTGTTTTTTCCCACAGTAATAAAAGTGACTGTCTTACTTTTTAAATGCATAATTCACTATAACATAGTTCAACATCTCTTTGTCTTTTATATCCATTTAAACGTAACGTGAAGGTCGCGGAATCAAATCCCAGCAATGGCAGTCGCATTTTAATAGAGGCATATTGCTAGTTGCCTGTGTGCTTAGATTTAGGTGCACGTTTGAAAACCCCAGGTGGTCAAATTTTTCTAAGCCTTCCACACCTGCATGTTTTATAATTAAAGTGTGTGTGAACATTCGAAATTTTGAATATTTTTTAAATAGTGTTTGCTATTCGATTCGTACTGGAATCATACTATTCAAACTACTTGAACTTTCCGAAGACAAATACAGTCGACGTCCAATTAACAGCGGCTCCTTCAGATTTTTAATATGCGTCACCCTATCACATTCTGATATTGCGGCAAAGCTGCTTTTTAGGCTCTGCTTCGGTCGCAAATGTATTGACTCAAGAAAACACTGGTTCCAATGGGGAGATGATAGATGTGGCAGAAGTGGGGGCAGAATTAATATTGTTTTAGACCCGAAATTTTGGCCGGAAGTCTGAAAAATCGAACGCTTAAGATTTTTAGCATCCAAAATTTCAGATGTTCTTATTGATGTCTACAAGGCAGATTTTGAACTCCAGGTTTGAGTACGCCATTGTCAGCATCGTCAGTTAGGCTTCCACAGAAGCTGAAAGAGGAGGAGAGGCTATGGAAATAGCATCTTTGCCTTACATGTGTAATGTGTTGGCAACACTTTGGTTTCACCAAATCATGTATGTACATAAATACAGTTAGGTTTCTGCATCGCTTCATTCTTGATAAGACAACTCTGAAACATTACCTTGCCAGCACTTCATCAACCTAGTCGAAAGAAACACTTAGGAATTCTCTCTAACTTCTTTCTGCAGTTTCGCTTCAAAGTATTCATAAATTATTCTAGAAATATTCGAGAATTATTCGAAAAATATTCGATTCGCTCTCGCACTTCAATATTCGAATTTACTTTGCACCCATAAGTTTGCCAGTTACACAGCTCTACTTATAATCATATCGTGGTTGTGGGACGTTAAACCCCTAGAATTTATGAATTTTTTTAAAATGATGCTTCCAAGCTTGCTAAGGATTGCATTTCTTATTTCAGGCTCCTTTCAGGAAAGCAAATTACAACAGAGAGCACGGTGTTGGAGGCGATGGACGTGTTGCACATGAAGGGCATCCCGATCGTGGTGCTTACGTCGTACCGACCGAGCGACACGGCCAAGGAGATCTACCTGTACGGCAGCAGCAAGAAGGGAGGCACACGCAGCGCCGTCAAAATTGAGATTCCTGCCATCAATGCACAATTCACCGGCACTGGCGACCTGTTGGCGGCCTGCATTCTCGCCTGGATCACACGCACAAACAACCTCAAGGTTTGTACGACATTAGTTAGTGCGGAAGATGTGTCTTTGCTGTTTCATTTGTCAAGAATGCGGCGAATGCATTATATTTGAATACAGGTGCCAAAGCAAGTAAGGATAAAATGGCATGAAACGCAGGCTCAATCGGTAGCTTCTCGAGCAAGCTTGCATACAATTACCAGTAGGTACACTAAAACATGGTACCCCTCATGACAGGCCCATTGTATTCTAAATGTGTTCTACAGTCTTGTTTTTTAAATGCAAGCTATAGTATTAGGCACTGCTTCAATAAATGATGTACTGCACATAACTTTTCGCCGGTTAAACTGGAGCAAGTGCAGGATTCATATGTTTAAAAATATCAAAAATAGGGAGCTGCTTGTTTTGCAGTTGAATCAAACACGTACTATCAAAGTGACATAAAATGCTCACAGCAGCAAGCATCAGCAACGCTATAGTGTGCACCATTCAGTTATCACCATTGACAGGCACTCATGTCTGGTTTTGGAGAGCTGTAGATGCGAGGGCCTGATCGTGGTGATAAATGGATGGCGTGCACAATAATATTGCTAATGCTCGCGTCTCATTTCATGCCAATAGTACATACAACCACAGGTCGGCAAAACCTTTGAAGCTCTCGCAGACTCACTCGTGAAGTATATTTAGCGCTTGGTGACTCACACTCACGAAAATTTTCTTCAACCGGACTCGCTCGAAACTCCCCAAAATGTTACTCATCCACACTCACTCACACCCACTCATTTGAGTCTGAGTCGACTCATGAGTCGGTTAGCCTAGAATTGGCTTTTTTGGCCGTGGTGTCAATGCTCTTTAACAACAATATCTCGTGTAACCAGGGTTCTTCTAAGTGCCTTTCGATATAGTACCCTAGAATGTGTGTGCGTTATGAGTGCTCGCAAACCAGTGAGGTCATTTTTCTTGAAAGAGAACAACAGAAGATATACTTATCAAGAACTTTCCTGAAGGAGTTGGCGGGGCAGATGGGAGGTCCAGACACCTCGATACGTAATTTGCACCTTTGATTAATAAATATTGAAGTGGTGTACGAATGACATCATTTTAGAATACATGTTAGGAGATGTGATTATATAAATGCGAATTCAAGTAAGGCTGATAATAATGCAGAAGATGAGTAGATAGGACCATATAAGTCGGCAGAAAAGGTGGAACTCACTCAAACTCATTCAAGAAATATAATTTGCGCTTTGGACTCACTCGGGCTCAGACTCGTCAGATTATTATTCACCCGAACTCACTAAGAGTCAACTCAGTGAGTTCACCAGCCCATGTATACAGCAAACACATAACTGCAAGTCAGTGAAAAAAAAAAGTTCCGTTGCATGTAGCTCATGTGGTTCAAACGTTTTGTAACTGTTGGAAATTATATGGCAAAAATGTTTTGGTAGAATGTTTACTTGTACATCACATGTTTAAGTAATGTTGCACAAGCTACATGAAGTATCTTTATGAATATGTGCGTGGATGAGCCCAAACACAAATGCACATTCATAATTACAACTAATTCACATGTTTTCTGGCTTTGGTTTTCTCATCCTTATACTTGCATAATCTATTGTGGCTTCTTTGAAGCATTATTCTTCCACTCCTCCTCCCCCTTCTATTTATTGCTCGCATTTCCAAAATCAGCCTTTGCATTTTGGCTGCACATGGTGTTTGATGGAATGGCTTTGCCCAGATAGCAAGTTTCTAATATCTTGTACAGCTGCTTCAAAATATTGTGCCACATAAGAAGCATAAAAACGACATCTGCTGACCATTTGTGCTATTCTTCTATATATGTAGTATTATTCCATTGTGCTGCAGATGTAAAGAACGCAATGCCCTGTGATATCGGCATAAGTATGTGGAGTGGCTATTCCCTAGTGTTGACAGTGTCTTAGTGTGGGCTTTATCTTATCTATGCAACTCTTGTAAAGGTACACTCACGAGTGCCTCTATTTTCGGTCTTTTGTCTGTGTATGAGGTACTTCTTTTGTTTTTTTACTCGACAGATTTGCTCAGTAAATAGTTATCTTTTTCTCTGTTATCTAATGGTAGGTTACATTAAAGAGTGCATTTGATTCTGGTATGAATAGCACATCCTGCCTGAGTGCCTGTCTGTCTCGTATTCGAGAGAGCTTATCCTTTTGTTCTGTTGTCTAGGCTCAGCCATTCAGTGGTCAGTCCTGTGACTAGCTCTGTACTGGTTCCGAAACAATGCTTTTGTGTAATATGAGGCGTTGTGTAATATAAAAAAACTCGTAGATTCTTTTCTTTGTGTTTTCTTGTTGTTAATATCTTTTTTCTTGCTCAATAAAACTTGTTGTTGGGCTAGTTGGTCATTCGTCATATTGTAAGATATTTAGCGCAAACTTGACCCCTCAAACACTCACATAAAGAGTTTTTGAGGAGTGAAGTTTGCGCTAATTATCTTACAATATTTTTTCTTGCTCTGCTTATTGAATAGACATTCGTTGCTACAGACAAATAGTTTTTTGGAGTAATTTCTTTTATAGATGCAGATTCATTGCTCTGTCTGGTAATCTTCGTTGTTTAGGAGGCACTGGAGAAAGCTGTGGCCACTGTTCAAGGTGTTCTACTCAAGACGTTCAAGCATGCGTCAGGTAAGTTTTGCTGTTGCCTTTCTATTATCAAGTATGCTTATTGTTCCAGTATTGACCACAATGTAGGGGCAAGCAAAAAAGAGAAAAAAAAACTGCTAAGAAAGTTATCCTGTACGAGTCAGATATTCTGTGTATGGCAGTGCTCATCTATCTATGAACATTGCAGGCCATACTTGAGGCAACTTGCAATTATTTTCTATTTGTCTTGATGATTGTTTAATAGATGAAGTTCACTTTAACTGCGTATAAAAGGAATGCTATGAGGTCATGCACAGCCACAGTAATAAGTAAACAGTGCAGTTTGGCTCAGATTTCATACTTATTTCTATAGACAATGAGAAAGAAAAAAAGAAATAGACAATGAGAAAGAAAAACTGCATTTCATCAAAAAAGAAAGACTGATGACGTGATGCTCCATGTCTCATTTTTTTTTTCTGCCAACCCGCATATGCCGTAAAATAGAACTTGGAGACTTGTGTAAACTGCCAAATAACTTTCTTGTACTAACACAAGCTCAGACTTGGCAGCCGACAAAGTAAATGACTGCTCCATTGAAATGTACCACTTTGAAACCACCACTTAAGGCTATGTGTTATAACCAAACTAATATGTACTTTCATAATAATTGTGCTAGAAATGTTTCCACATGAATGCCAACATATACAGCTCGGTAACCGTTGTCACTGCATGGCCCCTTCGAGTGGGCAAAATGCAACCTACAAGGCTCCTAGTTTTAACGTTAACAGGTGCATAGTTCACATTTGGCAGCCATTTATGTTGGCTTTTTGATGATGCTCTTTGTATTTCTTAAGGAGCAATGACACAAAGATTTTGCATCGTCTCTTTTTTTGCTATAAGTAGATAAGACCCACTTATCATGGCTAGAAACCTCGTTTGTGCGAGTGTGGGAAGATTACTTATTTCGAGACATTTATAGAGCACCCAGTTGCAGTTTTGGCTTCAAAGAGCACAGAGCTAGACAGGAGAAGTTCCGGTGGCTAGGTATGCACAGCTGGCTTCGCGACTTGGCAAAACTATGACGTGGACGCAGCGCTTGAGAGAGCGCCGCACTGACGAGCCAACACAGACTTGTGACCTAGAATTTTTTTACGTTAAAACTGCATTGATGTCAAAGTCGCGAGGTGCTCCGCATCTCGCTTAGGCACATCACATGGCATGCACTTTAAAATTTATTCTAAGCATGTTCTATGCTCTATTTGTTCATGATATTCTGTAGTTGTGTACATCTCCACATAAAGCCATGTCACCCGTTATCTTGTGTTCAATATTTTGTATCCGTGCTTTTTTAACATTCAGAATAAAATGAACAAATAGCTGAATACTTGGGTGACTTCCCTCCCGAGCACTATCTCAGCCCCGAAATTCGTTAGTTACACGCATGATTGTCTGGATTTGTCTCGTGTTGCAGAGAAAGAAAAAGAAAAGGAAGGTGAAGCTGCAGCTGGCACTGCACCTGCATCTGAGGCGGAAGGCAAGGCCGCTGCTCCAGCAGCAGCGGCAGCAGCAGCAGCAGCGCTCTTGGAGCTACGCCTGGTGCAGAGCAAGGAGCACATTGAGAACCCACACTCAGACATTCGAGCCATCAAGATCTTCTGACGTGTTCCAGCAACGAACTAGGATGCTCAAGAAGATCAAAATAAAGTCCCATGTTTTTAGTAACCATGCACAGTAACCTCTGCACAGGATCCAAGACAGTCGAGCTAGGATGCCAAATCTTCGTGTAGGGATGGTAAATTGTGCCGTACCCATACCACTGCAAGCTGCCAAAATATTGCTTAGCATTTTTGATAGGCTTGTGCAAATAGTGAATTTCAGGTTCGAAATGAATTTGAAGAGGATAGTGATTTTGGTTGTCGAATTAACTTCAAATAGTATATATATATGTGTGTGTGTGTGAAGATGTGGGATATAACACAATGGGAGCATTGTCAACAAGGATAAATATATTTATTTCCTAACAGTTTTGGGAGGGGACTTTCCTTCGTCAGAGGATGAGTTAGACTAAAGTAGACGTTCAAACTTGGTTGCTGCCGCGTCCCTCTCGCTTTGAAAGAGGTTTGCAAGAGTCTCTCTTTTTTTTTTCTTCACGTGCACGTACAAAGTGAAGTGTTTACGCTCGCCTACAACTTGAAGGCCAATGAAGGGAAACGGGCTAAGATGAAAGGTAAAAAGGCGACCGACCCTTTAAGGAGACATTCTTTCCTTACGCACGGCGGCATATGCCCCTGTTGCCACCGCGGCAGCATTCTTGGGTGGCCCCACACATGTCGAGAACTGGCCAGCACAAGATGTGAACCAGATGCAGACTTAAACCGAGTTTTGGATGTACACAGTCTGTTTTTGCGCTCAGAATTCAAAGTTTTTTTTTTCTCGCAAACTTCTTTCAAGGTGCGAGGAAGTGTTACTCCCCTTTTTTAAGCGGAGCGAAGTACGCGAGGGAGATTAGAGCGCTCGCCACCGTGCGATGTGGCGACACGCGCTCATTGCGCCATCCTGCTGGTAATGCTGAAAACACAATTCCCCCCGAGATGCCCGTCAGCAGCAGTAAGTGGTAGATATAAATAGCTTGCCGTTTCAATGTTGAAGGACGTGCTCCTGGGTGGCACAGTGGTTAACGCCTCGCACTCATGATTCGGTGGACGCAAGTTCGATTCCATGCGCCTGAGTCCTTTTCTGGTTTTTTTTTCTTGTATTTTCATGTATATAGATACGTATACATATACAGTGAGTGATGCCGACGGCAAAATCCAGCTGAATTTGTCCATATATCTGCTATCGCAATGAAAAATAATTTATGTGTGGGTAATAGTTTCATTTAACCTTAAAGTGAGACTTCGCGACATTGTCAATTTCTCCTGGATATGTGTTTTTACTAGGCCTGTGCGAATATTCGAACGCATAGTACAGTATTTGAATTCGCATTGATTGAAACTTAAGTTACTGAAAATTTCGATGTGTTCGCAATGACATATTAGGTGTTTATTAGTCCGCATGTAACACCCTGTAAAGGTGGTTTCACTGTAGTAAAGGGGTGCTAAATAGTAAACACATTTCTATAAATGTATTAACTTTTTGTAAAAATAGTTTTACTGCAGTATGGAGATTCTGAACCGTGAGAGCACCTATTAAAAAAAAATTTGCAATGCTGTGGAGTCTCACTTCAAGGTTGAATGAAGATATTCTACTCAAATCGATTCATCATTTTTTTTTAAGCTTAAAAGCTTGTTATGTCGGTGTATGCTCTAAGTATCTTGAATTTCGAAACTTCACATATTTTACAGGTTATCACTTGCCTTCTACCGAAAGGCAAATACTGCTACTATTCAAAGTTGTTTCGACTTTTTTTAACAAAAGAAAATGCATTTGCACAGAGGCCTTGTTTCAATTTTTTAAAAACATTTTAGTTAGTTAGTTAGGCCATCACAAATATGGGCATTTTTTTATGTTATGTGTACTATTTAAATTTGATTCAAAATTATTCGACCAAAATCACTATTGTCTTCGAAACTAAGATTCACTATTTGCACAAACCTAGTTTTTCCGGCTTAGAACTATTTTGCTGCAGTGAAACCATCTTTACAGTCAATTAGTCAATTACATGCAGACTATAATAAACATTTAGGTGCTTTCATGGCTTAGCACCCCTTTACTACAGGGAAACCACTTTTACAAAAGGTTTATTCGTTCGTTTCGAGTACTTCAAAAGTTTCAAGAAATTCAATTCCATTCGATGAGAATTCAAATACTGCATTATTTGGTCGAATATTCGGAGAATTTGAATATTTGCACAAGCCTAATTTTTTTGTGTGGCAGACGACTTTAGTATGGATCCTTTTTTTTTAATATTGCAGCTGAACCATACTGCAGTTTGACAAAAAGAAGGGGTGACAGAACAAAAGTGCAACACCAGGAAGAATTCCCTAAAAGAAGGGGTGACAGAACAAAAGTGCAACACCAGGAAGAATTCCCTCCTCATTGTGCTCATTTTCTTGTGTCCTGTACTGTATTTATTCATCCTGTGTGTCTGTTAACAAAGTGCACTTTTGAAGATGAATCCATGTAAACTAGCTCACCTTATAGCTCTTCTTGATTCCCTCAGATTAAGGAAGGCTCATCTTGAAGGACATATACTGGAAGCTCTGGAAGAGGCCAGAGGAGCTGGGTCATGGCAGACATGCATTGTTCTGCTTTTGTATATGCATTTTACTAGTTAGGTGCTTAACCGAAAAAAAAGTTCATCGTGCAAGTGAAAGAATACCGTTTGTATATGTCTGTTCTAATCTCTGTATATAAAATGTTTCTCCAGCATACAGGGTGTTTCTTTTTTAGGCAATACTACAGTTTTTTTTAAATGAAAATTTAATGACACTGAGGCTCTTGTCATTTTCCCACATAAACTTTATATCAAGAAAGAAATACTTAGCCCCAGGTGAAATTACACTATTGCGACTAGACTTGATGGAAAGAACATGGATATAACGAATTATCGGTTATAACAAAGTACTTAACAAATAGCTTTGCAATAGACACAGTGTTAGGAACATATGTTTATAACAAATTTTTAGGTGTAACAAACTTATTTTTGTATAAGATTCAAATGTTATAATTAGGCTTGAGTATAATTAACAAGGTCTTGTTAATTGCCTCTGTAATTGTTGACTTCACGGCAGGTGTTTATACTGCTAAGTTTAGTGCATGCCAATTTATACTATACCCATTTTCTAGAAACCACCAAAGCTGCATATAGTTTGAGATATGCACCATTAAACTTAAAGGAAAAATTCGGACTGATTGCGCCGGGCGAGCGTGAAGCGTGATTGTTCTCTTATGTCAGATCAAAACTACTTGTAACAAGGAATTGACAAAATTGAATGAAGGCGCACTGTAGCTGTCTCTTTTTGTGAAAAACTGTAAGTGATCTTATTTATGCCAATGCATCGCCTTACTATTGTATGTAGTGTTTCTTTTGAATGGTCCAGAGGAAAAGTACAATATCAACCTTTTCTTTGTCTAGGAAGCATCAAACTCGGGGGCAGCCATCAAGACAGACAAAATTTTTTGCACCTCTTCGTAGTTACAGAAAGAAATAGACAAGCACTACACTTCACACGTAAGCAGTAATCTGTATACTTGTGTATTTCAGATTACTTGCCAATTTTTCTGAGCAGATTCTACTTCGCCTCACCATTTCGCCCTTGAAAGTCCATGATAAATATCTCATACTACGGTACATGCAACTTTAGTGATTGCTAAAAACTGGGTGCGCCGTTAAGTTGTCAGGCACTACAACTTTCTAACATAAACAACTGCACTTGAGTCAATAATTGAACAGCTAGTGAACAATCGTATGCTAATAAGATGCATCTGTGTAATTTTACACGTGAAGGTGTATTTCCATTTTGACATACCGTTCATGTTCGAAAGCAACAGAAGCCCGACTGTCATAGAATTTTCTTGAAAGAAATCTGCATCGTCTAAAAAACTATTGAGAAGTATGTCGTACCTATGAAGCCAGTGTCGGACTCTTGCCAAGAAAGAGTGCACACAATCAACAGCACAGGACGTGTGGAAAAAAACATTTCATATCTTCTCAAGATGTTCTGGCGCAGATGACAGAAGGATAGCCTCATGTTACTTGAAGTCATCCGGTTCATGTCAAAATGGTGGACAATGTCAATACGAAAGGTTTTGAGGCAGGGATCCGAAAATTTAAATTTGGGAGAGGAGCGCTGAATACCAAGTGTTTTCGTATCAACTAATACTTTTGGCCTTTTAATCTTTACAATTACAAGCTGTAAGTAGTCTCGTATTGACGAATCTCTCTCGTAATCACGAATCACTCTGTGCGAAAATTCTCTATAGGTTTAAATATAAGTGGACTCTGCGACAATCTGGAACTGCCTAGGCAACATTTTATGCTAGAAAGATCATTGAAACAGTTCAGAGGGCATAGAGTAACAGACAAACTTGATTTCAACTTTTTACTACAGACTGCTGGTCCACAAGCATAATGCATAGAAGCAGATTTGGCGTGTGGACAGTGCCCATGCCATACATGCTGACAAACATGGGGATGTTCAATAATTTTCATTTACTTGTCGACATGACATTATATTATAGGCGTGTCCATTAGACTACGCTGTCCTTTCGCCTGAAAGGACAGAGTATGAAATATAGCAATATCGCAAGCAAAGTGCCTAGTACAATATAATATTCTCGATTACTATATGTTAGGAATTTTAAACGAAATCGATGTATGTTTGTATGTCCCACTTTTCAAACACAGACATTTAGCGCAGAATGGTATTTGTCTCTTTATAAACTAGTTGGTGCGAGTTGACCATCAAATTCAAGCAATACGATCACTTGTCTTGTCTCACTCCTCAATGCATGTCAATGACATTTAAGCCTTATATAGAATAATCTGCTTTCACAAGTTCATGTAAATAAACACCAATTAAAAATGATTTAACTGGTAGAGCGAGCACATAGAACAGCAGCTAGGTAAATTTTGCTGTAAGAGAAGACACACAGGCAGGAAGCACACACTTACAATTGTTTTTTTTTTTTTTTTTGCCAGTGCCCTACTGCCCCAGAATATTAGACTTTTACAGTACAGTAAAATCCTAATTCAGCCCTCGTCAATTTCGAAAATCAGATGATTCGGATGTGTTCTCTTAACATGACAAGTATATAAATTGTTTAATGGCATCAAACTATTATTAATTTGGTCATATCTGGCTGCTTACCGGTTAATTCGCATGATTCTCAAGAGTGCATCGAGCGTGTAGTGCCACAAATGTGCAATGCAAAGGAGCAATAATGGTGTTTGCAGACATAAAAAATGAAGCAGTACAGTCTGAATTGCCATCGTTATAGCCCAAACCTCCCAGTAAACATTTCTGGTTAATTGTAGTTCATTACCTTATAGACTAAGGCGGGCGGGTCGAGCCACGGTCAAATTGTGAACACAGCCCCAAATTGCAACAATTGCAAATTTTACTTTGCTCTCATGCAAATTAAGTACTGGACTAAGTAAATTAAACTCTTTGCCCAGCTAATACATTTTCCCGAACAATACGTCTCTCAGAATTTATGACCATTCTTTCCTTTCTATTATTGCTTTTCATGTTCATGTCACTTCATGACCATTCATTTTAACTATTCTCGTTATTTTTAACACTTACTTCATAAACTTTTGTATTAATTTTTGAGATGTTATACCTGTAGGTTTATTTGATATTCGTTATGCATGATTGTCTGCCATTCCTGCTGCTTTGTCAACTTGTGAACGGGGTCAGGACCTCATCAAGCTCTTGAGCTTTTAGTCCTGCACTCCGCCTAATTAGAAGGAAGTAATAAAAAAAATGCTGTAAAAAATTTACGCATTCTTCAAGGAAATGAAAGTGTGTTGATGTAAGAGATGCTTGTTCACTATTTTATTCTTGTTACTCTCGATAATTCGCCATTTGGTCAATTCAGACATTTTTTTCGGTTTTGTGAAATCCTAATTAACAAGCTTTTGCTGTATTTGCTCAGTGCTGGGTGCAATTAGTTTGTCGCTATGGAAAGAAAATATAGACTTTGAAGAAACAGGAGAGCCAATCTAGTAGCTTCAGAAGACTTTTAATGTGCAGAAACAGCCGAAATAAAGAAATGCTATTTTGATATGCTTGATGTCGCCCTAGCATACCAGTAACGCGATTAGGGCAATTGGTAAATACAGCAATGGAAACTATGCCCCCCACCCTTTCTTTATTCCATGCTAGTGAGGAAATTTTCCCTTTCAAACAAATAAAATTAAAACATTTAAAGAGCAGTTTGCCATTATATATATATATATATATATATATATATATATATATATATATATATATATATATATATATATATATATATATACACACGTAATATTTTCCCCATCATACCTTGGCGTGCCACTTTTTGATTTTGCACCTCTTCATTAACTGCAGTAAGTATGTTCACATTTATGGGGAGCACAATTAAAGGAGGCAGATTGAAAAGCAAGAGTTTTATGACACAGCTTAAATCTTTGTCTTTAGTCTTGATCGACTGTCAGAAAATAAAGCTGGAAGGTGAAACAACACACAGAGTCTACAAAGCACGCTCTGCGAAGAGTCTCTTATAAGTCTCAGAAGATATCCCTAACAACTTGCAGACTGTGCCACTGGTTTTTCACTGTCTTTGACATGAATAGGGGCCATTCCGGATGCTCTGTGCACTTCGTC
This sequence comes from Rhipicephalus microplus, assembly GCF_043290135.1. Classification (NCBI taxonomy): domain Eukaryota; kingdom Metazoa; phylum Arthropoda; class Arachnida; order Ixodida; family Ixodidae; genus Rhipicephalus; species Rhipicephalus microplus. The sequence goes on along the minus strand of NC_134704.1, from coordinate 25,488,432 downwards.
CAGTGTTCGAACAGCTATTTGGCGTGCTTTCCTCGAGCCTTCCTCTAGAATGTTCCACAGGCGAGCGCGATCTGACATGTGCTCCTGCATTCGTTGCTGTATTGGTTCCAGGAAGGACACGGCTGCGTCGGCAACCATGAGCTTGAACTGGCCAGTGTCGAGGCCGTCTGCTTGCAGGCACACCTGCAAGTATTGTGAACAAATTAAATAGGTAGCAACAGGGTGCTGTGAGCTAGAACTACGGTTGGTGCGCACATTGCCATATGACACAATGTAGAATAGCTTTGAATAACACCATCATATGGTGCATCGTATCGTATGAAACTGCAATGTTTAACTTGAGCACTGGCTTGCTCTCTTAAAGGGGCCCTGTAACGTTTTTTCTGTCTGCAATGCTGGAATGTAGTGCTGAATACTGATGTGAACGCAACAAGAATTATAGAAAATTGGTATGGTTGTGGAAGCTATCAATCTTCAAACTTCGAAACCTTAGCAGATAAATATACAAACACTCCATTTCCCATTTCACTCTTCCAGTGACGTCAAAGGCCGGTTCCAATCACACAGCGCCTCCTACAGAGACATACCAAAAAACTTGCCTCATTGTGGCAGTTGTCCAGCACACCCAGCATCGTTTTTGAACGCTTCTAAACATTTCATATTTATTTAAAAACATAAATCTTTTTGTATCTCAGAAAGTATAAGGAGTGTTTTCATAATCTTCAGCACACAATAGTGTGGCCTAGCTAAGACCACATGAATACTATGCGAGATCTGTTGTGTCAAACCAATCAAAATGCTCAGCCAATGTCACTTCCACATGATGAAACATCATTTTCGAACACAAAAATAGCTATTGCTTGTCGCTCTAATTCGAAACTAATGTTGTTTCATTGTTGAAATAAAATGATAACAGCTTTGTTTCTCACGTGGCCGTTTTTGCAATGATATCAGTATATTCCAAAGCTCCAGAAGAAGCAATGAAAATGACATGCTTAATTTGTGTCGTGGGACTCCTTTAAGACAGTTATAGCTACAAAAGTATGTTGTACGTTGCTGCAACCCCTAAGACGACGACAGGTGCACCGCATTGCTTCATGCTATGAATGCCTGGCTTGTACAACTTATCCTAGCATATACTTATGTCATATACTTTGAAAACCTTGCAGAAACAGATGCATGTAGATTTTTTATACATATAGTTTCTCCAACAGAAAATTTAGTTGCAAATGAATGCCATGGTCATTTGAAGCTGATGTGTCATTTTATGTGTGCATTGCATACAATATGATCCCTTAATTGGTGATGTAACAATAGCAGTCACCTCCTCGGGACTCAGGCCAGTAAGCAGACTTTGTAAAGCCACCAAGTTCGCAACACCTGGCCGGGACTCTGGCTCAAAGGTTACTTTCGAAGTGCAGTCGGTGATTGCCCGCTTGATCTTCTTGCGCACTGCCTCAGGTGGGTCATCCAATGCGACATAGCTGCGAGGGTCATCGCTCGATTTGCTCATCTTCTTTGTCGGGTCACGAAGGTGGCGCAAACGACCAGCCTCTCCAGACACTGGCAGGAAAAAAAAAATTGTATTAGTATATATCAGCATAACTACTGTGCTCTCTTGTTCCACGCCGATGAATTTTTTTTGCAGAGGCTTACACAACAAGTGTAGCCTGCTGTCGAACAGTGGAGTTTGTAAGTTGAGGAGTGAGTAGGCAAATACTTGCCTAAAAGGGCCTCAGGTCTCGGAAAGACCAGCCCGAAGCGTTTGTTGAAGAGTTCCGCTGCGTCTTGCACAAGAAATATGTGAGGCAACTGGTCCTTTCCGACGGGCACCTGTGTTGCTCTGCGTAAAAAAAAAAAAGCCTCACTTAATTACAACCAGGAATGGCAACCCGTGACGCTCCCGCTTACTTGTACAGCAGCACATCTGCACTCTGAAGCACGGGGTAAAGGTACAACCCCAATGGCGTTTCCTTCATGCCAGCAGTCTTGTCCTGTGCAAAGCACCCAACATGTTTTGAGCAAGCAAACAACATAAGGTAAAACAAACTTGGCCATATCCGAATTTATTTGACATCACCCATTCTTTAAAACTCTTTATAGTTTGACTGAGCGCTTAGACACCCTTCACGTGTGCTGCAAGAAAATCTTTGGTGAAAGTTCAAATATATTTCAACTAGAACACTACCTTGAGTGTTGGTAGATGCTGTAGTCTAGCTGTAGTGAGCAAGCATCCAAGGATCCACGAAAGCTCTGCGTGTTCTGGAACCTGAGGATAAAAAAATCCGGTGCCAGCATCGGCAGCATTGTTGGTAAGGAAATTTGTGCACACCTTGGCATAGTTTCAAACCTTAATGCAGCTACACTACCATGAAACCAGAGGAAGTGTGTAGCAGGGGCCATAGAGTTTCATAAAATTAACTAGATGGGACTTTGGCACTGTGATCGTTCAGCAACCATAGGAATAATGGGTAGTACATGCATTTGCCTAGTCTTCGTGCTTGTGAGTTTCAAACACACTTGTGGCTTTGTTTATCGCTGTGTTTTGGTTTTGTTTCGAATGAAACATGGAACGGTTGCGAACTTTGTGTCCCGATTTGAAAAGGTGAGCCTAAAAGGTTATGGTAGTGAGGTGCAACTGCTGAACTTTTGCCGATTTTTGTTTCGTAACAAAGCAGCTTTAAGCCATGCGAAGCCAAACGGAGACAAAAGTACGAAAATTCGACAAATCCGTGTACTACCCATCATTTCCATACTCGCTGAAGCGCTATGCATTGCAGCTCCCTTAGACACTAGCGCCAGAGTTTCCTCTAGTGTATTTACAGGAAACTCTGGGGGATGGCCAACCGGCGATGCCCTTGGTGCATGCCTTGGCGTTTCCCTCCGCCTCGGCGATCGGACTCTTGTCGATGCGGTCGCGCCCTCTCTCGCGCGGTGTGGGTATCAGTAGCATGTTTTAGAAGAGTTTCTTGCGATTTCAGCTAAATTGTTGCGATTAATTTATGGTTATTTTTGTAGTTTATATTACTTTAGACATTTTTGGTTCGTTTTTCACTGGTTTTGAGTATTTTTCACCTTGCTTGAGCCCTGTTTTCGCCAGAGTGGTCTTGACCATTGCGTGACCATGAGGTATGAGACGGTGGATAAGCCGGGCCCTGAAGTGTTACGCACTTAAAAAAAGCGACGCTGCGTAACTATAGTTGCCAACAAGGAAGCGTTTCAAAATGTAGGCAAGTTCTCACCTGTGACTGCAAAAACAGTGTACATCTTTCAGGATCAATTCCGCATGCGAGGAGGCTGGCAGTCATGAGCTCGATGTTCTCCCTGTCGAGTCAAAGCTGGCTGTATGATGGAACTGTAGGAAGCGGTGTGGTTTGGACTCAAGTTTCACGCGAACTTACCTCAGCTTGTCTGGGTTATAGTGTGGCTTCGTGATGGAGTGCAAGTCTACTACGCTGAATATGCAATCACTCCCCGAGTCCTGCAGCGTCTTCCACTTTTGAATAGCACCGAAATAGTTGCCCAAATGCGGCACGCCGCTAGGTTGAATGCCGGAGAAAACTCTGTCGGGGAAAGACACCGGCGGCTGTCGTTTGCGTTTAGCGGAAGACAAGGACTGCTGTTTCTCGTTCGCAGTCACAAAGCACCTGGAAATAAGGCGACTATAGCACAGACGATCGCGAAAACTTGCAAACCGAGAACACAACAGGCACGTGGCTGAGCTGTTTGCGACCAGCATCTTGATTTCGGCTTGTTGTCGCACACGAAAAAAATATCCGAGAGAGACCGCACTGCAGGACAAGAAGCGGTGATCACAAAATATCACCGAAATCGCACAGTAGTAAGCTCATGTCGTGCACGTATCGAAGTGCGGCGGACGATTCGCACGACCAGACAACACACAAAAAGCGAAACTAACTTACCGTAGAGATATGACCACAGAACGTCTTAAAACGCTTTACCTCCACTAGGTGGCTAAAATGTTGCGACACTTTCCTACCAGGCAAAATAGAGCGCTGCCAAAGCTAGCAATTTCGCGAGCCTCGAGCCAGCTTAAGCCGACAGGGGGACGGCTGCGGCTTTGCTGCGGCCAACTAACGTAATGAGCAGCGTGTAGGGTTGAGTCGCCGGCGGCGCACAGAAATTTTCTTCACTGTTTGCCAACGTTTAGTGGTCTGTTTTTGAGCTCCGACTAGATCGGGGCTTAAAATGGCATTCACCGCCTGGACAGCAGTGTCCCAGTTGCTGCTTTGATCGTGAGTAGCGAGCGTGTCTCGTCACCACCGCTAGCGCCTCGAGGAGAGGCGGCCGTGTCATAGGAGTCGTGCCTCATTCGCACGCGCTGCTACATGCTCGCGCAAGGACGCGCTGTCCAAAGCTGGCGGAGATGAGCACGCGCGTGCGTACGCGGGCGCGGCTCGCGAAAAAGCGTGACTTGACGCCGCTTTTTTCTGCGCACGCAGTGGCCGCAGCATGCTGAGCTCGGGTCCGAGCGGCGAGTGCGCTCCGGCGGAGCAGGAAGGCCCGTCGCCGCCTTCCTGCAACGGGGAGCAGCCCACTACGGCCGTGGCAAACAATAAAGAGAAGAAGACGCCCATGTGCCTGGTCAACGAGCTGGCCCGCTTCAACAAAGTTGGACTCCAGTACAGGCTCGTCGACGAATCGGGCCCGCCGCACAAGAAAAGCTTCACCGTGGTGCTGCGCCTCGCGGGCCACGTGAGCACTCCCTGCGTGGAGCCGCTTCCGTTCTTTACGCGTACTCGTGTTAACTTGGCACGCTTTCAAGAATGCTTCGCACTTTAAGTCATGCCCAACGTCGTACATGGCCCATATCCGCATTTTCGAGACATTCCATAGCTTGGAAAAAACAGATTTGAAAGCGGACTAGTTCTTCATTTTGTGAAATTATTTTGCAATATAAAGTTAAGGTTGAACAAAGTTAAGGTTGAACAAAAACTGACGCGGCGCAAAAGCTTTTACTGCTTAGCATTAACTAGCCGAGACGGAAAGGAGGGTATTTTGTGGCGCGTATATTTTGCGTTGTAACAATATACCTCTTACGCAATGTTTTGAATTCGTGCGAAATATTTTCATTTCTTGTATCGCTTTCCGGATGCCTCAAGGTATCAATCAAGATATGAAGATTGCTGCTAATTTCTTGCCTAGTAGTAGGCAAGAAATTAGCAGCAATGATGGGTTGGCTGAGATTCAAATGAGATTATTCTCTCAATTGAATGGGAACCTTATACCATTGTAACATGGCACACTTCCTCTTGATTTAAGCCTGATTTTGATCAAATTGCTCAACAGTGATTTGCTCTCTTTTGCAGCTTGTGTAAAGAAGACAATTATATAAAGAAATTTGTTCCGGGTCAGGCTCGATTGTAATCATAAGTGACCGTTTGACATTGATGTTAAATCAATGGCAGTCAAACAAGGGAAGAATCATTGCAAAGGCAACATTTCAACAATGCAAAGAAATACACCCCTGGAACATCGCTAGACTGAGAATTCTCTTGTTTGCCCTATTGCACCCTAATAGCCACCAATTTTTCACGCAGCATTGTGAATGTTGCTTCAATGTAGTGCAAATAATGCGTGCTACTAGGGACGCAGGTGGAGTAAATGGTGGTAGTTTCCATCTTGTGTACATTTACAAGCTACCATCACCACTAGCCTGTAGACCTGTGGCTGTGTTTACACTCCAGGAGGAGTACCAGGCGACTGGGTCAAGCATCAAGAGGGCGCAGCATGCAGCTGCTCAACGAGCCTTAGACGAGACATCTCTGACGCGGCCGGTGTCACGGGCCCCGCAGCGGGCTCAGGGGCCCTTGACACCCACGGTGGAGCTGAATGCACTGGCCATGAAGAGGGGCGAGCTAGCCACATACCGAGTCATGGAACTACCCCGCAGGGCTTACATGCCTCCACTGAACTTCCAGGGCATGTGCCACTCACCACGTGGCCCTTGTAAGTCTACTTTCAGTTGATCAGTCAATCTATGGAAACGTTATCACATGATTAGAACAAGTTCACTAATACCTTGTCTCACGAGCATAAAAAGTGGCATTAACTTCCCAATGTCTTAAAAGGAAACTGAACAAAATTTTTACCACCAAGATATTCAACCAAGTTGAAAGATTGGGTCCTGATATTGTAGACACAGCCTTCATTCCAGGTACAAACTACGGAAAAATAATAAATTTAATGCGTTTTTCACAAACTGTCGCTTCGAGGAGCCGTACCGTGAACTACGAGAGGTGGCCTTTGGTGACGTGGCAATCATCCAAAACAGGCATGCCAACAATGTCAGCTGTCGCCCGCGTCTCTTTCATCCCCCCCCCTGGTTCTATCTCAGAACCGTAATGAACAGCACTGGTAGGGATTAATGCTCTCAGCTGGAGTTAAGCATCAGCGCTTTTGTGGAAGAGAGAGAGTAGGAGGAAAGGAATAAGAGGACAGGAAAACGTGAGTTCCGCATGTCGCTCGGCGATTGTGACGTCACGGCACGCACTTCCTTGCAGCCGCGGCGCACTGACAATCCTTCAAACATACAGCTAACTGTTTGAAAGTATGGGAAATGAACTCTGTTTATGAAAACAGTCGCATCTTCCGAGTAGAATTCCAAAGTTTCGTCGTTTCTTCCAATTTTTGTTCAGTATCCCTTTAAGATTCAATGCCGTTTGCTCACTACCACATGGGTAAATCTAAAGGCATTTACTTTAACCATTGCCCCGCCGCGGTGGTCTAGTAGCTAAGGTACGCGGCTGCTGACTCGCAGGCCGCGGGATCGAATCCCGGTTGCGGCGGCTGCATTTTCGATGAAGGCGAAAATGCTGCAGGTTCGTGTGCTCAGATTTGGGGCACGTTAAAGAACACCAGGTGGTCGAAATTTCCAGAGCCCTCCATTACGGCGTCTCTCATAATCATATGGTGGTTTTGGGACGTTAAACCCCATAAGTCATCATCTTGCTTTAATCATTAGTCACCTCATTGCCTTCGCTAGAACACATTCGACTGAAAAATGCACACTGTTGATACAAAAGCTTGCTAGCTGCAGTGCATATAAAGCATTTGAAATACGTAGCATCTACTACACTTCTACCTCGTTATAACGAGATGGGCTATAACGAAATAATGGATATAACGAGCAAATCCTAATTCCCCTTGAAAGTCCCCATACAAACCAATGTATTCAATACCTCGTTTTAACGAGGCAAAATTTGCCTGTTATGGGATATAACGAACACATTTTGTTAGGAAGTAAAATTTTGAGCCGATGTCACGACAGTGCACAACGCGAATTTGACACGGCGCGCAACACGAGAACTGTATTTAGCAGTTCAAAACTTCCGCCACGCGCCCTCCAGCAACGCGCGCAAAGCAGACGGCACGCGCTGTTTCCGGAGGAGAGGTCGCTGCACGTGCGCCGCTTGGCTACCACCGGCAGCGGAGTGCTCCGCGAATGTCTCGCCCTTTTCTTTTCTTTTGTGTCTTCTTTATATTCTCCCTCTCCCCTTTCTCATGGCGATGAGGCGCGCTTCCTAATCTTACATACCCCCTTCCCCTTGAGTAACCGGTTCCTATAGGGCAGCGCAAGAGCGCCCCTTCTGCCCCTTTCTCTTCACAGTCACTTTCTCTGCAAGTGTTGTCGCTCGCCGACGTGAGCCGCGTTGCTTTTGCGTGCGTGTTTCTTCTCTTTTTCGACCGCTTCCGCCTTATCTTTTATCGTGCTGCGCTCGTGAATCCAGCAACATGAATGCGCCAGGCGGGAAGCGAAAGCGCATAACGCTAGATCAGAAGGCGGCCCGCTATTTTTTGGGGGTAAGTGCAGTGCGTAATATTTGCAGTAAATGCCCGCTACGGCTATAACGAAATATTGGTTATAACGAGCAGATAGCGGCGGCCCTCCAATTTCGTTATAACGAGGTTTAACTGTATGTCAAAAATATTTTGTACACGACATTCAAAGGGACACTAGAGTCAAATAACAATTTATGCCAGAGTGAAAGCTCGATGTTGGTCAACACCTAAAACGGCAATATTATCAACAGCAGCGCCCGACTAACCAAGAAGTTAAAGGACCCTTGACACCAAATTTTGAAACCTGATATGTTGGTGTTGTTTGATAGTCTTGCATGCGGGGCCGCCTCTGACCGATTATTAGTGGCGAGCATTGCCTAAGCCTAGAAGTTATTTTAATTTGGTTTTAAAGTATAGGTGCATGCTTCTCCAAGTATTCAGGTACAGTCGACATCTTCTGTGGTTTGATGTAGCTAGGGGATCCCCTTGTGATGTTGCAGAGGTCAAGCACATTTGAGGGGCCCTCACAATACCACGATTGGCACCTGACGAGAACTATTGTTCGTCACCCCTCTTGCTCTGTCGCCGGGCAGCTCTCGAGGTGGTTTAGTCTGCTTGCGCCAGGAATGCTCTTTTTTCTGAGGGGCACATGCTCAAAGCCCCCACATCGTATTAATCTTCATCGCCCGCGGGTCCCCTGAAAACAGCGTGTTTCAACCTCGCCGAAGCTTGAGCGCACATAGTTCAAGGCGCTGGTCCACTGTGGGGCGCTAGTTTCTTATGGTATTTACGTGGTCGTTTTGAACTGACGCAAAATTGTTCTGAATTAACGCCGCTAGCATTACTTATACGATGCTCACAGCATTTGAGATACAATTTTGGCATTACCAGATGCAAAGCTACAAATTACTGTAAAAAAGCTCTCCAACAAAACTTTGGCTGTCAGGGGTCCTTTAAGGTTAATGCACAAGAATACATACATTGCAAAAGGACATTCTCAAAATGATACTGATGACGTCGGACGAACTGCCTACAATTATTGACTAGTAATCGATCTAGCTGCACTAAATAAAGAACCTTCCGTGCATCAAGAGACGCAATAACTGTTGCTTGTTCGTTTCTGTTTGATTCATGAAAAAAAGAACCACCGGATGTTACTATAGGAAATGGCGCAAGTGGTTGAAAAACTGAATTTTCGCGTAGGTACACTGGACAGATCGTGCCATCTAGAGGGGCGCAGTTTAACAAAAAGACGTCTGCCATCTCGGAGCCAATGGCAGGAAATGGATCAATGGCCGTTGTTGCTTCTGTGACTCCCGCTGCTTTCGTTCTGTCTACTAGTGTCGGCGACCGCGTAGTAAAGCCGGGCAATGTGCATGGCAACAGTGACGCGGGTCAGTCCGTTTCTTGAGGCAGGTAATTTGAAGTGCGCTAACTCGATGCGGGCCACTAAAACGTGATATTATTTCAAAATAAGCCCTTCCTTGGCACAAAAGTAACACTACGAAGTTTCTGGACTGCTATTTCAACAATCAAATCGTTGTAATAGTTGCCTTTAGTGTCCCCCTAACGAATTGTTTATTGCGCATTTGTACTAAAGCGAAATTCACTTCAGAATTTGCAGCAGCTTTGACATGACAAACGCTCCACGGCAAAATTAGAGAGAGAGAGGGGGGTCATTATCCACCCCGCGAGTTCTTTGAAGACACCGCTGATACGTAGTTTCGTAGTCACCCCTGAGAAAAGAACCAAGTCGGTTTCGAAACGTCGGGTTTTTTCAAAACTTTTGGTTGGAGTCTAAATCATCTCCCAGATGTGTGCATGTTTTACGGGCACTCACTCTTTCTCTCTCTCCAAGTGCACTTCCATGGAGTTTTTAGGCTCATTCAGTTTTTAGGCTCAACCGTGTTTTTGATCGTGCTGACGTGTCATGTTTTACGGACACAATTGCCAATGACCAATCTACGTGCAGCCTTTGTTAGCAATGCTGAAACATGGGGAGGGGCCCATAATGGTTTCCTCATCACGGGTAACCAGAGCTCCATTTTTTTTTTTTTTCATAGCTTATTTTCCCAATTTTTCTGAAGTTCAGCTTTTCATTCTACGTTGTTTTTAGATAAAATTACTATATCTGAACCTGAGAATATTATCTCACAAAGCGTGCAGTAATACTTCGTTAACTTGAAGTCCTAAAACCAGGGAAAATTTCAAGATTTTCTAGATTGGCAAAGTTCCACTAATCGCCGGGAAAAATGGGTGCTTTTCAAAGTAATTGCTATTACTGTACTTACCGGCCCGGCTTTTCAGCGGCAGTTCCTAATCTTTCTTCTCGTGCAGGTTTAAAATAGAAAAAAAAATAACACAAAAGACTTTAACCGGCTGGGTTTTGCTGCACTGCCATTCTATTTAGCAGAGAAACACTGCCCCATGCTCGTCTGCTTTTCAGTCGTACTCGGGCCTAGGAAGCCGTTCTCCAGCTGCTTGACTCATCGCATCAATCAATTCTCCCCTCCGCTGCACTCTACCTTATTTCGAAGCAAGCGCAGCAAATTTCTTGTCTTGCAAGATGTCGGCACCTCTCGAGGTGGTTCGTCATCTCCGCTGTCCCTTACGTTAATGGCCGTTTGAATAATTTCGGCGTCCGTCATTTCTCCGGTCACCACCACATTCTGCTCCTACAGCGCGTACTCCAGAAAAGTCACGTCAGTTTCGGCGGCACTGTTATTTGTAAGCTTGATGACCTTTTGACAAAGTTCCTCACAATCTGTTAAGTCACCTGTCTACGCAGTCTCTGCTTCTGGCAAACTGACGGCACGTAAAAACCCAGCATGCACAAAGCAGTTAGTGACACCCGCTGCACAAACTTGCTGCTGAGCACTGCTGAGGTGTACTGCTCCCAGCAGGTCAATTTTATAGCCTTTGCCATTTTAATAAGACAACAAAATTCTATGAAGAAGGCTCATTCGGCAGATTTCTTGGGCCACTTGATGACACCTTGGTTCATCGGATGTAGCACGGACGTCATATTTGCAGGCAGAAACTTGACTGTCAATGCCTCCTAATTCTGTATTTTGTCGTGGACTGGGCAGTTGTCGACAATGAACAGTACTTTTTCGTTTTTTTGGCCATTTGGTTATCTGTAGCGCAAATATACTCTTAAAAAAAAAGTAGCATTCATTCACGTTGCTCTATTCGTGCAATAGATAACGCCATTCGGCAGTCATGCATTTCTAAAGCACCTAGGCTTAATAGGAGCTTTGCCAAATATGAGCAACGACAACTTCTCTTCACATGTTTCATTTGCACTGAAAAGGACAGTGACCCTATCTTTTCCTTGTTTCACTCCCGAGCACGCTCGATCCCTCGGTGTGAAGGTGCAGTTCGGCAACATTCTATAAAAAAAAGTGCTGGCTCGTCAAGGCTCAAAATGTCGCTGCCGGCGTAACTCTCCCACAACTCGGCGAGCTGGCTGCTGCGCCAATTGTCTGCAGTGGCTGCATCGGCAGTGCCGCTCTAAATGTGCACTGACTTGGACACCACACTATTCCTTCTTTTTTTTTTTTTTTGAAGCGGTCAATTCAGCCGCTGTTGCAACTGAAGTCTGTGTGCCCCATTCGCAAGGCCAGAGCATTTGCCTTCTCTATCATTATTGCTGTGGTGATGGGAAGGTTGGCCACTCCGGCATTTCGCAGCCATACCATCAATGCCGCTTTGTCTGGCAACTTTCACCCTCAAACCCGCTTCTGCTGGCTGGAGAAGCTCTGCTGAAGTCCATCCAGCACTGTCTGCTTGTTTTTCAGCACCGTCGAAAAAGTAGACAAAAAGATGCTGGATTCCTGTGTGATGCTCGATTTTGTTCGGCCTCCTTTCTCCTCTTCTTCAATTAGGGCAACCTTTTTTTCTAGCGTTAGCGACTTGCACTGCTTTGACGCCATGCTTGTCGCACACACACTAAGTTGCCGCTCCTCACAGTCAGTGGAAAATTCATGCCGTTCGATTTGCACAGATGAACAGAAATTACAGCTCAGGGAAAATTATGAGCCTGCTCTCACAGTCAGCAAAAACTGCGTACAGCAGGGTTTGCGTGGATGAAGGGAAATCACACCTCAGGGAAAATAATGTGCACTGCACAAAGTGAATGAGACAAACTAGGCGAGCGTGGAGAGAGGGCCTCCCTACTCAGCGCATGTGTCACATGACGTGCCACAGGGTCGGATGACACAGTTGATATGTCGTTGTGCCGAGACTTCGTGTTCACGGAAAGCATCTGCGTAGTGGCAGATGCGGCTAAATAAGAAGAAAAAAATCTACAGGTTTCAACCGTGGCAGCATCGCACGACGTTTATGAAATGGTGCAACAGCGGAATTATCGATCTACTCCCAGTCAAGATTTTGAGTTATTCGCAAATTGATCGAAAAAAACTTTGAGATAAAGGGAAAAATATACATGGGGACGTATAGGAAAATGTTTGGTGCTGCGGAAATTTTCGACTTAGCTGATTTTTCGGGATATGCAGGTTTGAGTTAACGAGGTATTACTGTATATTAGTCGCCTGGAAGGTTTGAATGCATTAACACATATACACACAAGCACAAATACTAGAATACAAAGCACCTATGTTTGTGTGTACCTCATTATAACAAACTTGTATCTTACATGAAAATAAGTTTGTAATATCCGAAAATTCATTATAAAGATTTATTTTTAACACTAAATATATTGCGAGACTGTTTTTCATTTACTTCGCTATAGCCAATATTTCGTTATATCCAGTTTCATTATATCGAGGTTTGGGTGTATTACAGCCTTAAAAGGGGTCCTGCAACACTTTTTGAGCGTGGTCAGAAAATGCTGTCGTTTGGTTGTCGAGGCTCTGGAGAACACAGGAGCCAAATATTCTAGTGCAACTGGCGGCCTCTAGTCTGCAGTAAATTCTCAAACTTGGCAAAAAGATTGCTCTCTCTTCTTTCATGAAATGACGTGGGATACCTAAAATATTTGCGTAAAAGCCATTGTATCAGTCATTCGCTGATTCCAGTTTCCAGCGCTTTTTTTAGGACGAGGGAAGAGAGAATGCAATTTGAGCGTGATACAAACCTTTGTAACGCTATTTGTTCTGAATGAATTTTAAAATTTTTTGCGACTTTGCAGTCGTGAGTCAATGAACTCATTTACTGAATCCATTAAATGGCTGCTTGACAAAATGTTGCAGGGATCCTTTAAAGGGACACGAAAGGCAAATTAAGTTGATTCTGATTGCTGAAATAGCGGTCCAGAAACCTCGTAATGCTACTTTTGTGCCAAGAAAGTGCTTATTTTGAAACAAAGTCATGTCTTAGTGATGCACATAACGTCAGCACACTTCAAATTATCCACTTCAAAGTGGAAACTTTGAGATCACTGTTGCCGTGCACAAAGTGGCCCAGCTTTAATGTGCGGCCGCCGACATTAGTAGCAGCAAAGCGGAAGTAGCGGGAGCTACAGCAGCAACAGTGGCCTTTGAACAATTTTCTTCCATCTTCTCTGAGATGGCAGGCGCCCTTGGTTCAACTGGGCCCCGCTGATGGCACGACCTGTCCACTTTTGCCAGGCGAAAATTTAACTTTTGAACCACTGGCGCCATTCCCCACAGTAATGTGCGGCGGTTGTTATTTCTATAAATCAAACAGAAATAAACAAGAAGCTTTTTATTATGTGTCTAAATGCACGGAAGGTCCTTTATCTAGTGCAGCTTGTTCGATTACTAGTTATTAATTGTAGGTTGTAACTCTGTCATGTCATCAGAATCATTTTAAGAATTTCCTACAGAGACGCATGTGTTCTCGTGCATTTATCTTAATTTCTCACTAAGTAGGGCACTGCTGTTGACATTGTCGTTTTAGACGTCATACATTGAGCTTTCACTCCGACACAAATTGTTATTCACCTTTAATGTCCCTTTAAAGGTTGTTAATTTATGCAAGCATACTCTCGGAGGTCCATATATTCAATGTCGTCTGGTGCACCACAGGGCCACCAGGGATTGTATATCAAGATGACATCTCACGCTCGCAAGGTTTCCTATAAACATGAATGTCTTCTGCTCTGCATTCGACAAGCCCTTTGTAAAATGTTCGATGGGTGGGGTCTATGAGATGTTGTTGACGTGAGGTAAAGTTTAGATGCAGCTAGTGTAGCATTGACCAGTAGTAACACGCCCTAATGGGGGGGGGGGGGTGATTATAAATGGAAAGAAGAGAAAAGTGAGTCCTGTAACTGTCTCAGGGGGAGAACACCTCAACAGTAGCTCACGAGGGATTGGGGTACAGAAGGGAATAAAAGGATGGGATTAAAAGGTAGAGAGATACAGAGAGAGGAAGGAGAGAGCGAGGTGCAGGGACAGTAAGCGACGGAAATAGGGAGAAGACAGGAAAGATGGACACGGTTGCAGGAGTCCGAGGACGGGGCACCACTGGCGAGAGCTCTTGTCGGTAACAGGAGATGGCGTAGGGCTAATCCAGTCGGCCAGAGACGCGCTGTCGTCGTCGTAGGGGACCGGCGTCAGGAGGTGGCGTAAGACCAACCCAGTCGGCCAGAGCTGCACTGTCGTTGCAGATCACGAGGGCACAACCTGTCGGCACAGAATCCAGCGAGCGAATCCCCGCCCTAATGGAACAGAATCACATTGGCCATTACAATCGAAGTTTACTCTATCAATCAGAACTGTGGGAGCTTCTACTAGATAGTTTTGAGGCTTTTTTCATATTTACGTATTTTAAGATACGGAGCCTCTGGGATGACAGACTTCATTTCCCAGCTATGTTCATGTGCCGTTCGCCTTATACGTAAGTGTATTATAGCCCTTGCAAGTAAAACACTAAAATTTAAGTTTTCCTTTTAAAGCTGTTGTTTCACTTTGATGATACACTCAATATTTTTTGTCATTTAAGTGCATGTCTGGAAGTAAAGAACACCCTGTTCTTAACATACCAATGTTCGCAAAAAACAGGCCTCTACTCGCCACACTACCGGCACATAAATGCTGCTCCGGGTGGTTACTGTGCAACACTGGACGTGGGGCCTCGGCGTTTCCACGGCGAGGGCCCCACAGAGCAGGCAGCGCGCCATGCGGCAGCACAGCAGGCCCTTGTCCAGTTGAGGCACTTGCCCTTGCGGCCGACACCTCCACAGCCAGCACCAGGCGCAGCCACAGATGCCGATGAAGCCAGCGATGAGCTCAAGTCTCCTGTCAGCCTAGTGCATGAACTGGCTCTCAAGCGTGGGCTCTCCGTTGTCTTTCAGGTAATGCGGGACACTCGCAAAGCAGCTGACTGCCCTGCTTTCCTCATGTCATACATGTAGTGCGTGTTATTGAAGCAATATCATCCTCTTTGGGTGCAGTGCAAGGCCTGCGGCGAACGCTCCTTTCCCACTAGTGTGCGCAATGATGCAACCGTGCTTACTACACTGTCTTTTCTTTTGTAAAAGAAGGTTAAACTTGTCTTCCCATTTGTAGCGTTTCTTTTCTTCTCCATCTACTTGTGGTGAGGTCTTTGTTTTTTTCTCTTTCGTTTTTAGACTTAAACCATCCAGTTTACTGTTTCTGATGTCGGATTCGTCGTAGTGGACTTCATTGGACATCTGCTGCACAGGGCACAATCAGCCGGTTTTAAACCTAAAGTTGATCGAGTATGCATCGAAGCATGGAAACCGAGCGGCTAGACGACACTTGGGGCGTCAATCCGTGCGTGTCCGTAACGGTAGAAAACAGCTTCGGGCTACAGAAAAGGTTCCTCAGGCATTTTTTGGGTGGAAACACGGACAGTCTCTTCTTGTGGAGAGCGAAGTTCTTCAGTAGGAGCTTCGTATTTCTCCCACTGAATTGAAGGCTAGCATTGGTTGGACAGTAAGTTTCTTAATACTGTCATGCAAAATTTTTGCCATTATAACTCTCGTGACTAGTTTTCGCTCTCTTAATGACCCCCCCCCCCCCCCCCACAAATTGGTGTCAACTTTTCTGAAAAAAAAAAAAGTGCGTTCATTGTAAATACGGTCTTTCTTTTTAGTTAACTAAAATAATTCTTGAACACTGGGTTAACTGGAGCCGACATTTTGAAAGGCGTCTTGTCTGCTTCAAGGCTGCGGCTTCGATAGATATTCCATAAGGTTTCTATAGATGCATCATTATCATGCTAAACCCAGGTGGACCTATACAGTATCTAACAACAGCACATCTACTGAGCTACTAACAGTATTTACTAAATGATCATTTATCTAACATACCATCCACCTTTCCATCCTTTAAGATACACCTCATCTATTTCCAGTTATTGATTCCGTTAATGAAGCACACTCTCGGATCGGACCATTCTGCTACCTCAGATGTAGAATTCAGGAACATAGAGTGTTGCTGGAGCCAGAATTTCGACAAGTGGTCTTCTTTTCCTCAGGGCTGCCACTTTAGTGTCGCTTTTAATGCATACGGTTATTCAATGAGTAGGCCAAAACTCTTTTTTTGAAGCCAGAAAAACCCTTCAGGCCCTACTTGTGGCAAATGCCTGCCTTAGAAAGCAAGTACAAATACAACATTAGGGAAAGAAAAGGCGCATGTATGGATCATTAAAGGAACACTGAACAAACTTTCACTGCCAAGATAGCCTGCGGGATTAATCTCTGGAAGCACGCATGCATGATCTACCACAGTGGTTCTCAAATGGGGGTCCGCGGACCCTAGGGGGTCTGCGAAGCCATTTCTATGATCTGCGAAACCCTCACCAGCATTTTTCTTTAAGCGTCACTGTGCCACGTATCAATGAACTGTCCAAAAGAAAGTGATGTGGCACGTTTGATGTTTTTGGTAGCAGTGAAGGCACCTTTTTCACGCTCCAACTGTGTTAATTTACCCACGTACGCCCCCTCCCTCCCCTGCGCTGCAAGGGGTCTCCGACACATCTATGACTGAGAACCACTGATCTATCAAATCTCAACAATGTATATAGCTTGAAAGGCAAATTACATGAATATAGAAGCTTGTGTGTGCACTCGAGTGCTTTGCACTACACCTCAAGACATTGGAATCATCTAAAGTGACGCGAATTTTGTGTCTGGTGTGTATTCACGTAGCCTGTGCTTTCAACGAATCATTTGGTGAATGTGTTAAAGTTATGGTTGAAGCTATTGCTAATCTAGCTGCTTGAGTTATCTTGAAAATGGGTGATTATACAGCATAGAGGAATAGCATAGATCTCATTACGACCTACCACCTAGGCCACGCCGCCACTCTTGTAAGTTGGCTGTACCCTTGCAGGTGGTCCAAGAGAGCGGCCCTCCACACATGCGCACGTTTCGGACACGCTGCACAGTGGGCGAGATAAGTGCCGAAGGGGAAGGCAATGGCAAGAAGGCTTCAAAGAAGGAGGCCGCGCAAGGTGTGCTGGAGCAGCTGCGCAAATTGCCTCCCATTGAGCCACCCCCGGGTTCGGCTGTCACTTCAACCGGCCCCGGTGGTGTGCAACTGCAGAAGCGCAGGGCACCCCCAAAGAAGCGAGCCCGCAACCTGGTGCGTGACCAGCAGGCTGCAACGCCACCATGCGAGGTGAGTCCCTCTGCGAGATTGCAGAATGTACTCTCTTGATTGCCAGCTGCCAGCCTCTGCATTTGCAAAAATAGTCTTCTTATAGCTAGTTTTAGGTGCAGTGTATGATCTGGCTCATTTCTTTCTTTTTATTCATTGATTAATATCGATTTCCGCGTAGCTCCAGAGGGGGTCATCATAAGGGGTGAGTTCTTATATAAGCAGTAGGCTTGTGCGAATAGTGAATTTTAGGTCCGAAGCAAATAGTGATTTAGGTCAAACAATTTCAAATCAAATTCGAATATTATATATGACGTATAAAAAAAATGGGCATATTTATCATGACCTAACTAACCTGCACAATATTTTTTCAAAAATTAAGAAAGGGCCTCTTTGCAAATGTCTTTTTTTTTGTTGTTCAAAGGAAGTCAATAGAACCTTGAGTAGTACTAGCAGGATTTTACTTTCAGCAGGATGCGAGTCATAACCCTTAAAATACTTAACATTTTAAAATTTATTATGCTTAGAGCATATTGTTATGATGAGCCGTGTTTATTTAAGAACAAATGGCAAAGGTTAGCTGTTGGTGATATGGGGTCGAGGGGCGAAACTGGCAAGCACAGAGACGCAAGAGCTCTTCTACAACATCCGCTATGAATTGTCGACAACGATCATTCAAAATATAGTGGACTCCCAATAAACGAAACTCACTTAAACGAAAATGGCTCATTAAGGGGAGACGTTACTCGAAAACACTTTTTCTTTAGTTTTCAAGTTAGGGTTTCCAAAATTTAGCCACAGAGATATTTGTTCTTGTATATTCCAAAACTGTTATCAGATTTTGTGTAGCCCCATTACTTTTAAAGTTATTTACATGCAATAGCAAAACAAAGGGATTTTTACTCTCGCTTTTTCGACATCAAAACTTTTGTGTAGATGTTTGTGTAATAGCTTATTATGCTTGTCATGAACTACTGTGTGCATTTAAGAGGTTAAAATTACGAGAAAAAAAAGCTGTTACTACAAAAAATGAACAGATCTGCCAAACTTCTTTTTTTCAGGGTTCCTTGTATCATTTCTTGGTATGTTTTTATTGATAATGGCTATGCATCATAAATCAGAATAGATAACGGCACTCTACACACCTTGAAGAATGTGTGTGCCAAGTTTCATCGTAATAGGACAATTTTAAGGGGATGAAACTATGTGAGTGAAATGTGACCGTGGCCAAAAGTTTCAAAATGAGAAAAACACGTTTGAAAGTTTGAAACATGTTTACTAATTAGGGCGCACTTGCAAACACTCAAAAGTGTGTCTAATGCACAGGCAGTATGTCCAGGAGCTGGCCACGGTGACTAGAATTCACCCGCACTGTATGTAACTCCTTTGCGGTCCTTCCGAGCGGAGTCCTGTAGGCGAGCTCTCTTGGCCGATGTGCGGCGGTGAGCCCTCGCCTCAGCAGTCTGTTGGGCATTCATCTTCTGAATGCGCCTCTTGTCGCTGTAGTCCCCCAGGGTGGTCAAGCTTGCTGGTGGTAGAACACCAAGCTCTCCCAGGACCACCTCGAAGCTTGCATGGCCCCGGTTATACCAGAGCACAGCAATGGCTATGGCAGTCTCCACAGCACTTCGGGAAGCAAACTTTGTTTTTGGGCACAGCAGCCACACCTTGCTGTTGAGAGACTCAGCAGCGTTCTGAGTTTTCCCTCGAAGGCATCGGGCCAGCAGCTTCTCGTCAGAAAGGCGCTTGTATATGGGCAGCAGTGCCCGGCCCTGTGCCTTTGTCAGAAGTGGTGTATGCTGTGGTGCAGGCTCGCCCATTGCTTCAGCACGCTTGTGCTTGCACCACGATTCTTGGCCTGGTGGGCAGAAGTTGTGGCTGCCAGCACCATCAGTGGAGCAAGAGTGAAAGTAGGACGCCCATATGGCAGTGTACATGTCCCGTAGGTTGCCTCTATTGCCCGTGATGGCGATCTGATAATATGTCTGCAGCTTTTCAATGGCGGCAGGCTTGAGCTTCTCACCTCTGGGCAGTGGTGTCGGCAATTTGCGTATGCCAGTGCCTAGGCGCTTCGCAACATGATTAGTGCAGTCCTCCTTGCAGATGGCACCTGCACCGTACACCTTGGCATCACAAACTCCGTTATATGCTTTGCTGTCGCCATCACTAAGAAATGTTGCGAAGCGAAGTGGAGTCTCATACAGCAAAGTGCGCTCCCATATCCGTAGTGCTGCTTCAGCTTCCATGCCATGAGCGGAGCTGTCGGTGTTCTTCTCACAGACAGGTCTGTGGTAGGCCTGCCAGATTTCCTCTTCAGAGCCCATGTCGTTGTGTAGACTGCAAGCGTGGCAGTAATTCGACAGCACTTCGAAATCTAAGCACAGGCCGGTGTCCAAGGAGATAGCCGCGCCGACTCCGTTGTGGCTTTTATGGCCCCGTTTCTGCCAAGTTCCATCATACATTACGGCCACGTCACTGCTATCAACCACCTGCTTTGTTACGGCTCTTGCCTGGTTCAAATTTTCGGTCACGGCCCTCATAGCAGCATCGTGAACCTTCTTGCTGATTGCCTGGAAGGTTTTGTGGTGCATGGGCTTCACTAGTCCAACAATCGCACAAAACCGCGAAAGCTGGTCATGTCCGATGCCTATGGCACGCAAGGCTACAACAGCTTTCACATTAGCCTCGAAGCTATCGCCCGAGCTGCCGTTGCCGTAGTGCCCCACCTCCGCGCAGTCGTCAGATGCTGCGGCGGCTTCGCCGAAGGCAACACGCCTCGACGTATGTGTCGAAGAGAGAACACCAGACACGCACTCACTGTTCTCACACCGCAACTCGAGACAGGACGACAGTCCTTTGCGCCGTTCTGCCACCTCGCGAACAACAAGTTTGTGTTCACGGCAAGACGGGCACTCCGCTCCGCCCACAAGTGCCGTCATCGCATCGATGTCGCACAGCACTGCTGATGATACGCCGTCATGCGCATGCCTTTGGTTCTTCTCAAAAAACTCCAGTTTTTTTTGTGAGGCGCTGACAAGGTTTGTGGCAGCGTCGAGGCCGCCGGCGAAGTCACTGTCGCAATAGTTGCCGACGCTGGGGTTAGGCCTAGACCTCTCCGGGCCGTTCACCTTTGCCGCAGTCTGACGACGCACTTTACGACGTTTTCCCACATACTTGTTTATCGTCCGGTACTTTTTCACCTTGTACACCTGCTTTCTGGCAAGATTCATCGCGTAACTAATTGAATAAATCCTTGCGAAGTTCAGCTTGCGATGCAGAGCGGGGCCAAAGGGACAAGCGGGCACTGCGCTAGCCAATGGCGCGCTCGCTACGGCACCACGTGACGCGCCGTGCGATTCAAACGGCACGCAGGGGCGTTCAAAAAAGGATTTTTTATAGTATTTCTTTCTTTCCGGACGAGACTTTTCAAGCCTGTGTTCGAGAGAGCATGGACAACTCTAACCGCCTCAGTGATTACAAATGGCGCACGGTGCCGCTGCCTCGAGATACCGGGGCCGGCAAAACGTCGATTTCGGCAGATTTCAGCGATTTTCTAGGTTTCTGGGGCTTACTTGAGCGCATTTTTCAGTAACTTCTGACACGAATTACAGATTGAAATTTATTTCTGGTAAACAAGAATGTTTAAAGAATCTAATACGACTGAAAACAAAAAAGTGAAATTTCCAGAAAAAACGCGATTTTTCGACCCGCGTCTCCCCTTAACGGAACTAAACGGGCTCATATGGCTGGATTTTTATGTGTTGTGCAGTAAAATTCATCGTTTAATCGAAACAGTGCTTATTGGTCACCTACGGTTAAACGGCACAAACTCTAAACACAGCATAGACTCATGCCAAAGGTGGTCTCGCAACCATGGCAACACGTGAGATCAAGACAAGTCAATCCGGCAGCCATACTTGCTTGTGGCGATTCAATTGTGCGTTAGGCCTATCTGTGCGGGGAAATGCGGTGGATCACTGTTATTTCAGCCTGATGGAAAGGAAGCGGCCGCACCATACACTTTCGCTTGAAAAAAAGCTGCAAATTTTTCAGGAGCTCGATCGAAGCGGCCTGCCTAAAATGAAGGGGGCGAAAAAAATACATACGGATCTGGAAAGACGGAGAAAAGATAGAAGGCACAGTTAAGAACGGGACGTTTACATCTAAACGGATGCAGATGCGAACGCCGCCTTATGAACAGCTAGAAAAGCAGAAAGCTCGAGAGATCGCCATGCAAATGGGTGTTAAGAACTTTGTCCTAAGCTACGGATGGCTCAACCGCTTCAAAACACACCATGGCCTAGTGTTCAAAGCAATCTCAAGTGAGAGTGGTTCAGTCAACACGGACATTTGCACCGACTGACAACAGGGGCGGTTTAAGGAAATTTTGATGAGCTTTGAGCCACGAGACGTCTTTACCGTAAACGAGATGGGTCTTTTCTATAAGGCACTTCCATCAAAGGCGAAGCCTGTAGTGTAGGAAAACGCAGTAAAGATTGCATCACTGTAATGGTGGGTGCAAACATGGCAGGAGATGAGAAATTGAAGCTGTTGGTAATAGGAAAATTAAGGCACCCACATTGTTTCAAGGGCGTTCGACACCTTCCTGTTGTGTACCATGGGAACGGAAAAGCGTGGATGACCATGGCCATTTTCGAAAACTGGCTTCGGGAGGGAGACGCAAGATTTACGAGGCAAGGCAGAAAGGTTGTCTTCATCGTGGATAATTGCCCAGCCTAAGCTCAGGTTCAAGTACTCCAAGCCATCACTCTGGATTTCTTGCCAGCCAATGCAATGGCAGTGATCTAGCCAATGGATCAGGTTCAAGTACTCCAAGCCATCACTCTGGAGTTCTTGCGAGCCAATGCAATGGAAGTGATCTAGCCAATGAATCAAGGGGTTATTCAGAACATTAAAGTTCATTACCGCAGGCAATTGCTTCATCAAATGCTGCTTAGAGCAGGCAGCGGGAAATGCTACAGCATAGACTTATGGGCAGCCATCCACATTGTGGCTTGTGCCTGGGAGCAAGTGAAGGCAACAACAATACACAGATGCTTTCACCATGCTGGCTTTCAAAGTAAGAAAGCAGTACCTGATAAAGAAGGAAGCCCTACTGATGCTGACATTGCGACAGTCTTCAGTCAGGTTGTACCCTGGGTCCCTTTCTCGCTGCAGGATTATGAATCAACTGATGAAAATGTTCGTACCTGTCTTGAAGAGACTGTTGAGGAAATGATTGCCGAAGTGCAAGATGAGGATCAACCTTTCAGCGATGAATGTGATGACAATACTGCCAGTGCAGTGGTGCCACCAGACCGATCAGCTAAAGAGGCTGTTGAACTTTTGCAGCGCTATTTTGAGCATGAGGCTTGTCCAGAATTTCTAGCTAGTTTGTCAGGCATGGGTGCGTTCCTTGTGAAAAAACAACTCAAGCTTGCAGAACAAACCACTCTTCACTTTTTTTTTTCTCCTACTCATCCTCATGAGTAAGGTGAGGTTTGTGCAATTTGAATAAAGGTCTTGGTTCACTAAATAAGTGTACTTTGCTTAAATGAAACTTCTGATAAATGGAACAGTTTTATGGATCCTCTTCGAGTTTCGTTTAAGAGGAGTCGACTGTAATCCGAGGCGATCCATGGCACAGTATCACAGAAGAGAGGAGGAACCTCGATACATCAATGACAGTGGCTGTTGTTAGCGCTTTGGTTTCCACATAACGTGTCATGTGGTCGATGCAGACTATAAACCAACGGTTGTTGTTCGACGAGTGCAGAAATGGACCGAAAAGATCTACTCCAACCTTTCGAAAGGAGATGAGGGTGACGTCAAGGGGTGGAGGAGGCCAACTGGGTAGTACTTGGTTGCTTGAATTGCTGGCATTTATCACAACTGGCCACATACTTTTTTTTATTGCATTGCATGTTAGGCCAGTAAAATCAAGCCAGCAGGCAGTGGTACGTTTGGCGAGCCCCAGGTGCTCCGCTGATGTGTCGTTGTACATAACATGAAGTACGTGCGTTCTTAAATTCTTGGGGGCCACTAAAAGAAGGCGGGCACCATCAGCCGCGTAATTTCTTTGTAAAAAGCAAGCCATCTAGGACGATAAAGCCATGGCTACCTAGGTATGGGTTGAGCGGCTGAGTCAAAAAGATCATCCAAGCTGCAGTCATTGTGCTGTTCTTCCCGGAAGGTGGCGAGGTCAGGAAAAGCAGTATCGTCGATGGCAGCTAGAAAATCGTCAAAATTGTTGACGTCGCATAGAGTGGTCAAAAGGGAAGCCACGAGAGACAGTCGGCGTCTGCATGATCGCGGTCACTCTTGTAGCATATCGTAAAGTTTAATTCCTGCAACCGTAGCGCCCATCGCCCGAGGCGACCAGAAGGGTCACGGAGACCAACCAACCAACATAGTGAATGGTGGTCAGTCACAATCGTGAAGTGCCACCCATAGAGATATGGATGGAACTCATGCACAGCAAAAACCACAGCGAGACACTCTTGCTCAATAACAGTGTAATTATTCTCGGCTTTTCTCAATGAACGACTGGCGTAAACGATGACATGCTCGGCGTCATCGATGCGCTGGATTAGCACAGTGCTGAAGGTTGCCACTCGCGTCGGTGTGCACTTCTGTCGTGGCAGATGGGTCGAAATGGCGCAGTATGGGTCCAGACGTGAGAAGGGATTCAAGTTCACGAAACGAGGAATCACACTCCGCTGTACAGATAAAATCTATCTTTGCACAGCAGTCAAGTCAATGGGTAGGCAGAATCGGCAAACTTGGGCACAAATCGGCGGAAGTAAGAACAGAGAGCCAGAAAACTCTTTAGTTCGCATTGTGACTGTGGTTGTTTGAAATGGCTAACTGCAGCACTCTTCTGTGGTCTGGGTGCACATAATGTTTGTCTACAAGATGACCAAGTACAAGTGCTTCTCGCTGACCAAAGTGACACTTCTTGGAGTTAGGGTAAGAGCAGCTTGTTCAAGGCATGTTAAAACAACGTCAGGTCGGTGGTTGTGTGCAGCAAAAGTGCGTTCAAAAATGGCGGATGTGGTCGAGGTAACATAAACAAATCTCCCATTTGAGACCACGCAGTACCACATCCATAACCCTTTCAAATGTCGCAGGGGCATTGCACAAACTAAACAGCATGGCATTGAATTCAAACAAGCCATCTGGTGTGATCAAAGCGGTTTTCTCTTTGTCGACGGAATGCATAAGCACCTGCTAATAGCCCGATCAGAGGTCCACAGATGAGAAGATGCCGAATGAAGACAGTCGATAACGTTGTTTATACAAGGAAGCGGATACACATTCTTTTCCGTCACCGAATTCAGACGCCGGTAGTCGACGCCAAACCTCCAGGACCCGTCTTTTTTCTTCACAAAGATGACCGGCGCAGCCTAGGGGCTAGAAGTGTCTTGGATGGTGTTCTTAGCCAACATGTCTTCCACCTGTGCGGCGATCACATTACGCTCAGATGCAGACACACAGTATGGTTTCTGCCTTATGGGATGCACGGACCCCGTATCAATCCTGTGGCGAGCCCGCGTATTGGGAACACGAACTTTGGCAGCATCCTGGGTGAAATCGAACAATGAAGCATGCCTGCCAAGGAGGCTGACCAGGACTTGATGCTTCTCAGAGAATTGTACTTTGTTAATCATGTTCAAAAACGGCGAAGAGTCTTCAGTGATACCAGGGGCTAGTCTCATGCGCACGGGATTCGTTCGAGGCGTCATTGCTTATATTAAGGCTTGTATCCGCTTCAAACGACGCAGGTCGCATAGCGCTTGGAAGCATAACAGACTGGTTAAATAAATATGTCTCCCACAATGTACTTGTGCCACTGGCCACAGAGACAATACAGTGAGGCATGAGCACACCCTTCTTTGCAACGATTGAAGGCATCGGCTCAACAACAGCGTCGAATACATTGTTGTCGGCACTAGCAACAGTAACCTGAACGCTGGATAACGAACGGGGCGATACGACGGAATGTTCACAGACGACGACAGTGTGCGAACAAGTAGA
Organism: Rhipicephalus microplus; assembly: GCF_043290135.1. Lineage (NCBI taxonomy): Eukaryota > Metazoa > Arthropoda > Arachnida > Ixodida > Ixodidae > Rhipicephalus > Rhipicephalus microplus. The sequence continues at coordinate 25,463,038 of NC_134704.1, read as the reverse complement.
AGGTTGGTCGGCAAAATAAAAAGGAAAGACAAAAAGCTTGCCGGTACCGCAATCAAGAGTGGCACTGCACTATGGCAGGAAATCTAGACCCAGAATCACATTATGCGTTGATTTAGCGAGCACTGTCTATTCGGCTTGATAGACGTTATTAGAGAAATAGACGTTTGCGGTACACACACCAAGAAGTCATAGCAACTCTCCACCCACAGCACGAAATGTGCCCGCATTATCCCACTTGAACATCACCTTACGGCCTAATTGGGTTTTGAAATCCATGCTGATAACGAAGACACTTGCTCCCGTGTCCACTAAAGCTGTCGTTGTAACATTGTCCACAGAAACACAAATCTTGTTATGACGCATGGTCGCTGGTGGAGGCGTAAAGGCGTGTAGCTGTAGATGACTGGAGACTTCACCTCCATCGGTCGCGCCACCTAGTTCCTCGACGGCGGTGAAGTGGGTTGTAGTCTAGGAGCTGGTGATCTTTGGTAGAGTGAAGGTGGTGGCATCAAGCTCCACACAGACGCCGATGAGTCACTGCGGTGATTCGCCCGATGGTTTGGCCTGCTGTCAGTCTGAAGGCTAGGGTGTCTCGTCAACATGCTGATTGCTGCGCCCGTAGAAAGTGCGTGGTCGCCCACAGAACGGTGCTGCCGTGCGACGGCGATCTTATCGGGGCAGAATCGGGCGACATGACCGCATATGCCACAGTGAAAGCATATGGGACGTTCCCGGGGGGGGGGGGGCTGATGTCAGCAGAAGGATGAATGGCCCTGCCGTTCCATGCCTGGTAAACGGTAGGTGGTCTGCGCGCATAGTCGTCATGCAATGGGTAGTACGGACGCATAGTTTGGCTTGGCCCTTGAGGACGAAGCGTATAGTTGTAGGCATCAAGGAAGGCGGCGTTGATAGTCGTGACGCCAAAGTCACAGGTAGGAAAGGGCTCTCGGACATTAGGTGCCGGCCAAGGAGCCGCCTCACGTAGGTCGAGCTCTTCGTGTACTACTTGGTGAATTATGGACGCAAAATCTGATGGGGCTGGATGCACATCGACGCTGGCGACATTAGTGACGTTGGGTAGGTGGCTGAACTTCGGTGTAATTCGCTGCGCTTTCAGCGCTTCAAACGTACGGCAGTGCTTGATGACGTCACTTACACGCTCCAAACTTTCTTTTGCGATGAGGAACTGATAAACAATCTTTCGCCATCCCTTTTAGAAGATGACCAACCTTGTCCTCTTCTACCATCCAAGGGTCCAGTGCCTTGTACAACTTGAGAACCTCCTTGATATACGTCGTGCAGGTTTCTCCGGGGACTTGCGCTCGTTGCATAAGAGTTTGCTCAGCACGCTTCTTCGCTGCCGGATCCCCGAAGCACACCTTGATTTCATCAACGAACTTCCGCCACGTCATCAGGCTTTCTTCATGGTTTTCAAACCACACGGATGCGGTTCCTTTAAGAAAGAGTCCCGCATTGTTGAGCTGGCCGGAGGCATCCCAGCCATTAAACCGACTCACCGTTGGTAGGAGCTGAGCCATGTGTCGACATCTTACACAACTTGTCCAGTAAAGGATGGGGCCTAGATGTAGGGCTGCCACAGAATGTGGCAAGCAGGTGGCTTGTTGTCATTGTTGTTGTGAGACGCCATCGCAGGGGACGGACCAGCAAGTTGTCCGCTACGGCGAAGCTCCACATATTGCTCCGTTATCGTACCCAGCACCTCTCGCCAAATACTGTTACGATGGGGAATGTTTATTCAAGAACGAATGGTGAAGGGTAGCTGCGCCGACACCGAGCTGCTTCCAAACAGACCACTTAATTCTCTTCTTTCTTCCTTCACACGTTGCCGTTTCAGCGTAACAATAGAAGCCATCATAACTAGCTTCTAATTAATAAAATGAATTGATTTGAGAGTAACATCTTCATTTAATTTGAAAGGGGGCTTCGCGGCAGAGTGGATTTCTCTTAATTAAATAAGTGCTTTCATGGTTCAGCACCCCGTCACTGCAGTGAAACCACCTCTACAGGCAGTGTACATTCGGATTAATATGCATTTTGTCGTTCCTTGCGAATGCATATAAATTTGCAATATTTTGACTTTGAATCGAAGCGAATTCGAGTATCCTACTATCGAGCCTAATAAGTAGGATTGCTGTCATAACGGTCGATGAGTAGTTATAGCTGGTGTGCTATGTGTTACTTTGTAAAAGGAGTACTCTACTGAGAGGCAGAGAAGATTTCTAGCAGGGAAGCTCCCAAGTACATCTGCACTCTATTTTGAGGATAAAATACAATGTTATAAAATACAATGTTTAACATATAAAAACTACACAACGCCTTATAGCAGACACTGAATGAGTCAGGTAATGAAGGCATGAAGCTCTCTGGCAAGTTTGCCCTCTCTGCAGTATACAGTCGACTCTCGTTAATACGAAGTTCATGGGGACCGGAAAAAACTTCGAATTAAGCGGAATTCCAATTAACCACAATGAACGAAAAATACATTTATTTCAAAGCAGTTTTTGAGTAAAAATCTGTGATTGCCGTTAGCTTCTGTTTGCTGAATCTTGCAGCAGAAAGCAAGTCCTGCAGGCTGTATATGTGCCTGAGTGCTTCCTCGGCGTTGCTCTCAGCAGTGAAAAACCGCTGCGCGAGGGCAAAGCCTGCGGCTACATCAGCAGCCCGCGGTAGTGGCTCACTTGCGGCGTCGTCGTCGTCAACCTCAGTTTCGTGACTAGGCTCGCTGGGCCGAACCATCTCCGCGATCTCAGTGTCCGACAGTGCACCGCACGTTTCTACCGAACTGTCAGTGGCAATGTACTCCTCGAAAGGGACGTCGCCGAGAGCTGGCAGGAGACCATCAACGTCAAGCTCACTTGTGTATTCTTTCCCCACTGTACAAGACGCGTCATCATCTGCACCACTTGGAATGAAGCCGCACGCCCTAAAGCAGTTTGCAATGGTTTCATCCTTTACGCGACCCCACGCTCGCGCCAGCATATGGATAGCACTGAGAAGGCTCACCTCATACTGACTTGCATTGTCCATACATAACAGCATCCGCTCAAGATGCTTCCTGTACAGTACTTTCACGTTTTTGATGATCCCGTGGTCCAGTGGTTGCAACTCCAATGTAGTGTTCGCTGGCAGGTAGGCGACACGTATTGCACTCAAGGGCGGCACATTCATGTGTGCACTGCATTGATCCACAAGGAGTAATACATTGCGTTTAGATAACGCGAACTTGCGATCCAATTTTGTCAGGCAATCCTTGAATAGGTTCCTGTTAGACTTTCCTGTTAGACGCGTAGTCGACAGGCAGCGTTTTCACGCCCTTGAAACATTAGGCTTAGCAGCTGTGCCTATAAAGAGCAGGCGACATCGCTCAGTGCCCGTCATGTTCGCCGCTATCAGCACCGACACTCTTTGTTACACTTCCCTCCAGCACAGTCATCGTCCTTAAAGACCAGCGTCTTCTCGGGCAACATTTTGTAAAAAAGTGCTGTCTCGTCGGCACGCTGAGTCCGCACACGACCGTAACGAGATCAACAATGAGGCCCGGAACCGGAACCGCCAGAGCAGCCGCTTTGTGATCTGGGGCGCTGCATGCAACTGCTATGCCATCAGCTGAGGCTTTGAGCTGCGGCGCTGTGGTCAACTGCGATGCCCTTGGGTGCCGGTCGGACACGCATTGTTGTTTAGCCTTCGAAAATAGGAAATTTAACAAACATTACAATTTCCTCCGGGAATTCGATTGAAAAAAATTCGAATTAACTGAAAAAGGCCTCTAGCTTCTAATTACCGAGAATTTCTTCCTGTTGAACTGCATGCAAAACTGACGGGACCCCCACTACACTTCCGATTAACCTATAATTCCTATTAAGCGACTTCGAATTATCGGGAATCAAATGTAGTTTCCTGCACTTCTGGGCTGAACTTGCATATTGTCTTTGTGTAGGTGAACCCCATATCCCGGCTGATCCAGATCCAGCAGGCAAAGAAGGAAATGGAGCCCACCTACGTACTGGTGTCTGAGCGCGGGGACCCTCGTCAGCGGGAGTTTGTTCTACAGTGTAAACTGGGAAACCTCACTGCCCAGGTACGGCTGCCTGGCAGTATTGTTGTACAGTCGAACCGGTTTATAATGAACTCAAAAGTGCCACGATAAATGGTCGTTACATCAGTGGTTCGTTGTACTTGGACTCACTCTTGAAAATGTGCATTTAGCAACCAGAGAGTTTTTCTTTTTTTGTGTGTATTTTAGTTGAAAATGTTAGCGGTTTCTCTGGTGACAAATTAAGCTTTATTGCTTGCTGTGTGCTTACGAGTAAATTAAACCACGTTTACAATGACTTGACGCCGTTCCAGCGAAGCGCGCTACTGCCACATAGGACCAATCATCTCTGGCTAGTTGCGTGCAGCACGCCACTTACTCACCTGTTGCCTTCACATGCATTCGCAGTCTAACATATGGGCGCACTTGTGCGTTCTTCATGCATGCTTCACTCTAGATCATACATGGGTGCCGTGAGTAGCCTCTTAGTTCTGCACTATGAAGACATGCATGTTGCAACACACGAGCGGCCTCGCACAATGCGGCGATGGCAAATTTGCAAATAGCAGCAGAGCATGGTTGGACCACCATCACTCAGTGTGGTTTATGCGCACGCAGCCAAGCAGATATCTGCAGATGTCTGTGATGAAATCGTTGACGATGAGTCAAATGGCACATTCATCGCCACCCAGCACTTCACTTTCCCTCTTATCTGGTGCTTATTTGTCAAGTAGGAGCGTGAAAATATTCGAAATTTTAAGTATTTTTTTATTAGTGCAAGCTATTTGATTCAATTCGTACTAGGAATTTTACTCTTTGAAATTCTTGATGACAAATACAGCCGTCTTAAAATGAGTGCTTCAAATTTTTGATATGCTTCACCTCATCACAATCTCGTGTTGCAGCAAAGCTGCCTGTCAATCTCCGCTACGATTGCAAATGTATTGACTCAAGAAAGCGCTGGTTCCAACGTGGAGGTGATAGATGTGACAGAGGTGGCGGCACAATAAATTCATTTTTGGACATAAAGTTTTGGCAGGAAGTTAGAAAAATCAGATGCCCAATATTCGTGTAGAAGCGAATTCAAATATACTGTAATATGCGTTTGAGTATTGAAGTACTCGAATATTCGCGCATGCCTAAAAAAAATTCTGAAAACATGGCCAATCCCTCCATCATAGTAATCGGTATAACACAGAAGTGAAACATGTCTTCACAGAAGTATTTCGCAAAAACATGCGGTATTACAGTGAAAGCTGTTATGAGATCAAAACTCGGTACACGTGTGGTGCCGTAGTTGTCCGCCGCCGGTGTCCGTAACCACTATTGCGAAATCAGAAAAAAAAAAAACGTGTTACTAGGGACACAGTGTGGCTCGAACCCGTGTCTGCTGCGTGCCAGCCCAGTATTCTACCACTCAGCCACGCCTGTGCTTCGGACTTGTTTGTTAACTCGCCTGCAAACTTGCCTCAGGCGGGCATGATCTCAGAAAATAAATCACGTTAATATGAGTAATAAAGCGTTTTAGAACAGCAATAGAAGAATGAGTCATCACACAATGTGAGTAGCGTAACGAGTGGGCCATCCAATGCTCCAACTCATTACAAAAGCTTGTTCTTGTTTCCCTATTAACTGTGGCACGCACCAACTACAGCCATAATTCCTCATCGTCGTCAGCTGCTGCATGGACAATTGGCACAAAATTCCTTGCAAGTGTTTAGCGGATACCATGCTTCTCAGAAGAATTACGAAAAATAGCACAGTGAATACCGGCCTACTACCCAAAAGTTTATTATTAATACCCTAGTGGGTACAAAGCAAGTGTGCTTGCAGTAGTTACCCAGTGAGTGTTTAGAAAAGGCTCTGAAAGGACGTTCTTCTAGCTTTCGTTGTGACTGTGCTGTGCCTTCCATGCAGGCCTGACGTTTTTTTGTGAATGCACTTTTCAAATGGTCCTGTAGCTGCACAGCTGTTGTTTCCCTAGTGATGAGATCATCCTTGCGCACAAAGTATGTGGGACTTTGTCCCACATGTGACGAGGTCTCAGGACTTCGTGGTTGAGAGGCGTTCTCTCGTCACGGAGTCTGAAGGGAAGCAGCGTGGGCCATTACTTGCTACATAATTAAAGGTTTCATGTCCAAGACCTTGGCAGTTAGTCTACAGGTAATTCAGGGCAGATGTAGACAAAATTGAGATAACTGAGAAATCTTGTAGGTGAGGACTTGTGGTAAAGTGTACATGTAGCAATGAGTCATATGTGTGGTTATTTACAGTGTAAATCCGCAATACTGAAATCTTGCAATGATGAAATTATTGTTTCTCCCCAATGAACGCCCGTAGCACACAGTGCATCCGGTATATCTTGACAGCGAAATGTCGCTAAGCTACTGGGTCTCAAAGAAAATCAACGGGATGTTTCCGAACACGTTATCTGCTCATGCAGGTTCAGCATGCTTCAAAATTGCAATAACTTGGGTGCTCCCATATTTCTTTACCAATCTGACCACGCTCTGGGGATGGTCAATGTCACCATGATGTGTTTTGGCTGATCTCTTGTTTAAGTGCATAGCAGCATTAGAGTGTAGTCGCATAGCCGTTCATGCTGGCCGCATGCTCAGAGTTGGCCTTTCTTGGGTTGTCGTGTACTAGCAGTATTGCTCATCAACGTAACGCTCCTTTTTCTACTCAAAGATAGGCACAGGAACCTGTTCTGTAGCATCCACACAGCAGCATTGCCAATGCGTGACGAAAGAGTGCTTGTCATAGATACATTGGTGCGTGCGTTGGATACTTCCAAAACAGGGGGGTGTTTTTTGTAACACACGACGTCTTAAATACAAGATCCTGCACCTCTTAGGAAGATCTGAGTGTTTACTACATGGGGACAGTCTACAAGGCAAGAAAACTGGATGTTAGCTTTATATTTTTATAATTCAGAGCATTTTCTATTTTTACTGTATTATGTCACAATCACAAAATTTTTTATTGCTGCCACTGCTTTCATTGCTGGATTTTAACCAAGCACCTTTAATCATACATTGAAAGTGTTTTTGTGTCAGATGTGCCTTCACGCTAAATCTTTTCCACTAGTAGTTGCAACGGACAGTGGAACAGTGCGGTCATTAAGGAAAATTAAAAACTGGCACAAGTGTTGTAAACGAGTGTACACCTGTGGCATCTACTCTTTACAGGGTGTGGGACCCAACAAGAAGACTGCCAAGCGACTGGCAGCTGAAGCAATGTTGCAGCGACTGGGATATTCACGCCCACCACCTGTGAACAAAGCAACCAGTGGTACGGGTTCTGCAGTGGACGGGGTGGAGCAGTCGCCGTCTTCCGCCGCCTCCAGCGCTGCCGCCGCCCGCGGATTGATGTCTCCACTCAGCCCCCGAGGTGGTCGCCAGCTTGTGCCGGGTTTGCTGCTTGTGCCCAGTCAAGGGGCCGGTGGTGCGGGCCCAGCAGGCGTGGGTTGCAGTCTGGCCGGTGGCGGTGCCGGAAGCAGCACTGGGAACCGCCTTGCATCTGCTGGAGACCTTCAGGCGAGCTCAGCAATCGCGAAGGAACTGCTCGATAAAGGTGAGCCTGATGGGTGTATGCTTTAGACCCCTAACCCCCGAATGCAGAGATGTTACTTGACTCATACTTGACTTGTTCTTGATTCAAGACAGTCTTGCCGGTCACCATAAATTGTTCTCGAACTTGCGGACGACTTGAAGGCGACTTGGCTCGGTCGAAGTCAGGACAAGTTTCAAGTCAGCTGCGGGGCTAGCTTGAAAGCGACTTCACGCGTTATTCCAACATGGCCACCTCTCGAATGGACGTCGCGCGGAGGGTGGCCGCTTTTTAGTTTGCTTGCCTCGCCATAAGCGTAGCATTTTCTGAGGCGCACTGCCTGCCGAAGATTCTTGGACCCGCTTTACGTGACCGAGGAAATCCGATGGAGTTGTACAACGAGGAACAATTCCATGCTCGATACAGATTCACAATGAACGCCGTGCGGCAGCTGCTGGGTATGTTGCCGCTCCGTGAAAGTGGGGACAACTAAGGACAGCCTGTGCCTCCAGTGTTACAGCTACTGATGGCTCTCGGGTTTTATGGCGCTGGCACATTCCAAACAGTCACCGGGAATCTCATCCGCATTCCGTAGTTGACAGTTTGCCGTGCAGTAGGAAAAGTTGTGGTACTCATCGCAAAGCACCTGTACGCAATGCTGGTGCACTCTCCGCAGCCGGCAGCACTTTCTATTGTTATGCGGGACTTTTATAAAGTGGCTGAGTACCCTGGTGTTAGAGGCTGTGTCGACTACGCACACGTGCGTATTAATAGCTTTGGTGGGGACGACGCTGAAGTGTTCCGTAACCGCAACGGCCATTTCTGTTTTTCTTTAAAAAATATCACGACAATGTCCGCCTCTTTCGGTACAAAACTGACTCGGCGCTGAGTCTGTGTGCCTCGTCTATCTTTTCGTCCCGTCTAGGGCGCTGTTTCTCTCTCGGAAAGGCATAGCTGGTAGCATAACGCTACGTAAAATTCCACACACATAAAAAAGAGGTGCCCCTATCACGGGTCTTTTTCATCCGCTTCACCATCATGCAGCGATACACCACTGCACCCCGCGAGACAGAATTCTGCTGAGGGCAATATCCTGACCCCCGCTTTTTCTCTTGTTTACCAAGCTCAACAAAAGGATGCGAATCACATTTGTTTCCAGAACTTTTTTTTTCATAACTGCGACCTAGCTCACTACAGGCATGCACACAGGCGAACAGAAAGGCAAATACCGTGAAAATCGCGTCACCTCATGAGCCAGGTCAGCACAAATACATGCCGTGGCGTTCGATTGAAAAAAAAAAAAAAATTGCGAAAGAGCCCCACGCGATGCTTGTTTTGCCTCCAAACAAGCAACCGTGGAGAAACACGCCGCATTTGGGTGGCCACTAAAACCAGCGAGCAACGAACGCTTTACAGAAGCAACACTGCGCATCGCTGTGGCGGCAGGCACCATGTGCCACTCTTTAGCCGTAAAATGGCAAGAATATGCTTGTGGCCCTTCATTTTTATAGTTATTTTAAAACGTATGGTCTTTTTTTGCTGTAATGCATGCCTTACGCAAACAACTTCATTATTACCCTCGTTAGCAGGCGAGCAGCGTGTTTCTGCTTTGAAGCTCGTTCTTGACTTGACCAAGCAAGACAGCCTAAGCATCTATGAAACGCGAAGGCTGACTTGGGCGTTTTGAAGTCCGCTGCTTGCTTCATGCCGACTTGCTCAAGTTAAGTTGAAGTCGCGAGCCAAGTAACATCTCTGCATTTGGGTGTAAGCAACTCTGCTTAGTGGCTGAGGTGTGGTGCTGCAGAGCACTGGTCTGTGGACTCAATTCTTAGACACGATAATTGCATCTGGAGAGAAATGAAATCAAAAAATGTCTGTGTGCTTGGGTACCTCAAGGGAGGCCAGCTGGTCAAAATTATTAAAATTTCCCACCCTGGCATTCCTAGTAATTGCATCATGGCTTTGGCTCTTAAAACACCAGGATATTATTCTGGAGTCCGCACCCATGGCGTGATTAACAAACTCTATTGTGTATTTCTGGCCGATGGCTTCACTAGGGATATTGTTGGGTTGGTCTCTAGCTCAAGAGAGTTTTCGGGGTTGCCTTGGGGGCGTAGCAGGCACAGGGTTCCCGTTCAGGAGGGGGTAGAGGGGTGAAGGTTAGTTACAGTGCCCCCCCCTTCCCTATTTAGTCAATCTATGAAGCAGACTGTGCCCCCCCCCCCCCCCCCCCCCATGTGCGCCTATGTTTGAGTGCAGGACTCTGGGAGTTTGTTGATCGGCTATAATGTCGCGGCCAATAATGCAAGTGTCAGGAAATGCTGAAAGTTACACTTGTTTAAATATCGAAATAGTATTGTAGCACCAATTTTAATTTGTTGGTTTCTGTCTTGGGCAGTTTCTATTTTCTTTGGAAGTTGCGGTTCTGCTGTTCTATAATCTAGCCCTCTCTCTTTTTTTTGTGTGTGTGATTGTACTGGCCACACTGTAGTACACTCAAACCTCTTTATAACGTATTGGGATATAACAAAATAATGGGTATAACGAAGTAAATGAAATTGCAAAAAAGAAACGGAAAAGGGAGAAGCATGGTACAGGCTGGCCGCAGATCAGCATTTGAGAGTGAGCAAACAATCCACAACAGCCTTTTCTTTCCTTTTCTTTTCCTTCTTCGCGCGTAGCCTTGAGAGGTGTCGCCACGGGATTGGGCATGGTGCTGAGAGCACTTTCGGAGAATGGTATGTCCGAATTAACTGTCGCAAGTGCTTGCGCGTTCGAATTGCAGGGCGTTTTCGCCCATTGGAATACACATAGCTTTGACGGGACCACAGCGTGAGTTCAAATTAACCGGAAAAAAGTTCAAATTATGCGTGTTCGAATTAATGTGATTCGACTGTGTTTATTTTTCGTCGCACGCGTGTTCGCGTTGTGGTACGTCAGGCCGCGAGGTGGTTTCCTTCTTTGCATACTTATAGGTATGCGCCCATCTGAGCATACATTGTCACAAACTGTTATAATCGATATAACAAAATAATTGTGGCTCCCTTCAACTTCGTTATAACGAGGTTTGAGTGTATACCTTTTATGCCATTGTAGTGTTTACTGCATTATGGCCCTTTTTTGTGTGCTTTAGATTTGTTAAACTCTTTTAAGTGTGCACACTGAACAGATAATATATAAGAATCACAAGCACTGTTGGCTCCTAATGAAATTTCATGTCTTTCTCCATCATTTTGCTCAGCGCAGAGTTGTATTCTCGGTGTATTTACTTCATTGGGTTGTGAAAAAAGCCTTGGCTTGCGCTTCATGGTTGTAATGCAAAAATTTGTCACTAACAGTTCGTTCCTTTGCCTTTTTGAAGGTGTATCCCCTACGGCTGAAGCTCTCCGGCAGACTGCTCCCGTGACAGCGGCTCCGGTTCGTCCCAAGCAACAGTTACTCTACCTCGCAGAGGTTCTGGGCTTTCAGGTTAGCTCTTACTCTCACGGAAGCTGAATGTTTGAAAATTGGGTTTGCCTCATGCATACATCCATCATATTATGTCATGAGACTCGTGACAATACTTCCCATTATATCAGGGAACCAGGTCGTAGCCAGTTTTGCGTCTCCCTGTGGCTCAATGAATTACCTGAAATTAATTTTGGCTCAATGAATTACTTAAAACACTGTAGATTAAGTCCTGGCTGCTTCAGAAGACAGTGTACTTAATTTTTACCAATTTGTAACTGCGTAGGCCTTAGCAAACGCTATCAATACCTTTGATGTCACGGCGGATGGCACGAGAACATAAGTGTTGTTATTGCTACCTGCATTTTCGTTTGGCACATTTTTTTGCGTTTACTGAGCGTCTTGTCTCAACAAGTATGATGTTCTTCGTAACATGAAAGAGTAATTTGTTTATGAGAAAAATCTTTTTTTCTCTTTAGTGTCCCTTTTAATATGCAGCGCTGTGAGTTTCATCCCATTGGTGTTGCCAGTAAATACTTGATGAACTTTCCTTCCTGTGCAGGTACAGTTCACAGACTTCCCCAAGGGAAACAAGCAAGACTTTCTGTCGCTGGTGACGCTGAACACGAGCCCGCCACAAGTGAGCCATGGCGCTGGCTCCTCCCTGGAGGCATCCCATGACGAGGCTGCACTGGCCGTATTACGAACACTTGCACACCGAGGATTGGACACGCTGGGCCAGCCGCCGGCAAAGGACACACCCGAGCCTCCTCTGCGTCTGCGCCAATAAATAAAGCCTGCTGCCCTACGGTCTTTTGTCATGTTTTGTGCGTCTAGTATGTGTTACAGAAGCAGCAATCGAGACGCTGTGTTGTGCGTTGAGAGTTTATCAGTATATATTTGGTTATCAGCGCATAGTCACGATCAAAACGTACAGTGCTTGGCAATTGAAACATCATACCTTGAGCATGTGGCTGCTGGCGGTCAGGGTGAGAGCGTTGGTGACACACTGTGACAGGATCTGCTGGACGATTGTTCAGTCTTGTTCTTTGCGGTGCCACGTAACGCTGCTCACCATGGCTTCACAACATTGCTCTGACGTGCCATGCTACACGAAGCAGCTGGAGCTGGCGGGCAGGCATCGGAAAGGATTGCAGTATTTTGCCGCATCCACCGAGAACCAGATACTGAATGACTGTTTACCAGATGCTGTCAGCATGCATCACAAACGCTCTTGTATTTCACCATCACCCTCACTGCCAACAGCTGCATGCTCCAAGGATTGCGTTTCAAACGCCAAGCATTGCAGATGTGTAACTCGAGAAGAATGCAGTTGAATCATGACTTAGTTTTTTGTTCGCAGTGCAATCTTCTATGGTAAACATAAATTCGTAGCTAGTTGTCATGGCATTTCTGGTCGGTCATGTTGCTTCTGTCAAAAATTTTGTACAATTGAAACGACACTGAAGAGAATATCGTTATAGGCTAAATTGATAGGTTGCTGGGCCTTACAATGAAACCTGGGCAAAAATTGCATCCCGTTGCATAATACTATTCCATTTGCATGCTTTTGAAATGTGTTTCATGCATGTGGCAATCAGTACTGCCGGGCTATGCGATCTGTCAAGATGCTATCACGGTTGCCTTATCTACCAAATATTTGTTTTTTCTGTTTTTGCAATGCCATGGTGCATTCACCCTTCTCCTAGGGAAAAAGACTCGAAAAGCCTTACAATTCTGGGGGGGGGGGGGGGGATTTTTTTTTGGCCATAGAGTATTGTGTGATAATACCTGAAGAAGAATCTTCCCTTAAATGCTGTAAGCCCGTGTGCTAAGATTTGGGTGCACATTAAAAATCCCAGGTGGTCGAAATTTTCAGAGCCCTCCTCTACAGCATCTCATAATCCTATGGTAGTCTTGGGACGTTAAGCCCCACATATAAATCAGAATCTGGCCTTATATAGTGTCTATATCTGGCCTTATATATAAATCAGAATCTGGCTATATAAATCAGAATCAGTGGCTATATCTGGCCTTATATATAAATCAGAATCTGGCCTTATATGAATGGCTCTTCAAACGCCATGAGAATGAAGGCAGCAGGCTTCCATTGGCTTCGGATGAACTTCATTTTTAAGATTCGCAACATTTGCTTACTGATCTTTAAACAAAAAATATGAAGGTATATTCAAGTTTGCTTGATTCATCCGTACGTAAAACTTAAGCAGAAATTTCGCGTCACCGTGTGATTGAAGTGAAGCTTGGACAAATTAAAATTTTCTTACACTCTGAAGAAGCATCCTGTATGACGTACATAATCCAGCCGCGGTACAGTTAAAATGATAGGCGACGTTTTACCTTGCGTTGCATAAGCATCGCCCTTTTGCCGATGTCATTGAGGAGGGGGGGGGGGGGGGCTGTGGCTTTAGTGGCCGCTTTAATTTGCCGCTCTAAGACGTAATGTGTGGAGTTTCCGCTCAGGTCATGCGACTCGAGCTGCAGCGAATACTTTCCCGAGATAGCCAGATACTTAGCAGACTCATAAGTTTTACTGAGACAACGAACACTTCCAAATTTGTAACTTCATACTGACGTTCGGATGGTGAAATTTTGGCACGAAATTCAAAAATGAAGCATTTATCTTTAACTTTCATATGACATTAGAACGAACGACAATAAAGTTCTCGAAGAATGGTTTGTCATTCTAAAACCGATTTAATGCTCACGTATGCAGCCGTCTCCCTGCTGCGAAACGAGAGGCTCGATGAAGCATTTTCCACAGTACAAGCGAATGAAAGCGTTCTGTGGTATTCCAGGCGTTGCCAACGTAGGAGTGCCACCTATCCTCGGCCGTTTTTTTTTTTGTTTCTTTGTTTAAACAGCGGGCTGGTTGCCGGCCCACACCCGCCATCATTGGTGTTTTTTTTTTTTTTTTCTAGAGCAGTAGTTGAAGCGTCAATCTAATCACTGGTATTTTTATGCCAGCAATAAGGCTAGTAGGTTAGCTAGGTGTGCCGCTTTTATTTGCACATCAGGTTTGTTAGGCTCAAGCGAAGCAATGTTACTTTGAATGACACTGCATGTCAAAGACCTGGCATGGCGTTTATTGTTCAACGCCAATCTAACGTCCTGCTCATAACTCATACCCCCACTCCCCGCCTTTCCTCGGTCGAAGGGTCGGTTTTCTGGACCAAAGGTGGCAACCGTATGTCAACGGGAATGTTGTTTTATCACGTATACAACTGAACCAAGCCGAGCGTTGACACGGAATCGGCGTGTGCGTGATGTTTTGCCGAGATGTAGGGCTTGCGTAAACTCACATTTGCTGGCTGTCGAGAATCTGTGACGCGCCTTATCTCGAAGCACGATTTGATCTGGCACGGTTGAATGAACAAATCTTTCGGTGTTCGTTGCGCGGCAACTAGGAAGGACTTTGCCGGTGTCGCTTAGATCGCTGATCCGTGGCCCATTCATCGCCGTCAAGTCTCAGTCGGCCGTGACAAGACCCTGTTAGCCAGTACTCACACCACCGCGACGCGTGTAATTACTGTGAGACGGCAACTATTAGATGCCCCTCTAACCAAGGCGCCAACTCAACACTTATCCCGTCATTCTCATCTACGAGGGAGTTAAATGGGTCGGATGGCTATCTGCTCAGCGCGGTCGGGTCGCCTCATTTGCGGGTCGGCTGGCGAAAAGAGGATAACCATGTTTGGTGCGGATCGTTGCTTCCGTCCCCACCCTCCACTCTTCCTATCTATGCTTACCTTATGCCGTATCTTTACGACCATACTCGATCCTCTCTTTTTCCCTCCCACCTTCAGGAAAAGAATGGGGGGGGGGTCGTGCATATCGTTGAGCACGCGAGCATGAGTAGAGGGTACGTGGTAGCGTCATAGAGAAATAAAAAAGGTGAAGAGTGGACACTCCCGTAGACCCCAGCGGCCCAATCGACTCTAGCACACCTAGTGGTTGATGAGAGCAAGTGGCTTGCGCTTCCGGTTTCGGTTTCACTGGCGCAACTTTTGAATTACTTTGCATAACCGACGTTTGGCTATGTCGTAAGTTCATAATTTCAGACCACTATTCATCGCCCAAATGGATAGTTTTTGTAGGTCGTTTTGATTTAGCGATTCCCTGTTTTGTTTTGTTCAGTGGTTCGTGCGAATCGGTCGTGACGTAATTTTTATTTTGATTAAGTTATAATAAAAAGAGATGCAGGTAATGATAATTCACTATCGTTTTATTCATCGCGCTTGTGTTTTTCTTTTGGAACAAGTGATCAATGTATATATCAGTCAAAGAAACAGAGCATCCGCAATGTTTTATTCAAAGGCAAGGTAGAGTATGAGAATATAAAAAGCACAATATGACAAAGGTAGACAACAAATGCATCTCGCCTTACAAATAAATTGTAACAAATATTGTAACAAATACATAGAGAACACAGACAACGCACACATCGCTAGAGTTGGCAGAAGCCGAGAAACTGGTGAAGTATGACACACCGGGCCAGTGGGTAACTAAGGATCTATGGCAAAAACATAGCGCACAATGCTGATGAAGAAGGAAGAAGTGACATATACACAGCAATGAAGTCGCGAATCACGCCTGGGCTTAACTGAAATAATGCATAGAAAAAAAGAGCGCACAGAAACCACACGACACAATATAACAGAAAGGCAAAGGTGCAGTGTGCTGGCTGTGCTTAAGAACAGCTAGTCCAAAATGAAAAAAAGCAGACTTGATGCCTGCTTGTCCTCAGAAAGGTAGGGCTTTGCAGCTTGCTCACTACGTGAAAGACAAACTTTATGCTACAACACTGGCAGGTCTTGTGGCTTTTGTTATGCGTCGCCTTCATCAAAAACTTAAGATCCCAAGTGATTTGCGTTTGGGTGTTGCTGTGACGCTTGCGAGCTAAAATAGATTGTAGTCATCACTTTATCCAGAATTGTGGACTTTAATTGGTGCTACGAGAGCGGTATTACAGGGCTAATAAATAGCAGAAGGAAACCACTTTGGCTCATTATTTTTCACAAAGGCTCTACATCGTACGTTATCACTCACAAGCTATATAAAAATAAAATGGCAGCGTCCGCAGCCCCATCAAACACTACAAGTTTGGGTATTCTTTTGAAAATTTTGATGGGCAAGATGAGGAGGTTGATGAGAAGCTAAAATACGAAAAGCGTGATAACATGAACCGTGCCCACTTCATACTGTGTTCCTTACCCGCTCGAAGACATTTCAACAAGCGGTTTTGTTATCGATATATTACTTGAGCTGGAGAGATAAAGCATACACAGTGACCAAGCGACCCACAGTAAAGTGTACAGTTCGCCCGTATTTGCTACAAAAAATACAGACAGGATGCCCAACATTCTTTTTAAGGTTATGCAAATCACTTCGAGCGAATACACAGTGTTTGTACTCCTCATAGCGGGTAACCAAAACAATGAATGCAACGAAGGAGTGGTTAGTCCAGTTGAACTGAATATAAGCATATAAGACCATAATGAAGTCTGCTGTAACGAAGTAATAACATAACAAAGCTATTGCAGGATTCGGCTCAACTCCAATACTTTAGTGTAAACCCGCCGCTAATTGCTAACCTTTGAACTTGTCAAGCTGCATGCCCGAGATTGAAGACTGGAACCTAACCCTGTCTAAGTTTCGGTTCACAAAACGCACATGCCAACATAAACGAACCCGGCAAAACATTTTCAGAAACTTAGCGCGACACCCAGCAGAGCAGAAATGAAAATCGCCAACACTTGACAGATGGTGATACAAAACATCGCACACTTTCAGGTGATGTGCAGTGGCCTCAATTATGGCAAGAAAGCGAGATTCAAGTTGTTGTACATATGCAAAAGCTGCTTCTGATGGCACAGTGAGATTCCCAAAAAGTTTGCTGGGGACGTGGTATGCTTTGAGCATTGTGAAATACTGGTGGGTACCCTTAAGCGTCTCACTGTCGTCTTTCAGTAACTGTGGGCAACTGCAACCGTCACATGCATTCCGAAGGAAGTGTTTGATGAGAAAACCAGCTACATAATATGCAGCGGAGTCATCGATAATATGGGAGTGAATGTTTGTCGCAAGTTCAGAGAGATCGTCTAGAGCGGGAAAGTCGTCAGGCTGTGGCTGTGCACACTCCTCATTATCCACAAGAGACGCACTGGTGAGGGAGAATGGCGACAGCTGTTCCTGGAGGAGGTCACATTCATCATCCTCGACATTTCCGTATTCTGACAGCTTGAAGAGTTTTCTTATGCAGATGTGCTTCAGGCCACAAATAAATTGTGCTACATTGGGGTTGGTGTTGCAACCCTGTTTTTGCCTAATGTGGCCAAATATGTTCTCCAGAGGATCCTGTTGAAGCCTGCGTGTTAACAGGTATTCAAAATTGTAATTTTTGGAGAGGTCGTCCCATAGTTGACAAATTGCCTGAATTGTAATTTGCCAACCTACGATGGTTTGTGGTTGACGTCTGCCAACAAACTGCCATGATGCAATCCAGGGAAGCTGGCCTCGGAGGAAGTCAATCAGCTCTGAATCATTTTTCATGATTGCATGCCGCAGCTTTTGCGAAGTTCTTTTTTTACTCGAGCTGTTCAAGGCATCGAAAATCCTGTCCATACGATCACAAAATTGAGCTGTAGTGATGGCCGAGGCAGGCAGCACCTTCGCATACACCATTGCCGTGATAGCAATCGAAACTGATGCACTGAAGACCTGAGTTGCTCTGCTGACCTTCATATTAGAAAAAGGTTTCTGATGAACGTGCCGTTCAGTCAACTTTGGAGCCAATCGCAACCGCAACTCATGTGAGGATTGGTAAAGGCTTACAATGTGCGACCAGTTAACGATGTCATCCCCAATGTATAACTTGTGTGCTTGGACATTATTGCGCGTTGTTTTAATTAAATGCGGAACATCAAAAATGTAATATACCCGCTCACCATTAACTTCAAAAAAAGGCTTTGCTACAGTCACTTTTAGTTGGTTAGCGAGACTTACATTTGAACTGCCCTGGTCACAAATGACTGCTTTCACTGCAATATTAATGCTCCTAAGCTCCAAAATGAGTGACACCAGCAAGTTATGCATAACAGATGATGGTGTTGATGTGTGCCCTATAGTAAAAGCAACCGGTTGAACCCACTTTCTCGAAACACCAACAAGAAGAAAAACCAGTGCTCGATCAGCGATGGTTGAAGTGCGATGAGTGCCATCATCTGTAAAACCCTGGACAACGTCTCTTGAAGCATCATAGTACAAATTCTTTTTGAGTGCTATTTCGTCGAAAACTAAAGCGCACACTCGGTCCCGTTCATTCCAAGCTTGAGTATTTGTTGCAATGGAAGAAAGGATTCCTGGAATTATGCCTGGAGTCATCTTTACATTAGCTAGCCACCTCCTTAATGAACGCCGGGAGGGCAAAGAAAAATACGGAGCCAGAAATCGGTATGCTCGCGGACCTCGGAAGTTTAAGTGAAGAGCGAATTTCTTGAACCACACGGGAAACCGCTTGCCCTTGCATTTGGGCCTCAAGCGAACATGTGCAGAAAGAAGTTTAAAAACCTCCTCGGTGACGTGCGGTCGGATAACTTCAAGGGCCTTCGTAGTCGATGACGGTGTTTGGTGAGGCTGTCTCTGCAGTCTTTTGATAGTTTTCCGCTGTGCTGCTACTTTGGCTTGCAGATGTTTAATGGTTTGCTTGTACTTCATTGATGGAGACATTGTCGCTGGCACACAGGAACGCACTGCAATAAACAAAAAAATTGATGTAAAAGCGAAGAACAACTAATCCCATACGAGCACTTTCCTCGCTCTTTCAGACCCAAGGTCTGAAACTTTCTGTGGTACAAAGTTTTCGATTCCACTACCTAAAAACAAACCATTCACAATGTTGACAATGCACAAAAAAAATGAAAATCACTGAGAGCCCACCCTTACATTTTGTAAGTGCACACGTAGTGTCCTTTTGAGGATAGTTTCCTCAGAATGTCCTAAACATAAAATAGCACATTAAAAACTGCTGCAATAAAAGCATAGTCACCATTTTCTCTAAGGCACTCAGGCGTGGAGCTGTTGGCGGAGACGTCTTCTGGAGGGTCTTGTGAAGCTTGTTCAGTGCCTCGGACAATGCTGTCGGAACAATCTTGCGAGCGGCCTGCGGAAGTCTCTATATCAATCCACTCTGGTGTTGAAGTGAACATACAACTTACCGGCCACACAAGTTCCTTTTGTGACAGCTGAACGACTGGTTAAGGTTTTCTCCGGCAAGACGAAATCATCAGAAATTCTTTCACCAGCTACAAGGGAGCTGCCACCTGCAGAGGTTTGGTCAACAGTCAATTTGGGTAAAAAAAAAAAGAAATCGCGACACTGAACGCACCCTGTTCATCGGGGCACCTCAATGTGTGGGAGCCGCTTTCTGAAGCCTCTACCGCAGGTCCTGAAGAGATGAAATTACGACAATGTGTCAGTAAGAGGCTTATAATAACACAAACTGAAGCTCATCCGCACCTTGCAGTGCAGCTTCTGCAGCCATGTCACAGTCACTACTTGAAGCGACGCTCAGAGAACCTGCATATATGTGCAGTTGGTACAAGTTACAAAGCTTGTAGCATGGGGAAGCTTAAACAGCTCTTTCAAACGCATAAATTGGTCGAACGTGGAAGAAAAGAGACGGCACCAACTAGGAAACAAGTAATTTGTGATTTTTGGAATTATCAACAGTGGCAGCTTTCACTGATGAAAGGTATACGTACATGTGCACTCAGGCTTGAAGATAACGTGAAATAGCCCTTTAAAGTCTTTCAAAACAAGTTGCGCAGGTCCAGAGCATCAAAAAATGACAGAAATGTAAAGCTGCTGTTAGGAAGGTAATAGCCCACAATTCACAGAACTTAAGACTTTCCAAGTGTTACTTCTGTAGTGAGGTTTCTCTATCGGCTACAGAGATCTTCACGGTTAACTGTCGCCACTGATTCAATACAAGTGGCTGCTATTGCACATATTTGAGTTTCAGTCAATCACTTACATGGTGCAGCTGGTTGCACACTGGGAACAGCCATTCTTGTAAGCCTTGTGTGCCCAGGGTCCATGAAACTTTGAGCAGTAAAATGGTCGCTACAAACCCTGTACGTTGCGTACAATAGGCTGGCCGGCTTACTCAGGAGATCATCGCGTCCAGCATACTGCATCCATGCTTTCATCCTGCATTGGCAATGAACTATCAGCTGAAAGGGGAAGTGCTTGAATAGTGATTTTTTATTGTTACCCTCACTTAGCAAGTACGAACAGTAAGCCTACAGACATGCAAACCATACAAAAGCTTTAACACACCTGCCGTCCCGTGGTACGCGGAAGAAACTCGTCCCAGGCTTCTTGTGGGTTCTGCCATTGTTGAAGCACCACGATACACAGCAGTAGCTGCCGTAGCTTGGACCGCCGGACGGCATGGCGTCAGCGCGGTCTGAAAATGTTAGTAAGTGGATGCTTCGCTGTCAAATTACAAAAAAAATATGTGCACGTCATAAGTGTACCAGCAAACCCCTTTGAATGATTAGCTAATCGATGCACAATACAAAACCAGTGATACATCTCTGACCCATAAAACTCTGACTTACAAAGATATACGTCAAGACCACGAACAAAGATCTTCAGAAGTTTCCAGGCCGCTATCCCTTGTAATGCAATGGTATCGCGGCCTGGGAACATTAGAACACCTTCGTGCGTACGCAGTATCAGCAGTACATTGGGAAGAAAAATCGTAGTTGAAATTTGTGCGGTAAAATTATATTGGAAACGTCAAAAAAATTTGTGGGCAGCTTGCACTAGTGGCACAAGGCTAGCGAAGAAACGAAGATGATGGCCACTTGGCTAGTCCAGATTTGCCTCCGGCACACCAAGAATTATTCGTGTTCCGAGCCTTCGGGAAATGCGTCGTGAAGCATGCGAGGCCCAACAAACGCTTCTCAATATTTTGCACCGAGCCTACGACCTAGCTGCCCAGCTATGCTCAGCGCACAGACGCTCGCGTCCGTGGCAGACGCAGCACGCGTCGCCTCGGCTTGACGCCGTGCCGCCTTTTCTATACTGCATACGTTGCACAATGTTCCCGTCTAACCGCCGCATAGAGCCACAAACTTTCTTTTTAGCGAACCTCCCAGTCCTTACAAGCTTCAGAAAAAGGTTACAACTGCGTGAATGACACGCCACGTAAGAAACAAACTCGCACACACGAAGCGCAACGTGTGTGTGTGCATCTTTCTATGTTTGTTGCATGGTGTCTTTTTCGCGCAGGCGTAACCGTTTTCTGAAAAAATGACCCAACAAGACCAACAACATGTCATTCAACAAGCTTCGCTTGAAAACGTGCCTCACCTGTTATCTCACGCTTGAAAACGCCGACGCAGCCGACGTTGACGAAAGCGACGAAAGCGTCTCGCTGTCAGTCATGCATGGGCTTGTCGCTGGATAGATGGTGTTTATGACAGTACGGCTGAAGAAAAATAATCGCGTAAGGTGTGTTGAATAAATCGTTTTTATGTATAAAGAACATACCAAATTTGGGCGTGTAATTATTAATTTGTGAAAACAATTCTGTTGCATTGATTATAACTGTGTTTTTTTTTTGCGCTTGCGCCCTCTGACGTGTGGTGGGAGCACTAGTTCGTTACGTAGTCGTGACGCACTTCCTGAGGCCAGGTTTCGCGGAGTGTCCGCTCTTGTCTTCTTCTTTCTCTATGGTAGCGTGTTCTCGTTGGATATACGGCGCAGGCGCAGTCCATTTGTACGAATTAATGAAAAGATCACAGGACTGACTCCGGGGTAATTTTGTGAAATGTTTGCGCGTGGCGAGTATAACAAACGTAGTTGTGTCAAACCAATGCCCATATCATTATATACGGCATGGTGAATGTTGTTTTTCGTTGTGCGACACGTAAGGGTTTTGAAGGACACCTTGTATCAATGCACAGATACGCGGTTTAATTTTTCATAGCCCAAATGTGGACAGCTAAATTAATCGGCGACAGAGGAGCTGGAACGTGTCTTGGTAAGGCGTTATGTGGCCCAGGGCAAACCAGCCATCTGCAGCTTTACTGTGCCCGGGAGGCCATAGAACACCTATACACAGGGAGGCTGTGTACAGTGCTCAACAACGACGGATCGTCGTGCGGCCGGAGGAAGTTTCATTCCTCCATGGTCGTGCGCGAAACAGCACGGGCGACATCTGCCGTCGCAAATGCGGCACATCTGAGCATGCGTGGCGCCAGTGATGTGCCTGCCTTGCAATGTTGATCCCTGTTTATTCCCGCGGATGCAACAATCGCTTTGGCCGTCGAAGGCGCTCTGAACGATTTAGCCAAAAAAAAAAAACAAAAAAGCAAGATAAAAAGGCGAAGTAAAACCGTTGTCACTGTGATATGATATCACGAAGCGAGAATATTTCTTTTTTTTCCTTTTATTTCAGTTCTATAATGCTCACAGCGCTTCAACGGCCAAAGCAGTCACCACGACCGCGGAGATAAAGAAGGGTTGAAACTGCAGGGCAGCCACATCATTGGCACCGCGCATGCTCAAATGTGGCGTATTTGCGACTGCAGATGTCGCTCGTGCTGTTCCGCGCGCGACGCTCCGTCGTTATAGACATGCGAGTTGAGCACGGTACTTAACAGCGGGATAACATATGCATTTTAGTACAAAGCAAATTTAACACTCAGACGCATGATTTACTATATAGATGATGTTCAACATTCAATGACACACATATTGGCATAAAGCGCTCAAATCACTCAAACAAAACATGATTATTTGATTTACATCGTTATGCATGAATATGCCGTGCACATGCTAACATGTTAGCGAAATGCATTTTCAATTCCTAACGAGATTATTTAGTAGCGTGCACATGAGTATTCATAATTTTGGGCAAATAGTGTTGGAGGGATTGCAGCTTACATTCAGTGCGAAAAAGCGGTACAAACCAAGGTTCGGGGTTTCTTAGATGCACAGGCATGTCGTGGTGTTTTAAGGTCGCTACGAATGTCAAAATCTCTTTATTATTTCTTTGCAAAATTAAATATCTGCGTTACATGGTATTCGTAGTACCAATCTACCCGAATGATTTCGCATCTGTTGCTTTACAAGGCTATACCTCGTATTGTATTTGTAAAGCAAAGGAGTGACTAGAAGAAGGAAAGGCAAGAAGATCAACCAGGCGAGCGTCCGGTTTGCTATCCTACACCAGGGGAAGGGGATTCAGGGGTGAAAAGAGATAAGCACCACCGTAAACTTAATAGGCACGAGGCTCTCTCACTCTATAGGACTATTACAGACGAATTCGTACCCTATAATATGAGCTCCCTACAGGCTATTTATCCCGAGGTGTTCCCCATTGACGCTTGTTCTGCATGCGGGGATGTCTCTACATTTGCACACATGCCCTGGGACTGTAAGGCAATGTACACTGACCCCGATAATATTGTCACGTGCTTGCTCAAGAAAGACGATGGCAGTTGTGCATGTGCCACGAAGGACTACGAAATGGACGAAGAAGAAGAACTCACTTGCGCGTTCTAATTAAAATTCTTACTGTGCAAGCATTCTTAAAGATATACAGTTCACACCAAAGACTCTCATTTTACGCTTTCATTCAAGAACCGGCTTTATTTTTCGAAACCCAATGGTCGCGACTACACACCCCGCAAATAGTATTTGCACAAGCGCTACTACAGCAATTGAATGTAAAAATTAAACATATTGGTCCAATACACAACCTAAAGTCAATGCTTAGCATACAATTTGATTATATATTTCCTCATAACGCGAAACAATTGGCACATAGGTATTTAAATGACCAGTTAGCAGATTATTTAGCTCACCTAGAAATAAGCAATATCATTGCGACTGATGCATCTGTGTCAAAAGAAAAGGCTGGGGTTGGCATCTTCTCTTCTTCTTTGGACTGGTCCTTTTCGATTCGACTCCCAGATCATACCCCGGTATTCATTGCAGAATTATTGGCCATTGTTCTTGCTCTACGCAAATTGCCCTCAAGCGGATCATTAGCAGTTGTCATTACAGATTCGTTATGAGTTTGTAATGCACTTTCTGCGGCCGTAAATGTAGAGCTGATGAATACGTTTCGGCATTTAGTACCAAAAAAACGTAAAAAAACTGCATTTGCTATGGGTACCGGTCCACCGCGGATTATATTTGAACGAAATGGCGGACTCTTTAGCAGCAGTATCCCTGGGTGGGCCCACCATCCCAGTTTTGCCAAATACGGCTTACGTGACAGCGCTAAGGTTCCGAAACGCTTGCCTGCAGTGGGGAAAATGTAATTTGGATAAATTCAAAGATTTCGAGCATTTGAGCTATTGCTAGAATAAACAGTGGTGTGTATCTCGCCAGTTAGAGGTCACTTTTACCAGATTGCGCTGTGCAGTTCCACAACTAAGTTATTATCTTAACAAAGCTCGACTCAAGGCGTCACCGCTATGCATTTGGTGCAACGAAATTGAAACAATTGAACATTTCTTTTTATTCTGCCATCGTTATTCTTATCAGAGAAGGAGATTTTTAGCAGCCCCATTACAAAAGCTAGGAATACAAGTAAATCTACCAATAATTTTATCACTTGACGGAACTTCATTTGGTTACTGCCACAGGGATGTATGCTCCACTGTGTTTGGTTACTGCCACAGGGATGTATGCTCCACTGTGTTTGATTACATCAATGCAACTAAAAGATTACCGTGCTAGTGAACCCCAGCCTTTTCAGATTTTTAGTTTATAATTCGTAGTTATGTCTATCAAAAACAAGAGATGGTTTGACCGCTTGCTCAGCAAATATTTTTGTTTTTTTTGGTAGTATTATTGTTAAACTACTTTTTCAGATTGGCTTCATTTTCATTTTAGTTTCATTTAAGTATCCTGCCGCCCGGTTCTTGGCCCATCCCCCTCTGTGGGTGAGCGTCATCCATAAGAGGTCATCATCATCATCATCATCATCATCATCATCATCATCATCATCATCATCATCATCATCATCATCATCATCATCAAAAAGATCGACCTGCTTCTGGTGTCGCAATCTCTACGGCATGACCTCTGTTTTGACGTCGTGACAATATTTCGGCCAGGTGGGAAGCGGCCCTCCGTAGTTCTCTCCTGTCCAACAAACTCTGGATCGTCCAGCAGGCCCGTGGAGCAGCTGAGAGGCTTGGCCTGGCTTTCTCGACGTGGGAGTCACCCGCTGCACGTCAACATGCGTCTTGCCAGACACCAATAAAGTTTTGCACCAACCCACCCACCACTGTGAGTCGGCTTCTCCTCACTAAACATGTTTCCGCGGAGGAGCCAGCTTTGACGAGCGAATTTGCACTGAGCGGCGCCAATATAAATGACTCGTTGCGAACAGCGTGTTTTGGTCTAGCGGGATAGCGTTTACGGGGTCAAGCTGTTAAAAGAGAGGTTACCCAAAAACTTGACAGCACAGCATACCCTACAGCTTAAGTCGGCGAACTCACTCGTGACTCGATCGACCCACCCGGACTCACTCAGACTCAAATCTTGCCATGAGTGTGAGTCAGACCAAGTCCGGGTGAGTAATGTTTTGGCTAGTTTGAGTTCGAGTGAGTCTGGCTTAAGAACATGTTTGTGAGTGTGGGCCCGAGTGAGTCCGGCTCAGGAGAACTTGGGTGAGTCTGAGTCCGAGTGAGTCCAAGATAAATTTCTTGAGTGAGTTTGAGTGAGTTCCACTTTTCTTTTTGCCGACTTGGTTCTATGTGTCTTCAGCATTACTTTCAGCTTTTCCTGGATTCAAGCTTGGACTCACCTCTGCTCACACGAATTCCAAAGCAGCATCGTTCATACAACATTTCAATATTTATTGATCAGACGCTCGAATTACCTAGGGAGGGAGAGTGTCTTGACCCCCCATTCCAAGACATAAATGAATACGTTTTATGAAAAGTTCCTTTGGGCGAGGCGGGCAGGGGGGCTAAGAGTCCCAACCTCCAACGATGATGATGGCGGTGCCTCAGGTGACGGGAAGGCCTTTGAAGTTCTTGATAAATACATCCCATTTTGTCGTCTCCTTCAACAAAAATGTCCGAACTGGTTTGCAAGCACTCACAACTCGTATTCGAAGATACTATATCGAAAGACACCAAGAAAAGTGCCGATTGCGCGAGATATTGTCCTTGTTAAAAAGCGTTGTCACCAAGGTTAAAAAAGCCGATTGCGGGCTAGTGATCTTATGAGTAGATTCATTCGGACACAGATTGAACCATGAGTCTGAGTTAGTCCGGTTGGAGAAAACTTTAGCGAGTGTGAGTTTGAGTGAGTCCGGATCAGGAGAATTTCGATGTACTAGTATCCGAGTAAGTCCAAAGCGCAAGATGTCGTTCATGAGTGTGTCTGAGTAGGATTCACGACATTTGCCAACCTGCGGCTTACAGTAGCATGCAACGCCATGGAAACGAAAGAAAGTGCAGCAACGTCCGCCGGACTTGTTCTCCAAACGTCGCTCCGAACAAAGACTCGCATGAATTTGAATTAGTGGTGAAACAAAGAGAAGTTATTGCAGCGACGTGCAGCTGAAAAGCAGGGTAAAAACAACGTGTAAAGACTGAAATGCAGAATGTTAATGTCCATTCTTCCTTGGTGACTCGCTTAACTATTATGGCAGTACGTCCTGTCCAGGCCTGGGCAGTATATCTCTGTACAAGAGTATCACGACAGTATCTCAGAAGTACTTTTGAGCATCTGTATTTCTATATCAAAATACACCTGAAATGTATATTTGCATTTCAGGAGTGAAATGATTTTACGATGTATTGGTTGCATCGCGGTACTGTGCACGACATGAGTATACCTCGATCGCAACATTTTTGTCCGAAATATCATGTGTATGGGAAAAAGAAAAGAAGACTTTTTTCTTTTACTAAACCAAGCAAAGGAGCAGGTTGTGTGGTGAAGGGTACCCCGCTAGCACAGAATGGCCTATGTGATAATGCAATCAACGCCACCGTGGGCAAATCCGCAGAGACAGTATCGTCTGCCCTGCCAACAAGGTCGCCATCTTTCAAGGCTAGTGCAGCAATCCTAATCTTTATTACGAAGGCCAGCCGTTTGGCGAGTTCGCAAGTCTCGTGCTGAATCACAACCGATGCTGTCTAGCAGACAACATAACTGGGAAGCTGCTGCTGCCTAAGTGCAGCTAAAGGAGCAACCTTCTCAGCAAAGCAAATTTTCTGTGCAAAATCACCAATGATCGTTAGTGAATTGGGCGGTGATGCTTTAATTGTAAATTCCAATTCGCTGCCACATTATTCACGGTATTATGCTGCACTTGCATTTGCGGAGAATCAGCATCCCTGAAATTAATGCATTATAATGTCTGTATTCATGTAAATGTATTCCGGAATACTTTTTTCGTGTTTCTGCAACACGTATCTCCAAAATATCTCGTTACGTAAAGAACAAATGTATCTCAATATCTGTATTTTAGACTTCTGGCGCATGTATACTTCGATATCCGTATTCCGGAATACTTTTCTGGGTATCTCTGCCCAGCCCCGGCAGTGCTTAACGCGAACAGTGGGGCATCTTTTTCACATGTGCACAAATACATAACGCTTTACTTGCATCTCTCTCGATTTTTAGGTCATGAACATGATGACGACTTTTCGCTCACAACTAACCACACTGACGCGAATTTCCACGATACGAGCTCGTTAACGCTATCGCCTTAATTATTAACCGTCGCGCTCTCGAACAAACGGCCTTTCCAGCCATGACGATGGGGTCGTTAGGTGTACCTATCGCAACAGAAAAAAAAAACAAGATGCAAAGTTTTTGTGTCAGTGTTTTTTTTTTCGGCGGGCTGGTCGCGTCGGCAACACAGACTGACAAGCTAGCGAAAAACATCGGTACCAGAAAAGGCATCGTTCCGCGACAACATGCGTTGATTGATATGTGGGGTTTAACGTCCCAAAACCACCATATGATTATGAGAGACGCCGTAGTGGAGGGCTCCGGAAATTTCGACGACCTGGGGTTCCTTAATGTGCACCCAAATCTGAGCACACGGGCCTACAACATTTCCGCCTCCATCGGAAATGCAGCCGTCGCAGCCGGGACTCGAACCCGCGACCTGCGGGTCAGCAGCCGAGTACCTTAGCCACTAGACCACCACGGCGGGGCACGCGACAACATGCGTGCTGTTTGCACTGTACGCCTCAGCAAAAGCTGGGGTCAAGATTGCGTACTCCTGCTCTAGATTCGGGTGCAAGGGTTATCGCGTCGTCGACAAATCTCGACGGCGCTTCACTGTGTCGGATCGTCCTGGCGGTCTTGTGTTTCGTCCAATCATCCTAGCGCCTGGATGCGTCCGGGATGAGTTATCGAAGTCAGGTGCTCCTAAGCGTTAACGAAAAAATGAAACTCATTTTTCGTATCTCTCACATCTACAAATTTACGTAGTGCAGTGACGTGATTGGGCGTTTAAAATGCACATTGTGCAAGCTTTTTTTTTCACTTTGGCACCCTTTTTTATATACTTCGATGTTTTGTGGTGGCGCTGTGATTGTTATCGCTGTGGCGGCGCTCTGCGCATGCGTCACGTGTGCTGTGCGATGAAATTTCTCTTATCTTCAACGGCGAGTGTTCCTGCAATATCGAAAAAAAAAACAGAACAAATGGCACGAGGCGTTGTACGCGACTGCGATCTGCAGCCACCGAAATAGCAACGGCAGGGCAAAACTTTGCGCTCTCCATGCAGCAGACGAGAGGTAAGCAAGCTCGTTTTCTAAATCGTACGACCACTAACATTTTCGGACAGCTACGAAGCGAATGAAGGGTCCTCCGTTAAGCGCCGAATTCGCTTGTGGTGCCTAAATAGTTCTTGACACGAGTGTCGCCGGTATTTTGTCTTGGTGGTTGCAAACCGGTGTGGCATTGTGGTCAGTGATAAAAGTAGAGTGGTGGTGCAGCTTGGTAGGAGAGCAAGTGCCTCTTTTGCACCCCCTGCAGACGCCCATGCCTACTGACAGCAGTTGCTAAGCCGAGTAAATGCTATTCGATCTGCTGTGCGCGCGTGTGTGTGAGCCCGTGCGTGCGTTGCTCATTGACGCAACGGCCAAGCCTGGCCAAAGGACGCCGGTTGACTCCCATGACGATGACCACGACAACAGACAGACAGACAGACAGACAGACAGACAGACAGACAGACAGACAGACAGACAGACAGACAGACAGACAGACAGACAGACAGACAATGAACTTTATTTGATCCTGAGGAGCTTTCACGGGAACCCCTATCGGGGACCCGTGGAAGCCGCGTCCAAGTCGGGGCTGGGACACCGTGATGCTCCGCCCTTTCTTGGGCCCTCTGGATTGCCTGGATTTGTGCTTGAAGCGATGGGCTCCGGAGTGCTTCTTCCCAGTCGGCTTCGCTGGATAGAGGGCCGTTAGGTAACGCGGGGCATTGCCAAAGCATGTGCGCTAAGGAACAATAAATTTCATTACATTCCGGACAACTTGAGTCAACGTCTGTGGAGATACGACTGAGAAGGCCCCGCGAGGGGAACGAGCCCGTCTGGAGCATTCTAAGTGTGATTGACTGAGACCTATCTAACTTCGGGTGAGGAAGAGGATAGGCCCTTCTACTTAGCCGATAGTGAGATGTGATTTCATTAAACGTAAGGAGTGGATCGTTATGCTGGATTCCACGACAACAGTAGGAAATATTTTATTGCATCCTTCTTGGTGTGAAACGGGTACAACTTCGTGGTCTACATGCTGGACTGTTCGTTCCGCGACGCTTTCCTCGTCAAAGCACTCCGGAAGTTGCACCATGAAAACGGAAACAGAAGGAGAAGAGGGATAGATATTTCTCGAGAAAGAAAAAAAAAAACACGTTTCGTTATTTTTTTTTAGATTTTGTTTTCTTCAGACTCGTAGCATAAGCTATCATGTGGCATCGAACGCAGCGCGTACTACTGGTACTACGTGATAAGGCTAGCGAGATATAGAGCGCATATGATCGTCAGGATAACCACTGAAGTGCTGTTGCGTATCACTCCGCGCGACGAATGTCGAGAGCAGGCGCAATATCTACGGCCGCGACGTGGTTGCGATTACACCCCCGACTCTTCTTATCGGTCCCTTCCGCGCGGCACGCACAGCCTCTCCGAGGAAATGGTTCAGAGTCGTGTAAGTTGGAAGTCCAGTAGAAACAAACAGTGGGAAAGTTTTCTTTTAATTGGTGTTCGGGTTATACTAGCCGTTTCGTTCGCCATTTCAATCTAATTGTGGTTTTTTACTTGCACTTCGGTGACGTGCAGAGACTGCAACATTTTGTTGTGTGACCTAACATCCATTATTTTATTTAACTTTTTTATTAAAGGAAGGAAACTGTGAAACTATATGATTTGTGGGGTTTAACGTCCCAAAACCACCATATGATTATGAGAGACGCCGTAGTGGAGGGCTCAGGAAATTTCGACCACTCGGGGTTCTTTAACGTGCACCCAAATCTGAGCACACGGGCCTACAACATTCCCGCTTCCACGGGAAACGCAGCCGGGATTCGAACCCGCGCTCTGCGGGTCAGCAGCCGAGTACCTTAGCCAATAGAACAACGCGGCGGGGCACCGTGAAGCTATAAACCGTTAGACTTTACTACGGCAAAGTGTCTTACACACTATGCGCAGACAAAAAGTGCCCACGTATACTTAGCACGTATCGCGCGTGTGCAGACAAACAAAACGCAATTGCAACTTGAATAAGCTTGCACTGTTTGCAACGCTACCATCGCATTTCCCGCTGCCGTTTATCGTACTTTTCGATAACGTTTCGTCAGCAATCATCAGCCCAAAGCCAGTTAATTTCGCATTAAATTTAGCTTGCTGATCAAGCGAGGTCGGTTAGTGATATCCCTTTTTTTATTTAACGTAAAAATGGCAGGATGAATTCGCATCTCTTTTGAGCTGCGCAGCCATGTATGTGGTATGTATGTACATATCGCGCCTTTTCGGACTTTCGTCAGTTTAGTGCACGTCGACAGGTTCCAAGTCATCAGCATTTGTGAGCCCAACGCGTGTGAGTGCTCTCCCTCTGTGTTTTCCCATCTTTCGAATTCCCTCCTCTCTGGTTAACATCCCTGCCTTTCCTTTCCCTCCTGTTCCTCCTCCTTCACAGAGAGCAAAATACCACATAACCACAAGCCACATGCATGACGTTGGGAAGGTATCAATGCACAGTATTCTCCTCGTCATAAAAGTGCGTACGGGTGGGGGGGGGGTTACCTAAGAGAGGGGAGTGCAGAATTAGCCCTATACATTAACTAATAAGGAGGCGGATGCACTGCGATTCAGGTGGGATATGCAAAGTCATGAAATAACAGAGAGAGGGGGGGGGGGGGCGACGAGTCTTGTTCTTTCGTTGCACCCACTCATAGGTCGGCGAACTCACTCCCGAGTCGACTCACTCAAATCAAGCCGTGAGTCCGGGTGGGTTGTGTTCTGGTGAGTTTGAGTCCGGTTGAGAAGAATTGTCGTGAGCATGAGTCCGAGCGAGTCCGGCTCGGGAAAATTTTCGCGATTGCGACTTATCAACGACGAAAGAAGAGAAATGAAAGGAAAAGAAAAAGGGAGTGACGAGATGAAACGATCACGCAAGACTTCGAATTCCGTACGCGACCGGAAATAACTCCCGTTCCATATCGGCAAAAGCATCGGCGCGAGCTGTGCGTGTAGTGTGCTGCTAGAGGCAGAGAGTGTGGCGGGCACGTCGGTCTCAGAATGCGATGCCTTAACGCACGGAGGCCTGTCTGTGCTTGCTTACGCGCCGAGATTGCGATACGCTGACAAAGATCGCCGAGACTTTATTCGAACTACGCCTCCTGCAACTCTCTCTCTCTCTCTCTCTCTCTCTCTCTATATATATATATATATATATATATATATATATATATATATATATATATATATATATATATATATATATATATATACACTGGTGCGTCGATACGTTAAGAAAACGTTCAGCACGAGTGGAAGCAGTGAACTGCTCCGCAAGTCGGTCACTGCCAGTTGCATACAAGCTAGAGGCGTTGTTTCGTTTTATCGCGTAACAAAAGGCGTGCGCATGCCAAGCTATAAAAGAAATAAAAACAATCTGTACAGTAATGTCTTACTCTCAAGATTTTATGAATATACGTGATTTACGGTCTGTTGATGATTTTCAAAAAAAAAAAAAGGCAAGCAGTGGTGTATGATGCAGTAACGTGGTGTTCGGAGCAAAATAATGCATACAGTCGACGTCAAAATTATAGGGACCACGAGCCGCAAGAGTAAAACAGAGTATTCTCGTGGCTTCGGCAAGCAGCCCTGAATTTAGATTTTCACAGTCTTTTCTAAAGCAAACGCGCTAGATAGATAGCAGAAATTAGCAGTGCACGATGGATAAAATACGTCTGATACGAATCTTTTTTTTACCTATATCGCTTATGCCCGCCCTGGTGGTCTAGTGACTAAGGTACTCGTCTGCTGACCCGCAGGTTGCGGGATCGAATCCCGGCTGCGGCGGTTGTATTTTCCATAAAGGTGAAAATGCTGTAGGCCTATGTGCCCACATTTGGGTGCACGTTAAAGAACCCCAGTTGGTCGAAGTTTCCGGAGCCCTCCACTACGGCGTCTTTCAAAATCATACGGTGGTTTTGGGATGTTTAACTCCACATACCATTATTAACCTATATAGATTATAACTGAGAGCTCTATTCCATGCAAATTCTAGCTACACTGCTGGCACCCAGTTTTGTACACGGGAAATCTTTTTTCAGTGGGTGGGTGGCGGGGGTTTCAATTAGAGCTGGGACGCGCGCATCCAGGCACTGGTTCAACCATACTTCAGGTATGTTCGTGCGAGCGTTCGTACGTGTGCGTGCATATACAAACACGTGCAAAAATTGAAAATTGCGGGCCATATTCGACCTTCCGAGCCCCACTTCCCCTGACTGCGCCAGTGCTGGCCCCAGCTTTTAAAGGAACGTGAACTCGCGATAGACTCGGCTGCTCGCCTGCTTCGCGCCTTCGACAGTGAGGACGTGGCGTGTGCAGCTGGTTCTTCCAATAGAGGTCGCCCCTCTCGACCGGTCGGCTGCAGCCGCTTACGCGCCTGCTGCACGCAACCGCGAGCATCGAGATGGAGTCAAACGTGAGCGATCTCTTGCCCGATGCGCGCACACGCGACAGCTTCGCGTGCGCGTAGAGGCAGGCCGGTTCACGAAGGCCGGGAAGGTCGACACGGAGCCGTTGTATCTTTTTGCGCCCCGCGGTACATACGACGATGCCGAGAACTGATGGAGTGCCTGGCGCCAGTTCGTTGCCGGCGTAGATAGAGCAGCTTCGCGCGAACCACGTGACCGCCTTTGTCAAAGTGGGCCGTACAAATACGGTGTGTGTGTTTTTTAAATTTTTTTATATGTTCCTCGAAGTAGGGGTTTCATCATTGGCCCATGTTCAGCTGAAGACTCGTTCACGCCTGCGACTTGCCCCGGTCGCGCGACGTACCATTTGCGACCAGCGACGGATGTTCACATTTGCGTGCGACTTATTTTGCCCGCATCGCTATTGCCCCACAAAATAAAGGGTCATCCTGTTCCTGCGCACCTGATTGGTTCAGACGTTTGACATTGCAACTGTGAGTCTGGAAAATGAACACCCGAATCGATAGAGTGCCGACCAAAATGCAAAGGTTTAAACCATCATTAAATAATTGAGGTTTCGGCTGCGTATGGTAACCGAAACCTGAGGGAGTCGATGAAGCTAGTGTACCAGGCCCAAGCCTTACCAAAGGCCTTTGGTGACCCAGATTGAGATGTTCACCTACCAGGAACAACACACTGGCTCTCACAACGATTTTTTTTTCTCTCGCTTTCTACCACATGCACCAAGCAGAAGCTAAGGGTGCCACACTGTATGGGATTATTCTCGCTCAACAAAGCATAGAACCGTCATATATAAGCTGAGCAAACTGGTCTACTACCGACAACCTACCCCATCTTGATTTCTTTTATATTTTTGTTAATTTATTCTCCAACGATAGCATATAACAAAGACTGCAGTGCATGCAAGTGTAGTCTAAAGAACGGCTGCCTGATGGTAATGGACAGGGGAGTGCTCGCGCTGGAGCCATCACAAAAGCCCTTGCTCATTCATGCACCTGGCGCCTCATTTGTTGACGCAGCTCGGTACCCTCAAGGCACACGTTTGGTAGCTGTCACCACACGCAATGGAGTACTACACCATGCAACCAGCGTCACTATTCCCTCTGTCAAGACGGCTGAAGAGGTGGCCATCACCCTGGCCACTCTAGATCCCACCTGTGACATTATCGTATGCTGCTCTCGCTCAGCCGTCACTAACTACAGCAAAGACCGCATTTCTACTCGAGCGCTTCGCATCCTCTGCCAGGAACCACACTCCAAAGACAACATGGCCACCCTGACAAGGATCCCCGCCCACGCGGGCCCAGTCCACCCACGCCTCCCCAACCTCAACGAGGTCACCCACTCCCTTGCGCGAGGCCTTGTCAACCGCGCTGGAGCTACTGGAGACGAGATGGACACCGGGGACAACCTGACTACCTACAATGATCTCGTTAAGAACTATTACCTCAGACACCGAGCCTTTCGACCACCTCACCCCAAGCTCAACCGGGCACACACACCACTTTGCGTCTGCTTCAAACAAGCTCGTACCGCTCGCCTGCCCGCCTTCACCTCATATTCCCGGACGTGTACGCAACCTCCCACTGCCGGTGCTGTGGCACTCACCCGGCTATACGCTTCTGCATGTGCTGTAGGAGTGCCCGGCACAGTACAGACACACTAGCACCACGACCCTTTCATCGAAGCTCCGTGAGGCTTTGCGGAGCCCCGCTCTTGACGACCAAACCTGGGCAACCCAGCACGCCCGTCAAGCGGTGGCGAGGCAAGCCCTTGACGTCCCCTCATGGGAGGCCTAGGCCCGGCCACCTAAACCTGCTGGTTTCTTACAATAAAGTTTATTCCTCCTCCTCCACGAAGTGAATTGATGACGAACGGGGCGAATCTAGATCATAAGGCCCGTAATTTCTACTTTGAAGTCACCGACTAGTATAAAGGACGGACATATGGATGGACGAACAGGTGGATGGATGTACGAAGGGACGGACGTATGGACAGATTCACGGACAGACGCATGGACGGACGGACCAACAGACAGCACAGGCGACGATGTATTGTGCTGACATATACTTGACTGATATGCAGCCACGTAGTCAGATTTTTTAGCCCCTCCCCTGTATTAACTAGGAAGAGGGGGGAGGGTCACAAAGTCTTCCTTATATTAAGTTATAGGTACGCAGGCTATTGATTATAATGGCGGCCGGAGGTCCCTGATGTTGCACTTCGAACGTTAATGCTAACTTCTTACCTTCACATGGTGGTTTTGGGACGTTAAATCCCACAAATCAATCATCGATCTTACCTTCACTTCAGCAAAGACACGGGCAAAAGGCAGGCCATTATGAAAAGCGCGTAATCGCTTTGTTTTCTTTCTCTTTTTTTCATCCATTGTGATGCATGTTGCATTTTGAATTCGACCAATGGGAGAGAGGACGAATAAAACACTGCCTTCTCTCGCTTTGATGGGGAGCCCTGCACTCGGCAATCTTTGGGTGCACACATCATCTAAAGGCAGTCGTACAGATCTGTTGTCTTTATACATTTAAGTAGCAATTTCATTGCCACTATGTGCCTTCGAGGCAATCTTTCCGAAGCGCACCCACACCTCCATTCCTGGCCATTCTTTGCAACTGCGTAGGGCGTACCGCTTTTAGGTGAAACGTACCCGCGTAATTACTCGTCCAGAGGCGGGAAGCAGTTGTACGAAAGTGTCGAGCACAAGCATGTGTATACGCTGACACGACTATAGTTCAAAGCCAGCCCCCCCTTTTCCACCCTGAGTGGCCGGCCTTACCGCGTGCAGCCAAGGTTTTCCGTTTAGTGACAGGGATGGTCTGTTTGCCGGCGAGCCTTCACAATCAAAGATGGGTAGCAAACAAGGGAGGCGGCGACTAGGAGCGACCTCTGCGCACGTCTTCCGTGTTTCGCTTTCCTGCCGCGAGCTTGCGAGCCGTGTTTTGCGGCGAAGGCAATTTCCTCGCTTATTTATGTGTCTCCACTTTCACGCCCAGAGAAATGCGAGCCGGTGGACGGCGGTGTACCACTTGCCCGTGAAAGTATTCATTAGGCGCCATGGAAAAAAAAAAAAGAAAGGTGAGGTGTTAAGCTTTCTTCATTGAAGAGAAAGAAATTAGCCCAGAAGGGCATCGGGCCGCTTTCGCTGGGAGGCGCACGTGGACTGGCGAAAAACAGCGCGCACGTTAAGGAAGGTAAACAGAAGAAGAGAAGAAAAACAAGTATTATTGTAGACGGAAGTACGAAGAAAGAAACGAACGCCATTATTATTATTTTTTATTTTTTAAAGTCCTGTAGGAAAGCGTCAGAAGGTCATCCTGAGCACTTATAAAGGACAGCCCCGCCGCGGTGGTCTAGTGGCTAAGGTACTCGGCTGCTGACCCGCAGGGCGCGGGTTCGTATCCCGGCTGCGGCGGCTGCATTTCCGATGGAGGCGGAAATGTTGTAGGCCCGTGTGCTCAGATTTGGGTGCACGATAAAGAACCCCAGGTGGTCTAAATTTCCGGAGCCCTCCACTACGGCGTCTCTCATAATCATGTAGTGGTTTTGGGACGTTAAACCCCACAAATCAATCAATCAATCAACTTATAAAGGACACTATTGTGGAACATTAAGATTAATAGCGTTAATAAATCGTGCTTGTGCAACAGCGACGCGTCCGTTTTTGCTGTCATGATGGGCTCGGGGAGAGCTTGGTGGCGTGGCTGCCCTTTTAGAAAACTTCCGTTAGCACAATACCCCGTTACCATCAATGGACAAAATATTCCATACCAGAAGAACCATCGCTTCCTGGGTGTGATTATTGACAGGGACCTTTCGTGGAGTGCCCACTGCAATTACCTGAAGAGAAGGCTAACTTCCATCGTCCATGTAATGCGGTTCCTCTGCGGAAAATCTTGGGGCGCATCGATAAGGTCAATGATGCAGCTATACAGGGCACTGTTTCTGAGATTTTTGCGCTACAGCTTGCCGTTACTGGCAAGTAGGTGCAAGACGAACATCCGCACTCTCGGAAGTCTGCAAGGACAAGCACTACGCGTGCGCTTAGGATTGCCGCGATGCATCTCAACCTACGGGGCAATTATGATCGCAAGAGAGCATCCAATTCGAACATACATCACCACTGACAATTTGAGAGCCCACATAAGACACCTCTGCCGAGTTCCTGGTCACCATGTTGCAGTGTTGCCACTTCAAAGACCACACGCGATCCTTTCAAAGATTATTTCTGCCCATAGAGAATGCCTCCCTCTTGGCTTCACTCCCGCAACGAGACCAGCGTCACCCCCGTGGTGCCTACAACAACCACAGGTGTGCCTCACTATTCCAGGAATAACGAACAAGAGCCATCATTCAACAGTGGTCCTACGACAGGTGACATTGTCGCTACTCAACGAAAAATACGGCCAGAGGACCCACATTTACACCGATGGATCGGTCTCGGCTGACAGCTCCACAGGTGCTGTTGTCATCCCGGCGTACCAGGTCACTATAAAGCTCGAACTGTCGCATAGGACAACATCCACAGCAGCGGAGCTTGCCGCCTTACGTGCTGCTATACTTTATATCGCGGAAGCCCGACCTCAAAAATGGGCTGTGTTCTGCGACTCCAAGGCATCCCTTCAGAGCTTGCAATCAGCTTTACGACAGAGGGATCATCAACAACTAGTGAATGAAATAACAGAAGTGATTCACGAAGTTTTATCGAAAGGACATGACTTGGTGTTCCAGTGGTTACCGGGACATCGTGGTATTGTCGGTAATGACCTTGCTGATAATGCTGCCCGATCCACCCACGCGGACGCCCAGACAACCCCAATTCCATTGTCGAGAACCGACGCTGCAAGGGGCCTTCACTCGTTCGCTAACACCATGTCGGAAACTTGGCTGAGTGACCCCAGTGTCAGGAACCGCCGCCTACACAAATTGGACCCATCGAGAAAGCTTCAAGTTCTATCGGACCTCTCCCGCCAGGATGCAACTTTACTGTGCCGCCTGTGGTTAGGAGTAGCTTTTACAAAGGCGTACTCCTTTCGCATAGGAATGGCGGATAGCTCCCGATGTGAATCGTGCGACACTGACGAGACAATAGAACATCTACTGTGTTCATGTGAACGTTTTGCGAGCGAACGCAACTTGCTACGCGCAACGTTAGAGACACTAGACAGTAGACCTTTTTCCGAAGAGAGGATACTTGGCTCATGGCTCTACGCGTCGCTGGCCAGCAAAGCGACGCGGGCATTGCTAAGTTTTCTAAAGACGACCGGACTACGCGACCACTTATAATCGTGCAATGGACAAGGTCGCATCTACACACACGTTGCCCTTCACTTCTCTCTCTCTTCTCCTTTAATCCCCTCACCCCTTCCCCCAGTGCAGGGTAGCAAACCGGACGTGCGTCTGGTTGACCTCCCTGCCTTTCATTTCTTCCCTTCCTCCTCCTCCTCCTTCCGTTAGCAAATGTTCTATGAACAAGAGAGAGAAAGAACAAACATATCAGAAAAGTAGGGAGGTTAACCAGACGAAGTCCAGTTTGCTACCCTACACGGGGGAGAAGGGAGTGAGGGAGAAAAAGAAACAACTACGATATCAGTATAAGGTATGCCGTAGTAGAGTGCGCCGGAAATTTCGACCACATGGCGTTTTTTTTTTTTTAACGCGCACTGATATCACACAGTACACGGACTTACAGCCTGTTGTATCCGTCGAAATGAAGCCGTGTGCTCCAGTTAGAGGTGTCGATTCAGATTTATTTAACGATCAGTTGGCAAATAGACAACACATTTTGAAAGTACTCAACATGATAAATACTGATTGATTTTTTTTTTTTACATACCGGAGTGGTAAGAGCTAGTACACATGTTTCTGTGCTCTCTTAAAAAAAAACTGTTCCGGCAAGAAGATATGGGGCTCACACAGATTCTCTTAAGAAATATATTTTGCGCTCAATGCTCACCCGAACTCAGACTCACGAAAGAATTTTCTCAATGGGGATCATTCAGGTTCTCACCAAAATATTACTCGCCCGTACTCAAAGTCACAGCTTGTTCGAAGTCTGAACGATCGAGTCTGAGCCGACTCAGACTCAGTCAGTCTACCAACCAATGACTCCCAGAAATTTTTTGTGTGTGTGGGAATTCAGAATTTTTCTTATAAATATTTTTTTCTTAATGTAATCATGGTAGCTGGCAAAAATTGGTCAGAGGAGTGGCCAGAGACCAACACACGGTCCGACTACAACCCATTGAATACAGGTGGTGCAGGTAAAGAAGTAATTGAAGAATTCGCATCACACAGATGGGTCTGCAGCACACTTACGGCGTAACAGTTCAGTCAGATAAAACCACTTGTGTAACCTCATGTGCAGGCAAGATGATGCAATAGGGCGAAATCAAAACTTTTCGTTCTTTGAGTTCAATCAAAACATCAGGCGTTTAAATGTCACCCCATGATCTTGCCGTGATGTAATATGATTATTAAATATACCTGCTCTAGTACGGCTTGTAGTTTTGTAACTGCCTGTACACCGTATGGTGTTAAATGCAAAACAACTGCT
This sequence comes from Rhipicephalus microplus, assembly GCF_043290135.1. NCBI lineage: Eukaryota > Metazoa > Arthropoda > Arachnida > Ixodida > Ixodidae > Rhipicephalus > Rhipicephalus microplus. The sequence continues at coordinate 25,423,159 of NC_134704.1, read as the reverse complement.
TCATTTCATGTTGATTTCCACGGTGAGCTGCCATTCGTGAGGTTTGCATGTATGATGACGTCAACTATTGATATGGCCGCAAACATTTTCTGAAAGATGATGAGGAATAAGAAGATGATGAAGAAATATAAGACGAACGGCTTATAGGGGTATATTACTGTTGCCGTTCAAGCCAGACACGCCATACTATAAAAAGCCCAAGGACAAAGTTTCATAAGGCTGCCATGGGGATTGTACAGATACGCCTAAGGCTTCCTGTCGAGAAACTTTGAGGTGTATAATCGCCGTCACGTACTAGGCGCGTGGAGATAGCAAAGACAGGCTACAACCGATGACAGCTTGCAAAAAATTAGCAGGTCATTGGCCACTAATTCACTAAGCCCTTGTCAACGGAAGTCCTTACCCACTGATTCTATATTTCGCTGTCTGCAGTCACTCAAGTAAGCGAGGGCACTTCAGTGACCTCGCGCGTTGGTTGTGAGTGGTATATAGAAGCCATCGCGAAGCCATAATCGGGTCTCAATGCATAGGGTGATGGTGATGATTCCAATGTTGACGAATGCGAAGACACCACGGACTGTATTTCGCCTTTCGTTAAGAAGCCCGTAATTCGGTCGTTTCCCCTAATCGCTTTCGCGAACCTAGTATCTACGTGGTCAATTAGAACATGCGGTCGAAGGTCTCCAGGCAGCAGACGCATGTGAATCAGCGTGAAGGCGATCGAGCTTACCCTAATGACAGCTCAACCTCTTCGCCGTCATGGACACACCCTAGGCATGACGCTTGGCTTGCTTGTTGGGCCTGCCATTGCGTGCATGATTTCGGGTTCCGTCAAGTGTCCACTTTCACACACGCATCGCCCCAAGACGCGTTGACAGAGTGGCAGTCGGCTAGCGGTCGCTAATTATATACATCTTCTACGTGATGAGAAAAGGAAACTTTGTTCGCGATGGTTTCGTGCTTCACGAAACGGTTCTCCGTGACCGTTCGCTTTCGACGTTTCCCGTTACTCATTTCAACAAGGACGAACTGCTGTGTATTCGTAGCGTGCTTGTAATGGGAGATCATGTGGTGTCAGCCTATGCGCGGACGGGTGTACGCTATGTTCCTGACGACGGGTTCTACGAGGAAAGGTATACTTGGGCGCTTCTCAGAAAGGCAATGGCATGTCACGAGCGTCGCATTTGCTTGACACTTGGAAGGGGTCAGCTACTTCCATGACGTTTATACACACTGATTTTGAGCTGAGTCGTACTTGAATAAGGGCTATAGATTACTCGATGACAGGCACACGATAATTGCGGCACGATCAGTGCAAGGTGACGCATACAAGGTGACAGGACGTACCGAAGTGCACGTTCCCTGCCTGCTGGACTGAATCCACGTGTGGAAGATGTATCCTTATGCTGCTCGATTTGGGCCATATGTGCTGTATAGCCTAGTTACTCTAAGGGAACTCTCTAGAAGGAGCCTTACGATCGCTTATAACACAATCTTGCTGCGGCGTCGAGCCTTTTTCAGTTTAACTGCAGAAAAAGAAAGAAAAAAGGTTCTTGCTCGTGCTGTGAGATCTCCTTGACGTTCCCTGAACCGAAAAACGTCGGTCACGGGTTTCGATAGGTGTTATGATCTCCACTCCTCAACATCATCGTAGGCACCGCTGCTGCAGGACACGAGGCAAGCGACGCTCGAGTTACCGAATTTCGTCACGACTCTGTCGGAGGTATTCGCTCTAATTGATGGCGACGGCAGATGATCATACGAGGACATTGAAAACATTGAAAACACGTCCGGGGCGCGCGCAAGCTACGCATTTAAAGCAGGTGAATTTTATTCGAAACAGATAGCAGATTCTCGTGTAGCTGGACGGCGCTATAGGTAACCCTTGTCGATAATTCAGTCAAGAGACAATGCGACCCGTTTTGTTTACCGATAACATGCACTCGTTGAATATCCCAAGTAGACCAGGTTTCCGTTTTAAAATTGTGTACCATAGGCGGTATGCTATAGGTTTTTCTCTTTTGAGATTAGCCCCGCTGAAATTCAGAACGTATGCGTGATCAACTTGTCAATACGTAGCTCCGTTCGAATATCCACCGGCGTGCCGTAATGGGACGCCGACTTGATAGGGGCGATAGATAAACAGATCGAGGAGGTCAGCTGTTCCCGAGGGGGAATGCTCGAGCTGTGTAATAATACTTGCTGGGGTTTTATGTGTCACTTTCACAATCGCCCCGCCGCGGTGGTCTATTGGCTGAGGTACTCAGCTGCTGACCCGCAGGTCGCGGGACCAGATCCCGGCTGTGGCTGCTTCATTTCCAATGGAGGCGGCAATGTTGTAGGCCCGTGTGCTCAAATTTGGGTGCACGTCAAAGAACCCCAGGTGGTCGAAGTTTCTAGAGCCCTCCACTACGGCGTCTCTCATAATCATAATGAGGTTTTGGGACGTTAAACCTCGCATATCAATCTATCAATCACTTTCACGATCTTAATATGAAGCACGCTGTCGAACTAAAGAATTAATTTAGACCACTTTAGGTTTCTTGATATGCACTTCTACCGGCGCACACTGGTGCTCATTGCATATCACCCCCATCGAAATGATGTCGCCACGGCCTGGGCCCGAACCTTTGCTAGCAACATGGAATCACACACTGGAAGCTGGCACTTTCCAGGGAACAGCTGCAATCATGGATCGAGGAAAAATGAAGGCTTTCCACATTTTCTGTGTAGGACTGTGTGCATGATGCCACCTTGCCCGTCAGCGGAGGAGTCGAGGAAGCTCAAACGCGTGCGACAATAATCATGCGAGGGTCGCATGAACGTGAAGCAACAACTAAATAAAAGCGTTACAACACCGTAAACAGCAGCATGAGGACGTCAGAAGGGTAGACTCGCAAATGCTTCATTTAATGTCCCCCGCAACATGCAAAGGTGCGAAACAAGTGCAGACATTCAGGGTCAGTCGAGATTTCCCTGAATATAAAAGACCTCAAAGTGTCCTGCGACACCAAGACGACAGCAAAGGAGTGCGCTGAGCGAGGTAATGCATCGCAAAAAAAAAAAGGGTATATACGAAGAACCTGACATAAGTATAATATCTTGGAAACGCACCCGTCCCAAACATCATGACGGCGTGAAGTGCTGGGCGTTGCTTAAGTGGTGGCACGGGAATCTAGCGTGCTCGGAGTGGCCTAATCGAGCGATCGCAGTGGGCCGTGTGAGAGAATCATGCGACGTGCGGGTCATGAGGTGCTGCCCCCGGCCAAGAGGGGGCTCTGAAGTCGTGACCCGCGAATGTATGGCATGCGGGCACGCACACAGCGTGCGAGTCTATAGGCGTACCCGGCCATTGTTCCACGAGACGTGGATGTTCGAGGTGACACAGGCGTTGCGAAATGAGCCTTAGACAGCACGGCCAATGGAAATGGCGAAGGAAGAGCAAAGGATAGCCTATCTTACGTAGCCTACTTGGCTGGCTCTCAGAGGCGTAGATGTGGATCCTTTGTACTGTTGACTCACTTCTCAAAGACGCAGCCTGTCCTCTTCCACTTGAGACACGCGGGCCATTACTGTAAGCGTTCATATGAGTCATACCTCGAGATCATTAATACCCTAATCTCAGCTCAGAACAGATCCCTGTTGTCACAACGGATTCAAGTGGCGCTGCTGGAAAAAAAAAGAAAAAAAAAAGCAAAAGGGATAGGGGGCCACTGTGCATTTGAACAAATGTTGAAGTTCCGTATGCCTCACAAGTTAAAGCTAAGCATCTCATGCATTATCCACCGCATACGCCTCGGTGTGGCTTACACGAGACGTTACATCCGCTTGATTGGCTGCAATGACACAGGTCCCAATTGTGGCCACTGTCGGTTGCCAGAAACGCTCGAACATATATTTTGCGACTGTCCAGCATATGCAAGCGAACGTCCGCAACTGATATCTTCGATTGGCCGATATATTAGTCGACCATTAACCGATGAGGTTGTGTTAGGTCCTTTGCCTGTCACCAGCAGCACACATGTGGTTATACGAGCCGTCATCGCTTTCTTAGAAGCCACTGGACTGAATGCACGTCTGTAGAGTTACCCAGCCTAATAAAAACATATCATCTCTCTACCTTACCATCGTCATTCATCACTTTTTCACTCCCCAGTCACCCTTCCCCAGTGTGGAGTAGCAGGCCAGAGCAAACTAAAGCTCAGGCCGACCTCTCTACCTTTCAGTAAATAGATTCTCTTCCTCTGTCTCGAATAAATGTGGCTTCAAACTTGATTTTAACAAAACCGCATTAAACCTTCTCAATTTCGACCACGAAAAGCTATAAACCTATACGATCTCTCCACATGTCCGAATGCACACTGTAATTTGAAGCCTTTTTGAAGTGTACAGTCTAGTCACTTTTGTCGCGCAAAAGTGCTTTTTGGTTACAGGTCTCCCGTATAGACATCGGCCACTGCTTCGTGACGTGACATGGCGCAGCACAACCTGCTCTCTTCGGGCCAAGCGTCGAAGCCGCTTCCGGCCGCATTTTCAATGGAGGCGAAAATGCTGTAGGCCCGTGTGATCAGATTTGGGGTGCACGTTAAAGAACCCCAGGCGGTAGAAATCTCCGAAGACCTCCACTACGGCGTCTCTCATAATCATATGGTGGTTTTGGGACGTTAAACCCCACATATCAGCCATGTTCGCTGCCTTTATACACGTAAATAAATATACGTAATTTATTTCTCCATGTGGTTTTTGCACTACTATCATTCCGAGCACAGCCGAGGGAGGGCCTCACCATACATAGATGCGCTCTACACATAACAAACTGCCAACAGCGGCGACACGTGCCCTTAGTACCAGCCTGCGCTGCCTACGAGAGGCGCTTCTTATCAGCGCTTTCACTACGCACGAACCTTGTTGTGGTCATCCACTGCGGCCGCACCGCCGGAATCTTGATTACTTAGCAAGTGCATGTTTTACTACAAATAATCTTGCTCCTAAAAATGCCAGCCTCGCTTCGCAAAACATACGAATTTGTTGCTATCGCATTCATTGATTGGCCCTTTTGGCGAAACTGTGATTTCTTCTAAACACAAACAGGTAGCTAGTTCAAAACAGGGCCGGCGAGTGCCTCTGGCTCGCTTACGCAAGCATTGTTGTGGCTAGAAGTTCTGTGTGTTTGTTTCATAAGCAATTACTGAAGAAGGGGAACTCTTCGACTTGCTCTCTTTTTTTTGTTAGACACAAATAATAAAGCAAATAATAGACAACAAATAAAGAACGAAGCCAGGAAAAAATAGGTCACATTATTTGTTGTTTTCTTAACTAAGTAATGTATGCTTTACCTAGTTCGAAAAAAAATTGAATAGAACGAAAAACTACTTTTTCCTTCAATGGGACCTGAACCCACAACATTTGAGTTTCGCGTCCGATGTTCTACCAATTGAGCTTTTTCTTTATTTCGAAAGTATGCGCCTAGGCATAATATTTTTTTTTCAAAAATACACATACAAGTCTTTTTCGTGTATGAAGTCTAGTAAAGAACGGTGGTGTGTTCCACGAAACCAGCGGTCATAGTCGGGTGGTCAAGCCAGGCCTGAGATCTGTTGCACGGCGGTGACGGCGATGACTTAATTGTAGACCAGTGCAGGTCCACAGTAAGTTTGAGGCAATTACATCTTGGATTGGGGCGTCACAAAATGGGCATGATGTGCCACACGGGCATCGGTACTATTGTTCCCAAGGGGTGGTCACGGATGGGGTAAGCGCAACCCACACACGAAGCCTTCGCAACGTAACCTCCTCTCGGTGGGTTAAACCACCGGGGAGGTCTGATCCACACGGAGGTATTAGAGCTCGTGTGGCCCGTCGGATGCCTTCTTTTTCCCGGAGCATGTGTTCTTGAGCGTACTCAGGAAAATGCGGTAGTGGGTATGGTGTAACTTGAGGGTGGGTTGCAAATCAGCTTTTAGAAGGACCAGCAAAGCGGCCCGTGAAACCCACTGAACACGCATTGTCACAGATGCGGAGGCAGCAAGAATAGTATTCAAGAGTGACGTAGAGCGATACACTCGTCATATATCGTGAATAGCTTGCGTCGAGTCCGTACGAGTGAATAGCTGAGAGTATCTGCCTGGTTGTAGAAAAGGTAGCAGCGCTGCCAGTCTATCACGTATGACGGCCAGCTCAGCAAGATGAGCCGTTGATGCAACATCCGCAAAACGTGAGCATGTCTGGCTAGCCTCTGGTATTAATGAACATACAAGCGCGGTATGAATGGTGGCGCCGCTCACACTGGCATCCGTATAAGTGACGACAGTAGCGGCATCTAGGTTATCTGTACGAAGCAGGTGGGATACTTGGGCGTTCGCCTGGCGTGGAACCGGGCTGTAAAGGCGATCTGCTGAGGTGTCGCACTTAGCTGCAGACAGTTGCGGGGTTCACTTTTCTTTTCTTTTCCAATTTTAAGAACCACTTCCCCCCTGTAAAGGCGACCAAGGGGTTTGTTTTCGGTCAGTTGCATTTTGTTCCACGGGGCAATAGTGGTCGTCTCTGAAGGTGTGTGGTGAACTTCTTTGCCCATGTAACACGCCAATACAGCAGCCGAACAGAACATTGATGGCTTCAGGTTGCGTGCTCAGCGACGCTGATGTACTAATTAATCAATTGTGTTTAGTTGGGACTCCTGTTGAAGTACGGCCAGTGGAGTGATGTGTGGCAGTCCTGTTATGGCGCGCATGGCTTCGTTGTTGATCACCTCTAGACATGCCCACTTTTGAAGCGTGAGGTGATGAAACTGAGCGTGGTAAACGAGCCTTGGCTGCAATATCGCACGGACAAGGAGGCGAGCCGTGTTGGAGGTAGCACCACCAGATTTCTTCGCAATCTTTCGTATGAGGTGTATCGTTTCTGATGCCTGCTGCTTGGCACTATTGACCCAAGGTCCCGCAGGTCCGGTGGCGTGAATTTTCAGGCCAAGCACGTGGAGATTTGAGGCTGAGAGTAGTGGCTGCTGATCCAAGATTAACTGCAGAGGCCGGACTTCCAGTTTACGACGTCCATACTTGTTCGCAACCGACATGAACGTCCACACTTGTTCGCAAACGACATGAGCTTCGATAAAGTGCTCTCCCTCGTCCACTTTGTAGGGCATTTAAGAGCGTTTAATCACTGTGAGTGTAGCCAGTGGCGCCACTTGAAGCCCGCGCGGCAAGTGTGGAACACTCTTTTCGCTAAAGGCCGTCACATGGCACGGGTTGTTCACTTGACTCACTCGACACTGTGACTATAAGCAGCGTTAAAGACTTGTTTAAGAAAGTCGTACTAGAAGGACACATATGATATAACTGTCTACTTAACAAAGAGAGGGGTGTTGAAGTGACGACGAAGCTACAAGAATATCGGGGAAGCTCCGTCACGTTATTTCTCGGGTGATCTAGTCTGATGATAAGATCAGCGAAACACAAAATGATAGGATGCGATTCCTAATCGCTTCAACCCTCTATATTCATCTGAGCTTCTGTCTTGTTAGGATGCGATGAGTTTATTCTCGGGCGATCATGTCAATAACACGATTAAGGCGTAGTGATTCGCATTCCTGGTCCTGGTAGGCACGTGAGGGCAAAAATATGCCGATTCGAGCAGTGATGGGCCCTCGTTACGATAACGACGTTTAGCGGCTAACCGTTTTGACTCTGCTCGATGACACAGAGGCCAATTTCGCCCGGGTCAATTGACATGGTGGAATTAACGCAATCCTCTATCCTTCCCAACCCTTGTCGTTTAAGGAAGACCGACATCATAGTAGGAGTGAACGTAGCGCTTAAAGGAGATTTAGCCTGTCGACCGGAGGGTCCCACGAACTGCGTTCCAAGCTTTTTGACGACACAAAGGTCCTTGGAAGCAGTTGTGTTTGGAGACAGGTTGAGGCAATCCCACCCGAAACAACCGACAGGATTAGGCCCATGGTGGCCCTGAATCTGCGGCCGTCCTTTAATTGCCGGCGGCGTCGAGTTTGTTACCCTGCGAAGCAACGAAGCGAACACATCCCTTATTGCCAGTGCGACGGCGCTGTTTCAAGTGTGGGAACTGGCAGTCAGCAGAGAAACAATCCGCCTCCGGTGACCGGGATTAATGGCGCGGCCATTAGCCGCCGCAAGCTCACAGTTATCGCACGTTCTTTTCTACAGTTCTCTCACGTGTAATTCGAGTGGTGGCGTGACCGATTCTGAAGCCATCGACTGTCACGCACGTCCTGACCATCAGCGAGTGCTCAGCACCACCGCTCTGGGATGACTACCAAAATTGCCTCACCCATCAGTGCACACACAAACATCCCGACAAACCTCGGGGCACCGTCAAGAAGTATGCCTTCCCACTATTCTGGGGTGCGGGTGGATCGAACGATTGGTGGGAGGGGAGGGAAATAATTGGTTGTTCATGCATATGCTAAGCCTGCTTACCGACTATACTTACTACGATACTATGGGCTGCTGGCCCGAAGGTCACGGTTTCGATTGCAGCCGAAACTCGCATTTTGGTGGAGGCAAAAGCCTATAGAGGCCCGATTACCACGCGATGTCAGTACAGGTTCAAGAACACCAGACGATCTAAATGTCCGGAGGCCTCCACTACGGCGGCTCTCATAATCATAGGCTGGTTACGGGATGCGAAACCCCAGATAATAATTTTACATTGCCGCGCAGCGTGTATGAATCAGCGAAAAGCTGGCGTTATAAAGTTCTGTCCGTTCGCAGCTGCAAAGGCTTCGCCGCACTCGAGACCAAGAATGTGGCAAGTTGTGGGGGAGATGGAGTGATTTAACGATACCTACAGTCTCTTACCGAAACGTGACCCACCTAAAAATAACAGTTACATAAATAAACTTAGTAAAAATACATTGGCAGAAGTCTCCTGAGGCTATTACGGTGAAACAGCCGTCATGACAAATGAATGGTCGCTTCGTGCTTCGACAGAAGCAATAAGAGCCCTTCATGGTTCAGAGGACTCTTGAAACTGCCCGCTTCGTTCTCTGGCTAATTTTTCCATGTAATTTGCAAACCTCGCCGCGGCAATGGACGACTCGTTCCCAGAAAGTGACGTCAGACGGCTCATTGCCGCAATCTTTCTGGGCGTCACCAGTGCCGCTGCACTGGAGGTTCAACTGGTAAGGTGTGGTGGGCGTGGCGCCACAGGTTGGGTTATCCCGGCGCGCATGCTTTGCCGAATTCGTTTCGCCAGATAATCTGTTCGCATCGATAACATCGATCCCTAGATTTCGTGCTAACCAGGTGAAAGCCCTATGCGCTTCTGTCAGCTTTATATCGGCACGAACTTACGAGTTCTATGCAGCTTAGTGATATTTTACCCGCTGGTGATAGCCCCATAACCGTACGCCGATGGCCGCGTTTATATAAAGATGCCTATTCAGGAATGTACTCCAGGTATTCCTTAGTAAAAATTGGTTCGAGGGACACATCAACTGATTAGAATGACGCGTTTTCAAACAAACACTTTCCCTACACAACCTGCATAGTGTGGCATCACCAATAGACCTATGTCGTGTCGTGCTATCCAGATTTCACAAAGTGTTGGCAAGCGCGAAAGCTAGAACAAATGAAGCCCATAGGTAAAGTGCGTGTAGTACGCCTTCGCCATGAGCCGCATCTTTCATCGCAATCATGGTGGGCGATTTGAAATCATCATGATCAATTTCGAAAAGTTTGTTTTGTGGCACGATCGCTATTTAGCTCTGCCCTCGGATGCGTCATGCCAACGCTCACACAGACATTCGATAACGATGATGACTGTGGTGGCGTTGACGAAGGCGTGGGAACGTGCGAGTGGAAGCGAGCCAATAATTGCGCGCCCATTAGCGTGTGAAAGTGGATGCACAACGCAAATGGTAACTTGCGTTGCGTGGCAACACCGTGTAGCTTCATTATACCTTGACACGTGTTTGAACTTGCGCGATGGCTGGATATGCAAGAATGTAGATTGCTTGGAAAACTTCCTCCGCTGTATGGGTGGGCTAGAGCACAGGGGGCATATTTGTATATGAGTATGTTATGAGTCTTATGACACCATTCGCACTATACTGCGTTGTGACACTATGTGTCATGAAACAGTATCATCGTCATCATCATCGTTATCATCATCATCATCATCATCATCATCATCAGCCTGACTACATCCACTGCAGGACAAAGGCCTCTCCCATGTTCCGCCAGTCAACTCGGTCCTGTGCTTGCTGCTGCCAATTTATACCCGCAAACTTTCTTAATCTCATCTGCCCACCTAACCTTCTGTCTCCCCCTAACGTGCTTGCCTTCTCTGGGAATCCAGTTAGTTACCCTTAGTGACCAGCGGTTATCCTGTCTACGCGCTACATTCCAGGCCCATGTGTGTTTCCTCTTCTTGATTTGAACTATAATATCCTTAACCCCCGTTTGTTCCCTAATCCACTCTGCTCTCTTCTTGTCTCTTAGGGTTACACCTACCATTTTTCTTTCCATTGCTCGCTTCGTCGTCCTCAATTTAAGCTGAAGCCTCTTTGTAAGTCTCCAGGTTTCTGCTTCGTAGCTGAGTACCGGCAAGATACAGCTCTTATATACCTTCCTATGGGTGAATAGTGGCAATCTACCTGCACGAAACAGTATATACTTGCGCAAACCTAGACCAGTGCAAGACTACCGAAGCTCGTGGGCTCGATCTCGGCCATGGTGGTAGCATTTCGATGGAGGCGAAATGGTGGATTGATTGATTGATATGTGGGGTTTCAACGTCCCAGAACCACCATATGGATATGAGAAACACCTGAGTGGAGGGCTCCGGAAATTTCGACCACCTGGGGGTCTTTAACGTGCACCCAAATCTGAGCACACGGGCCTACAACATTTCCCGACTGCGGCCGGGCATTCGATCCCGGCCGCAGTCGGGATTCAATCCCGCGACCTGCGGCTCAGCAGCCGAGTACCTTAGCCACTAGACCACCGCGGCGGGGTACGATATGGTAGAGGCCCATGCGATGTTGATGCACGATGGAGAACACCAGTTGGTCCAAATGTTGGGAGCCTCCGTGCACTACGGCGTCTATCATAATCACATCGTGGTTCTGGGACGAAAAACGCCAAGTAATATTATTAAGCAGTAGACTATAGTACATAGCCAAACGCACGTGTTTCCAAACACTGTGTCACGGAACGCATATGTGCGAGGCGATGTGATAAAGAGATACGTTTAAACCTGGAGTGGGTGAATATTTAAAAATCTTGAACAACGAATCGAATGCCATTCTATTCGAGTGGGTACTCTAATCCTATAGAGATTATTAAAAAAACAATACTTTGCGAGTAAGTTTCAAAAAATAGATACCGATGAAACGATGCTTGCATGCAGACCAAGGTTTAGCGGCGCTATCGATGCTGTATTGACGCCCCGCCGCGGTGGTCTAGTGGCTAAGGTACTCGGCTGCTGACCCGCAGGTCGCGGGTTTGATTCTCGGCTGCGGCGGCTGCATTTCCGATGGAGGCGGAAATGTTGTAGGCCCGTGTGCTCAGATTTGGGCGCACGTTAAAGAACCCCAGGTGGTCGAAATTTCCGGAGCCCTCCACTACGGCGTCTCTCATTATCATATGGTGGTTTTGGGACGTTAAACCCCACAAATCAATCGATGCTGTATTGATCCCAGGATGAAGACGTTTTTTTTTTAACTACAGTGTCGCCGAACCGACAGTGAAATAAATCCACTGTTTTCATCATGACATTCGTGAGGACGACTAACAGAAATTCCCTAATATTTTTGCATCCGTCTTATTTGATATCTGTTTACAAAGTGTCACGTCGAGTACTCACTTCTGTATTTCAACTGGTAGCTGCAAAAGATTCTCACCCGCGTATTCTAGAACGCCTCTTCACTCAACGTGTCACCTTCACTTGAGAAAGCCGATGAGAGCGCCATCTCTAGGCAGAGAAAGTCACTGCATATCAGTGATAATTTTCTGCTATTCTTGAGTAGCGCAGCGTCGTTTTCAGCCGGGCAGCGGTGCAATGCGGAACTCTGTCAAGCGAAGGGTGAAAGTCGAGTCAAGGAGCGCTTGTGAATACGGGGGCTAGGCTCTAGTAGCGCCCGTAGTACGAGCTTGCGTCAGTTTACATAACAGTGGCATATTTGTCGGTTAAAGTAATCGTAATACTCATTTAACAAATTTTGCGAATATTTCTTTTAAATAACTTCTTAGGCTACTTCGAAAATGGTTACGTTACCATTCTAGGGCTGCTTTGAAAAATTGCTGCCTTACTATTTGAATAGTATTTGACTCGCATTCGATTCGGTTCTAATATTCCCCATATGCACATCCCTAGTCAAAAGGCCACATAAGAGAGAGGGAGAAGACAGTCTTGTTTAATAAAATTTTTCTATAGCGTTGTTTGATACAAGTAATTATGCAAATCTTGCTTGCTTGCGGGGCGGAATTACGAGGTTATCAGATTCTGTGACTTTAGAAACATTGTTTAGCGCGAGCAAGAGCGATTACTTCATTTTCATCAAGGCCTCTGCGGCCCTCATGAAAGGTCACAGCGTTGTTCATTTTCTTACATGATTGATGATTAAAATTTAGCAGGGTGCGGCATACGAAGTGTGGCCTACCGTATTCGCCCAGTCGCAAGCGGTAGCCATATGGGGTCCCCATATGGTACCCACCGCCCAAGAATACACATTCCACATTTTCTCGCTTAAACCCCGCACTATATACCAGAAAAATGTGCCTAAAATCCCTTGTAAAATGAGGCGTTTTAGAGTTGCACTCTTTTATAAAACAGGAGCGCGGTCCCGACAAGTCAAGTGGTAACGGTGGAACCAGCCTGTGTACCCAACCAACCAAACGTCGTCTTCTTCACAGACTGAGTGTATAACCCGTGCCTATCTGAGTAGCACTATCCTCTTAATGCTAAGGGTGGGGGCTATATGCAGGAGCGAGTTATATCTGAGAATATACGGTGAAACGAGTCAACCAGTCAAGCAATGCTCTTTATGTCATGTACTGAGACGGGAACTAAACACTGCGCATAACACTCACGCGATTTTGCAGTGCAGCACCTTGAACCTGTTTCACAAATGGAATGATAACGGGCGTCATACGATGGTAAACACGTTATTCCTACCCATTCTACTAGTGCACTTTCTGAGTTTACCTTCAGGCTGGTTAATCCTCTTGTTTGTTCGCCTCGCATTGCCTGTGTCGTGACAAATGTGGTCATGACAATAGTTCTCACTGAAGGGCAACGGTGGTGGCACCTGCGGCAGCGTCATAGAAAAACAGAGAAACCATTTGTTGTTTTGCTTGTTTTTGACCGTATCTGTATGAAATATCTCGGGACAACTAAAGGGGTCTCATGATGGCTAATGTCTTTGTCCCACGCTCTGTAGCATTCAACGCGTAAAGGTTCATTTGTGCTTGTCTTTGTGATGTTTTGATATGTTTTCTGCTGTCGGCGCCAATTAGCGGAAAGGCGGCTGCTTGGCAGAGACTTTCTGCAGCGCACAAGGGAAGGATGAGATGGCTAGTGACCTCAGCAGGATACATGAAAGCTTTGTGTTGAACGAATAAATTGGTGAACCATTCTAGATTAGCCGGGTCACTCAATACTTCTTTCAACCATATGCTGTTCGCAGTACAACTCGCACACACGCACATGCACACACACACATGCACACACGCACACACACACACGCACACACACACACACACACACACACACACACACACACACGCGCACACGCACACGCACACGCACACGCACACACACACACAACACACACACAACACACACACACACACACACACACACACACACACACACACACACACAACAATAACAATAACAATAACAGCAAGATGCCGAGATCACCTGTAACTATTTGTATCATGTACAAATCGTGGCACCCGTGCTAGTTTGTGGCGGGGCGCGTGTCTCACGTCACAAATCACTCGTCAAATTCACTCGTCACTCGTCAAATTCGTACACGTCACGCTCGTCGCTCTTTTCACACGTCAGCAGGCTGGGTCAGCTTGTCGTACTCAGGCGAGAATCGTCCAGCCTGAGCCTCTCATGCATTGATATCAGGGATGATACAGCAGGTGTCAATCATCCCTGTTTCTCGAATAAAAGCAGTCACTAAGCTTTCTTCCTTATTACTTACTGTGGGTGTTTCGAAGAACACAATGTCTTCGAAAATCACGGCTGTGAAACACCTTTCTCTTTTTTTTTCGGCATTTGGACCATCCATCTTCTTTGATATTAAACTTCAGGTATACTCATTTCAGGTATACTCAGGCAGGCTAATTTTTTTTTTTACAGAATAGTACTTCAGTTATGGTTTTCAAGCACAGCTTGTACTGCCTCACAAACGTTGCTAGCATTGTAGGCGTGACAGCAAGAAAACCCGCTCCAGCGAGCGCAAAGACAAGTGGCCCCGCAAAGACCGGTGACATGCCCCGTTTTCCGATAACTGGTGCCGTCTCGATATGGAAGTCTTGTCTCTTATCAAGGTGACTTGGCATTGGATATGAATGCATTTACCACGTTGTTGCCTGTAGAAAGTGACTTGTTGCTCATCTAAGCACGTGGATGAATGTCCGATTCCCAGCATTCCTAGCAGAGTGATAATGTTAGGAAGAAGCATTGCGCAACGTAAAATAAAGGTTAGAAAGAAGTAAAAAAATGAAAAAAAACAAACAAAGAAAGAGAAAGGGTAAAAAGAAAAGTGGAGAAAGCAAGAGAAAAATTGGCCCCGTATCTGCATGTAATGAACAAAACCATTATTTGATGTTCTGCGCAAGAAAATCGGTGAATGGTATTCCGGAGGAGCGTGCAGCGGAGGCGAACGAGCGCATCAAGTCACGTCACACGTGAGACATGAGCGCCATCTGACAGTTTCTTTTAAAAAACAAAGCGTGTGGCCGTGCGTGCCCGTCTTAGGGGTGATAATGTGTAGAACGCGAGGCGACGGGTAGGTGCCACCACCATCTCGTCTTAGCAAAGCGTTAGAAACACTCACCGTTCCGTGCAAGCATTGCATGGTAAGCGCAGCGTGATAAGCGCTGCGGTCCTTAAAATTACTTATGCATGCGTTTTCAAGTAAGAGATGCATATGCAGAATATATGCGTGTTGTTATGGTGCCCCAGGCATGCAAAATAATTGATTTTTAATTGATTATTGCACAAGCATGAACGCCAAACCTTGAGCAACTTTGGTGGTCGCTGCGGATGGGGTCGGCCGTTTTAAGTACACGATGCCGGTAAGAGTGGACAAACAGACAAATGTACATACACATATACAGACAGACAGACAGACAGACACAGACCAACATTTTCGCATCGAAGGTCCCCAAGCAAGACTATCATCTTTAAAAAAGAAAGAGAAGGAAAGAAGGATGTAACATGTCAGATACGCTAGGGCCCAGCTTTGCGTGCCGCCATTTTTCGAATAAGGGTAGGACTTCTGAATTTTTGTTATAGTTTATATGTGCGAATTCTGGTATACTCTTGCCGCCGAGCGGAATTCAATGCGTCTTTCTTTTCTCAAAAAATAACAGTAGCTTGTGGAGCATTGCTACGATGCGCCGACGCTTCACTCTGTGTCAAGAATTGCTTGTCAACTGTTGCTTATAGTTCGAGAAATATCTCCTCCTTGTAAAAAAGCATAATAAAACAAAAACAGGGTTTTGTTAGAATGAGTTTCACCGTACAAGACAACTGAGTTGCGTCGTGCACTCTTTAATGTTCCGGTCGAATAATAACAGATGCGCAGAAGAAATACTTGCCGCATGATTAGTTTTCAAGATCTACAGCGTTTGGCAGCGGTAGTGTACGTTAAAAGATAAACAGAGCGTCTTTGAAAAATGTTAGCTTTGATTGCATTATAAAGCCTGAACTCTTTTCAACTTCATTTTAGGTTAATAGCCTTAGTTAGATAGCATCGTGGCTCATCAAACTCTGAAGTGACCGTCGGGGTCAACATGAGTAGAACAAAATATAATTAGTTAAATGTTTGTACTACTACAAAAATATAATTGTATGGTTACGTCACCATATGACGTGATCTTTACGTCATATATGGCCAAAATTTGTAGCGTCATTCTGACGTCACGTAGCCAGCCGTCACATGATGTACGAGTAGTGATCATACTACATTGTCGCTTGAACAAAACTGAGCCTACGACCCAGATGCACTGCA
The DNA here is from genome assembly GCF_043290135.1 of Rhipicephalus microplus. Taxonomy (NCBI): domain Eukaryota; kingdom Metazoa; phylum Arthropoda; class Arachnida; order Ixodida; family Ixodidae; genus Rhipicephalus; species Rhipicephalus microplus. The sequence continues at coordinate 25,406,928 of NC_134704.1, read as the reverse complement.
TAACCACGTTATGTGCAGAAATTCAGGAGGCGGGCATGGATATAGCAAATATTTTTTTCTAGGAGGAGGGGGTGGTGCTGGTTGGGAGTTCGACCATACTACATGCATGTTCGTGCACGCGTTTGTATGTGTGAGTATTTATAAACGCGTTCAAAATTGAAAAATAGAGGGTCACCCCCCCCCCCCCCCCCTGCTTTGGGATCAATACAATCGACTGAGATGATAAAAAACATGGCTGCCACTTTCGAGTTGACTCAACTCATAGAGGACCATGTGACTTCAACTACAAGGTCGACCGGCTGACACCACGGCACAAACAAGTGGTCAGGTGGCCTCGCAGCCGGTATACGGCGAGTCTTCGCAGGCTTACGTGGTAGCTTATAGAGCCGAAAGAGTCGGAAAACAACCGTTTGAGACAAATCGCACACGTGGATAGAGTGTGTGAAAGTTGTCCCAGCTGAAGCAGCGTGGTATCCTTGGCCTAGCAGAATTACTGCCCGATGAGACTGTGCCAGGACCTCTGTTTGCGTTCCTCCCGTAATTGCGCGATTTTCGTCTTCTCTTCTCGGGCTCAATACTAAGGCGCGGGAGAGACGTAGCACGTGGCGCCTATTAAACTCTCAATTATCGGACGAAAAACTTCGTCCGGAAAGCTTACACCACCATGCCCGACGCCGTATATTGCCCGATTGCAACGGTGGTGTTACGGCGATGTTCCCGCACGTTAAAGAACCCCAGGTGGTCAAAATTTCCGGAGGCCTCCACTACGGCGTCTCTCATAATCAAATGGTGGTTTTGGGACGTTAAACCCCACAAATCAATCAACGGCGATGTTCCCACCAGCACGCACTGAAAACGTTCGGCGCTGTTGTGGGTTCCTGTAGATTATAGTGGTGAAATATCGGTCCAGTCACGTTGGTCTGCAAACCTGACGTTGGCGAAACCTGACCCTGATTGGTAAACTCGCTAAGCAGAGTAATTTGGGAAAAAATAATTTTAAAATATTACAGATCGCGAAAACAAACGCGTGCATGTGTGCGTGGGCGTGAGACAAAGATAAAAACATCGCAAACGACACAACAAGATACACCACAAGAGACACCACAATAGACGGCACAAGATGCACCACAGACGCTGACCAAATTTGTGTTGCTTCTCTTCCCTTGTGTCCGTGCATGTATACGCTCACTTTGCTTCCTTGGACAGTAAATTTCATCTGATTATAGCTCAACTCTTTGTTGTTCCAACAGAAGGAAAGTGAGTGAGTGAACAACTTTATTCACTTCCTGCAGGTTACCGGGCTGGGTTCCCACCTAGGAGCTGGTTGAGAGACCATGTCTCTCAGCAATTTTTTTTTTGGCCTGCTGGATCGCCCAGAGTTGATTATTTAGTCCTGAGCTGAGCAGCGCAGTCCGCCAACGCTCCCGTTGGTCCTCATTGGAGGCCGCGTCTCTCGTTTTGCCAATTAGTGCTGGACACTCCCAAAGAATTTGCGCTAATGTGTCCCTATTACTACAATACTTGCACGAATTGGTCATATAGAAGTCGGGGTAAATGTGTTTCATAATTACGGGATCAGTGTAGGCGCCTGTTTGTAATTGCCACCATTGAACGTACTGGGCCCGGTTGAGCTTGGGGTGAGGCGGGGAGTATATTCCCGTCGTTGAAGTCTATATTGTTGGATAATGTCGTTGAATTCGGTAAGTCTATGCCCCCACTCCCACTCCTCCACAAAAGAGTCCGTACGGGTGGTGTCAACCACTGGCGTTGCCCGGAACGTGAGACCTCGAGCCACGTCGTGCGCCACCTCGTTAAGATTGACCTCCGTGTGGTTGACGGGTGTGTGGACGGGAAACCAGAGAATGCATGCACCTTGGTCGTCAGAGCGGGTAAAGAGAAAAAAAAACTTTTCTCGAGCACCTTTCTTGAACTGAGGCTAATCACTATTACTTGTCGTAATCACCACTTCATATATACACTGATTACGCGTTCGTCGACCGCTCTCCCACGGCGGCTGTCTGTGTGAGTTTATCCGGTAATGCGCATGTAACGTAAAAACGGTGCCAGACTGTGCCTATCTCGTGGTGGAAACATACTCGAAGGCACGCGTTCATTGCTACGACTCATTCATCGCGTGGTCGCTGACAAAAGGATCGTCGAAGAAATGGCGGGCGCGTGCTGGAATCGCAGCACTCGCGTGCGAACGTGCTTTCGCGGCCATTCACAGAACTCTCCGCGCGCCCACCTCGGTATATATGCTAATCAGGCAGGTGCGTAATCCAAGGTCACGAGCAGCGACAATGCCGATGCTATCGAGAGGTGATAAAACCAAGCGATGCGGCTCCGCGTTTCTTCTCAGTCATGGCCCAGGGGACTCGCAGAAGTGAAACGAAGAATTTTCACAGTGGACGTTCCACCTCTTTTATTTATTTTGTTTTAGCCCGAGCTATTATGAGCTCATAACGACAGATTCTGGTGGCGATGTTCGCCGCTGCAGTCCGTCGCAGCTATCGCGCACAATACAAAAAAGAAAAGAAAGGAAGGAATGATTTAAGCCAAATCTGAAGCCAGATATTCTGCGTGGCAGTTAACTATTCATCCACAGAGGAACACCAGGGCTTGAAACTTCTTCAGAATAGGCGTCATGTATAGGTTGAGAAATCCTAAACAGATGTGACATTGCGTGGCAGAAGGGTAAAATCACACCTGACAAATGGGTGTTGAAAGATGAAAGACTAGAGAGAAAGAGAGAGAGAGATAGTCAGGCGGCCGGAAATCTTATTATTCCTAACATGCAGCGCAGTCTCAGGGAAAGATGAAAGAGTGGCATTTCTGGAGCCCTTTTGAAAATTCTTGTGTAACTGATACAAGGACATTTGCAGTGTACCCGCTACGCAGTACATTATCATAATTCACTATGCCATCCTTCGCCATTCTTCGAAGAAGCGTGGTGCCCGCTCTCATCAAGTCATCTTCAGCATCACTATAAGCCTTACCAGGATTCATGTTAATACTCACGCCTACTCACAGACATTCCAAAGCCATGTCGTTCATACGCCATTTCAATATTTGTGCATCAGAGGCGCGAATTGCGAAGAAGAGAGTGTCTTGACCTCTCCCCAGCAACTCTTCCAGAGAAAATACTCGTAAATATATATTATGCTGTCATCGCTTTCAGCAAAAATGGCCTTACTGGTTCGCAATCACTCCAAACTCGTTTTCGGAGATGCATCGTCAGATAGCGCCAAGAAAAGCACCGATTACGTGGGATATTGGCGTTAAAAAGCACTGACATTGAAGTGTGAGTCCGAGTGAGTCCAGCCCAGGAAAATGTTTGTGAGCCTGAGTCAGAGTGGATCCGAAAGTCGAAACATATTTTATGAGTCTGAGTGAGTTCCATAAGTTTTGCCGACGTACGCATGCCTGCCACACACTCGCAAGGACTTTTGTACAATTGTTTGATGCCGTGGCTGACGACAAAGAATTATGACTGAAGCTTTTCTAATGGGTTGTACGTTTCGACAACCTAATAGTTACACAGTTCGCGTTCTGTGACGCCTAGTTGTTCCTTCGGCGTTCTAAAACAGTTTTTACTCGTATTAACGCGATTCCTTTCCCGACATGAAGCCTGCTTAGGATCATTTTGCAACAGAGTTTCTAGCACCGGCGTGGCTCAGTGGTAGAATAGTGGGCTGGCACGCAGCGTACCCGCGTTCGAATCCCATTGTGTCCGTGGTGTTTTCATTTACTTTGTTTCTTATTTCATGTGATAATGGTTACGGAAACCGGCGGCGGTGGCAGTGGACAACTATACAGCACGCACGATTCTTGTTGTGATTTCATAACCAGTTTTCGCTGTGAAACCAGGGCAGGGGATTGAAGCGTCTACAGGCTTCCACCTTTGCTTGAGATGGTCTGAAAGCCAAAGCCATCCAGTGTGGCAGTTACCGGGCAGTTTATGTAACACCAACGTAGTTTTGTTTATAATTTATTCAGGGAAACGCCGCATTGATCAAGTAAAATCGGAGATGAAGATCCCTTCGAATTTATTGATTCATTTCTCACACCCTGATTTTTCGTTCAAGGCCTCGTTCGCTTGTGGCACGTAAAGAATTCACCTTAACAATTCTGATACAATACAATCACCACATGTCGTGGTTCACGCTTTGAGCACAATAAACTCAACACTGTAAAAAGTACAACTGCACTTATAAATGCATTGAGGAGTTGCTATCCATCGTAGATATACAGCAATGAAAGTGCGTTGTGATGAGTCGAAGGACAGCCAATAGCAAGGCGCCGCGTAAATATTTATAGCAGTATGCAGCTCGCAAGGTAACGCCAGGCTCTCTTGGCTCTCAACCGGGTCACAGGAAAAAAGGAGTCTTTCGAGTGATACAATTAACTATTTCGTTACCACGCCCATTCAAATCAATCACCGGTAATCGACGCTTTGGATTGTCGATTTTGGCTCACTTAGTTTGTTTCTCCTGCACCCAGTGCTTTCTGGTAGTTAGTACAGACACTCAACCGTCAGAATCAATTTGAATGTGCCCATTTTGGCGACATAGTGATTGTTAACAGACTTTTGCGCGAACCAATGTGCGTGTGTTGTTAGAAAAATACACTTGGCTGGTGAACTTGACAGAAATGTGTGTTTTTCGTGTTTATGCTAAAATACTATCAAATTGTTGTATTCAAAAGAACGTTTACAAGCCAGATATCAAATTAAGGTGCAAGCTTCGCAATCTGACAGCGCCAAGTAGTGATAAGTGCCAGAAACTTATACCGGCCTTTCACTAGAGAGCTCATGCTGGGAGGCAGGGAAAATTTATTTTACAAAACAATAACTTCGAAGGTCCGCCGTGTGTATAAAGTGTGGAGGTGGTGTTCTCAACCAATTTTCAGCAGCTATGGTTTCGCTCCTATCGTCATATCGGACACAGGTTCATATCTGGAGTCGCTATAGTCGCTCTTATGGCGGCGGCATCACGCATGCATTAGTGCGCACGTGCGCTGCGAAAAAAAAAACAAAAAAAAACGCACCACTGGAAATTTTCTTGCCGCTGCACCCGAACTGAGTGAAGACGAGCTTAGAATCCGAGGATGACAGCAGCTCAGCGTCAAGTTTTATGGAGACGGCGTTTTGCGTCAGCCGGATATATATGCAGCCGTTACGTGTTAGTTTTGTTTATGGCCACAAGTTGTCTCCTCCGCCGCAAGTGTGTAGCTGCTGACCTTTGCGCACAATCTTATAGCTACTCTGGTGACGTGCGAGGTACACACGCCGCCGAGGCACAGTCTGCTGGCGCCGGCTGCAGAGCTTCTCCTAACGACAAGAAGGCCCCCGTAGCAAATCTGGGCCCTGACTACCAATTCCCCAACCCTAGTGTACGGTAGCATACCGGATCTGGTTAACCTCTCTGCCTTCCTTTTATTACTTTTTTCTCTCTCCTATAACTACCCACTATATATTTCATGTTACGGTGTGCAAAAATGCAAAGATATATCCTTTCATGCATATTGCGAGAGGTACGGGGATCGATACCCAGCACCTCCACCAGTGTCGCGACGGGAAGACAGAGGTCGTATTTGAAGACGCTGAGAAAGCAGCAAGCGGGTCGGTCTTTTTATTCACAGCGCGCCCGAGAGTTCCTCGTCTTTCTCGTTGTTGTGTTCTGCATAAAAGCGTGCAAATGCGCGTATGCACTGTCGCCTTCGTCTTTCTCGCGGGACGCACGTGACAATATATTGAAATGCCAACCTATGTGGAGTGAGGTGGCTCATGAAAAAAGGTAACGCTAGACAAAATTGAACATCTGATTTATAGAGGGGTCATTCACACCACGAGCATCTACCTATATTAGAACACCTGTAGGCTCTTTTCGTACACACACAAAAAAAGTTACCGAAAAAAGTGTGTGAGTTCACTTGTGGCTCACGAAAAACCAACCAATGCTTGACCGCATGGCACGAGTAATGAGGCAGCACCTCGGTTCCAATTTTTTTTTCTCTGTGTAAATAGAAACAATTCGTAGAACATTTATTATTTTTATCTTGCTCCTGGGTCATTTATTTTCACAATGTATATTTGAAACTCCGTTTGTATTGAATATTTTCGGATATATAGTGTTTTTATTGCACTGTTTACCAGCTGGCAAACAAAAATTACAGACTTTTCACAATTTTGTTCATTCGAAAATAATTCTTTTGCTCCTCTACGTATATTGTTCTAGAAAAAGCATTTCTTTCTGCAATATTTGGTGTGCAGCAATGCTTGCTGGTGTTCTTTTCATACTGGCAAAAGCTATTTTCCCGAGACATATGTAAAATAACCATTTTCGTGCGGTAACGAAAGATTCAAAGAGCTGCGACGTGGTCGATGCAGCTCTGGCGTGTACCCGCAATTTCACCGTGCTCTTTAAAGTGCTGCGGCGACCCAGTACGGTGCTACATCACCGCGGCACACTTACGCTTCAACGAGGGAGCATTCGTCCCGCTGTACGCTCAGGTGAGGCGTTGGCGCCAATTATGGCGCCGGGAGATTGCGCTACGCAGAGAAGGGTGGGGCTGAGGGTCATGTAATTATAGCACACATGTTTTCTATCGTCTATAGAGTTACGAGTGGCGCACTACATGCAAGACTTCCACACACGAGTGAGTTATAAAGGCAAAAAATATAATTGTAGCTATGGGTGGGTGACTTGTGTTCACCTTTTTTTTTTTTGCGCGAGCAACGAATGACGCATTTGTTTCTCCCCTGACCATTTGCGGTCGAGAATTTTTTTTTTGCCGAATATTCAAAAAATTTGTTTTATAAAATAATATCTGGGGGTTTAAAGTCTTGAAATCATGATATGCTTATGAGAGACGCCGTTGTGGAGGGCTCCGGAGATTTCGACCATCTGATGTTCTTTAACGTACACCGTACACAAGCATTTATCATTTCGCCTCCATAAAAATGCGACCGCCATAGCTGGGATCAAAACCACGACCTTTAGACCAGCAGCTGAGCACCGTAACCGCTACCCTACCACGGCGGAATAGAACACACAACTCGGTCGAAATCAATGCTTATGGTTTAAGTTAAGTTGTATAAGTGTAATATCGAAGCACGAGTTTACTAGTAAGATAATGGTCGACCGACGGTGAGGATAAAGATGAATGCTAATTTAAGGAGTTCATTGAAAAGGTAGACAATTCTCTTGTGAGTACCTTAGAGTAGCTTAGAGTTACTGTACATGCTGCCTTTAGGGCGTATATACAGTGACTCTAGAGTAGCTGGCATCGTTGTGGCATTTGGTGGGGTAGATCTGAACCACGAGCGTCTTTCTAAGTGACCTCCGAGATTCAACTTCGATAGTGTGGCGAAAGACGAGGTTGACCCGAGAAATACACCAGAGAGAAGAAACGCCGAGATTCGAGTGCCCATACCAGACATAGAAGTCATAGATTAGGGTTGCCTGAATTAATATCGAACGCGGCTTTATCAATTAGTTCCAACACCCTCTACTTCCGGCACTCCAGTTATATACGAGTCCGTCGCGGTGGTGCAGTAGCGGCCGCGCCTGGCTGTGCATCCAAAGGTTCGATCTCGGACGTCGCGGTGGTCGCATTTTCATGCAGGCCAAAATTCTGGAGGCTCGTGCGCTGCGTTATGGCATTGTGTCAGTGCGCGCTAAGGTGGTCGACATTTCCTGAGCCCTCCACTACGACGTCCCTGATGATTGTACCGTGCGTCTGGCTCACAATACCATGGATGTTATTTATTTACATTTCGTGAACACGATAGCACAATTGACCCTGCATACCACACCCCTTCTCGCATCTGCGAGACAACACCTGCCCAAAATTCTAGTTCATACCAAGGATTACTTTACCCAATAATTGACGAATGAATGGTCCAATGTGGGTATCGTTGGTACGTGGATGTTGGCTGAAGTGATTGTACGAGCAGTCTGATCTCCTACGAAACGCCGTCCACCTCAGTGAACGCCACCAAGCTCCGTTTTTGAAGCGAAAACATTAAATGTCTCATCGAATGCGAAAATATATGCCGTCGCGGCGTCGACGTCAACAGGAACTATGCGAGAAATTTTCATCGTGCGATGGCATCACCATACGACGCCATCGCAGCATATCGCATTTTTTTTTTCCACGTCATAGTCACGTCTCCAAACGTCTCATAAGGTGACCTCACGCGATGACATCATCTCACGACGTCCTCGTTTAGTCATGGGTGGGCCTATCTCGGAGGCAGCGTGAATGAAGGCATGATAGCTGCAGAAAATTTGCAGCGCCTCCAATCCTGGAGGCCACGCAAAATCTACATGGATTGACGAGATGAAGAAGCAGACGGCGTTCGCCTTATAGTCTGAGGCGAATCCAATGAATCCTTGTGGATGTTTTTTCCCCTCTCCTTTTCTTTCTGCTTTCCCACTGCCGTACCTTTCCTCGACCGACAAGAAGCAAGCGCCGACGCCACGTACCGGCCGCGGGGTTGAACTTTGGGAATTGAAACAACGTAAAGAAGCACGTTCACGGAGGCGCGCTACGAGCGGGCCGAGTACCGCCGACGGTGCAAGAACACGGGTGGCCGAGAAAGAAAGAGAAATGGCAGACGGAACGAGAAAACGAGGGGGAAAAAAAGTGGATGCGTCAAGGTCAATTACCGATCTACATTTGGAGCGTGGTGCGCCGCGAAAGGGGACAGCGGCCACACCATCGCAAGCACGGCGCTCGGATACGCATACGTCACCAGGTGTATAGAAAGGAGGAGAGCTTGAGCACAGAATGAAGCGCGCGAGCGTTTCGCAACGTTGCAAATGACGCGGAGAGAGAGGGAGTGCACCAAAATAACGACCGAGGCATGTGCGGTCTGTAATTCAACAAAAGCGGGCACTGTATACAACGCCGCATAAAAAAATGTGCAGCGATGCTCGCGATACGATCGAGTAATGGAGATGAAAACGCGGAGTTGGTATTCAGGACTCAATCTGTTGATCTCAAGGAAGGATGGCGGACAAACGAGCAATCAAGTCGAAAACCTTTTGTACAGGCATACCTGTATTGCGGAATGACGGTCATGGCTTGAATTCTGGTCGTACGATGGCCTTATCACGGCTTCTGGGAGTAAAACGCGTGATTGAGCAACGTGCCACGTTGACTAACCGTATTATTTCGTACTGCAGTGATAGAATGAACTTCGAGCCTTGGCTCTACCTGTGAGGAGGAAAAACGCCAGAATGCTAGATATCCTGTTCGTTTATTTCTCGAATACTTCTACAGCAAAAAAAAATTGATTAAAAACAGTGAAGAAAAGCGAGAACACATTTGTATTAAGTTCTTTTACTTGAGAGAAGACATTTTGTTTTTTTGTCTGACACAGAAATATATGTTACACTGTATCGTGATACGAAGTTATGTCGTCTTGCAAATTACAATGTAGACTTTATAAGCGATATGTCTTCGTTTAACTACACTGACATCACGTGACTCGTAGGGAACACTGAGACACCACATGAAAAAAATTTAAAATCACCAGTTGGTTTACGCTATACACCATTCGTCACAGGCTGAGCAAAGGCTCGCAGTCCCCTCTCTTAAAGATGTAATAGAACATATGTTCGAGAGCTGTTCGAATGGGCTAGAAAATTGGAATATGTCCTGAGTTAGCGTTAGACGCAGCTGAATGTGAGGTTTGTTAGACCATAAGAACTCGAACACTGTGACGTTATGAATGTCAAAGACAAACAACATGACGTAGCAGGCATGTTCGACCAGCACATATCAGTGGTGGCTGTTAAAGTGCACTGCGGACTCGCGCGATCAAACGTTTATTCCTGTTCATGGCGGCATCTGCAGTCTTATACATTGTGCACGTTGTTCGAACATCTGCTCCGATAAAAAAAAGTTTATTAATTGTTTCTTTGCTGAGGGTGGAGCGGGTCCTTTGTTCGCGAGGGTATTTTTTTTTTTTTGAACACCATCTCCAGCTATAGACCGGAGTTCTGATCCCTTGCAAGGGGCAGCCATCTTTGATGGGGGTATGCTGATCACGTGTAACGAATGAATATGACAATGCACGGCCTGTTTTCATCGAATGCTTGTTGTGCATGCTGCGAATGTTGGTTCGCCATCAGTTATGACGTAAGCAAGCCCATAGTCCTCTGCGATAGCCAAGCCAGCTGATGATAGCTGACGTCAAGAATATGTACGCTAGCTCTAAACGCGGATGCGAGAAAAGAAATAATCTGGTCTGTTAGAGACAGGTCAGTCGATACAGGCTCACCTTTGCTATAGCTTCATCTGCAGGCATCGTCTGCATACTGCACGGGACGCGAGAGAAGAAATAACCTGGTCTTATAGAGAAAGGTCAGTCGATTCAGGCTTCACTTCTGATAGCTCCGTCCGCAAACATCGTCTGCATATTACCCACTTTACTTCTGCAAGCTTCATCTGCAGACATCGTCTGCATACTACACGGGATGCGAGAGCAGCAATAATCTGGTCTTATAGAGAAAGGTCAGTCGATATATGCTTCCCTTCTGCTATAGCTTCGTCTGCAGACATCGTCTGCATACTACTGACCATGAATTATTGTATTTTGAACGAATAATAAAACTGAAACTGAATAAAAAAAAGATCACACGGTTTCACAGGCATTCGCCCAAGACGACTCGGCGGCGAAAAGCTTCCGGTGTGTCTTTTACCCGTCCACTTTGCATCACGCGAGCACCCCAGTTTAATATATATTCTTTAGTCACGCAAGCGCCTCGAAGACGAAGCAAAACGCGCACGTCGAGTGCCTCGAGACACGCGGGATAGGCACGTCACATTTTCTAAGACACCGGCTTTTCGTTAGCACGAGACGCATAGATTTTTCGCCTTTATAAAAGCTCTAGGAACGGAATGCCGAGTCGTTTTTGGGAAGGAACGTGAAACTTTAGCAGCGTGCGCATAGTCTGGTCGCGTCGAGGAGCAGTAATAATGTGTGGCGTCTAACGTCCCAAAAGCACGACATGATTGAGAGACGCCGTATTGGAGGGCTCCTGAAATTTCGACCACCTGATGTTCGTGCACTGACGTCACGTACACGGGCCTCTATCGAAACGTTCGGGATTGAGCCAGCGGCCTTTGGGTCAGCAGCAGAGCATTTTAGCTACTGTTCTACCGAGGCGGATGTCTCGTCCAGAAGCACAAGCACTGACAGCAGAGAAGAATCACTCTCTACCAAACGATGTTCGGTTTTTTACCCTACAATGGATGTTAAAAAAAGGAAGAACTATAAAAAGGGGCCGAGCAAGCACTACTGAGTTGATGGACGGTCGAGGCACTTCACTCACGAACAGGGCTCGTATTCCCACATGTATTTTTTAGTGTATTCACGCTAAAAGATTTCGTAATATTTAAGACAATCAAGTATTGATAAAGCCGACTGATCAATGACAAAACGCAGTTACGAAATATAAATTTTGTGAATTCGTTTCCTGTGCATGAGAGAATGAAGTGACCAGAGGGTGGAGAAAGGTTCTCATTCCATTGGGTGGCTGACTTCGTTATAGATATAAGCTGCACAAAGATTGGCTTAAATTTTCTCTTGCGTAATTTTATTGTGGTATCGGTATAATATGGACACTATTGGTGGGTTTTCGCCGTCGCTGTCATGTCCCGTATTAAGTCGAAATAGATAACGTTGCCCCACGCATCGCATGTGCTACCAGCGTGCAAAAGTGCGCAGCGGTGGACGTGAACGGGGGCTGACACCGAGATGAAACGAGCCGGCCATCTCCCTCACATGGAGGGACGTGCGAGACACCTGCCGTCGATTGCGTCTCAAGAAAAAAAAATTACGCCATTTCCCGCTAAAGGGAACCATGTGTAGATGCAAAGCAGCGGGCGCTAACGCTTACACTGGTGGTGACGTTGACGCTGGCGCTCATCCCGCTGTTTGTTGCGCGGGAGAGAAACTTGGGGAAGCGTAAAGCACGTATTGATGGACCAGTGTTTCACACTGGAACATGCTGTAAGACAACAGGCAGCGCGAAAACAGCTCCTCTGCTTATCTATAGAGCAGCCATATACTCTTACACCAGGGTTTTGTGGAGCTACGCGCCATCAGATCCACACGAATTAACTGCCAGCCTTATACTTAGTACAAAATTACAATTTGTTGCTATCACATTCATTGCTTAGACTTTGTGACGAAAGTGGGTATTTTTTTCAGCGCAAGCAGTTTTTGTGAATACATTTGCATGCACTCAACAGACAGTCGGCTATGCCCCATTATAATGAAAGCGACAGGTGGCTGTGAGGAGTGCATTTAATGCTTGTCCATTCCTTGTTGGCATTGTGATATAAAGAAAGCTTATTGGCACGAGCCTAGATTCTTTCTTCGTAGTGTTCATAAACAGCGCGGAGAACTAGGATAAGAAAGATGAGAAAATATACGATAGGATGAATGTGAAGGGAAAGCAACGTCTAAACAGACTAAACACAAAATTTCGATGTGCCATCATTTTCGCTAGACAGATGCTAACTCGGCTAGCACGGTATACCCCTTCGGTGTGGGAAAATTTGACACAAACCAAGAAACTTCAGCATGGCTGATGCTATAAGTAGCGCTCCAGAGATGCGGAAAGTACACGTGTGGGGTAACATACGGTTCACGCTAAAAGCAATTGAGTGCATGGGTAGTTTAAGGTGGGATAGGCGTTTCACAGAGCATGCAAAGAACGAGGATGACATTGAAAGACACACTTGTTAACCTCGTTCCTCATAATGTAAAACATCTACATAGTTCTGCACCAACTAACTTAACGCTGAACTTTAGTAGAAGAGATAAGTGGCTATCCATTAAATTAATAAATAAGGTTTGAATGAAATGAAAACACAGTTTATTACAGCGGAAAATTAGATGTTCTGATTGCGTTTAGAAATTTATAGTCATGTCATCTAGTAGAAGCGATCAAGTGGTTAATCATCACTAAGTGACGAGTAAGGGGAAAAAGATTGTTGTTTGTGCTCGTGTATCCAGCTTAACAGGTATAATGATGTACGGGGCGATTTATGCACCAATAAGGCTGTACTGGGAAATGAAAAGAATTGCCCGCAGCTTCCCTCGGGGGAACACTGAGGAGGATGCGGACCATATAATTGGTTAACGGGGTGTTAAAGTGCGACTTACTTGGGTCGATGGCTAAATTGGTTAACGTGGTTGTGAAATGGGGTGTTAAATTGCGACTTACTTGGGTCGATGGCTAAATTGGTTAACGTGGTTGTAGGAGGGGGTGTTAAATGAGTGAACACGTACACACGTATGCGAAAGGGCGGCGCTGGTCGAAGGGACGTCGATCATTGTGTTTGTGGATTCGTTGGAATTCATTTCACCGCGACCTTGGACGTCGACGCGCCGTACAAACCAACCGACGAGCGGCAACTGAGCGAGCGAGCGCCGACCTTGAGTATATATACAGCACGACGATTCAACTGTCAGCTGTTGAATGTTCTCGAAGCGCGACGCCACATACGCGTCCACTGGAGAATCAGGAGAATTGTAGATGTCGAACGCGGTGTGTAGAGGAGGAAGGGTGCACAGATGGTGGAGGAGTGAAGCGCGCGCGGTGTGTAGAGGAGGAAGGGATGCACAGATGGTGGAAGAGTGGGCGACGGCGCGACGGCGCATGCGCGCGCGTCAGCTGTCGAATGTTCGAGAAGCGGTGCGGACGGCGCGGACGGCGCACTACAAGGCGCGAGTATAAGATGCTCCGCATCTAAAAATCCGTCACCTAGAGATCATTTTTTCCCCCTGCCACCTCTTCTTTAAGTACGTCGTGCGCACAAGGCGCCAGATACTGATGGTGAGGGTAATGCTGAGACAACAGCTGTTAGAAAGGCCTGCTATTTTAATGCTCGTCATATACTCTCTTATTTCGCCACTGTTCTTAGAGTCAAGGTCGTGAGAGTGCTGCACATACGTTTGCTTGCCTTTCTGTTCTTTTTTTGTTCTTATCACATTTCCAGTGAGGACATGCTCGGTATGTCGAATAGCGTGCAACAATAGTTCTAGAAAGGGGCAAGAAACTCTTGCAAGGCTGCTTGAATCACTGCGTATGCTCACCCGGTCGTGCGCGCGTTCCACGAATACAAACGTTACGAGGACACAGAACGCACTGTATCGTATCCTCTGTGCATGCTCTTATTTATTTATGTTTGCATGTGCGCGCGCACCTCATGCAGTGTTCTTTTCATGTGATAACTGAGAAGCAGGCGTGCCCCGCCGTGGTGGTTTAGTGGCTAAGGTACTCGGCTGCTGACCCGCAGGTCGCGGGATCGAGTCCCGGCTGCAGCGGCTGCATTTACGATGAAGGCGGTAATGCTGTAGGCCCCTGTGCCCAGATTTGGGTGCACGTTAAAGAACCCCCGGTGGGCCTCCACTACGGCGTCTCTCATAATCATATGGTGGTTTTGGGACGTTAAACCCACATATCAAATCAATCAAATCAGAAGCAGGTGTGCTTCGTAAAAGATATCCCACTTAAACAATTCTTTAGCTGATTTATTAATTTGCGTTACCACTGTTTGCGGTGTCATCAGTTTCGGTTTGTGTAATACTTTTGTTCAGCCGATAATGCTCCAGTGGATGCTAAAATACGTCGCTGCAACCTGTTTAGTGGTACTAATTAGACGTTTCCTTAATTTTTTCTTACATGATACGGAAAGAGCCTATACGGCTGGTAACCTGCACCGAGTGGCTGTTTATTTTAATGAACGTACATTTTGTAGAAGTATTTTAGAGGCACCGCATCAGTGGACGCGTGGGCATGACCTGGGCCGTAATAAGAGGGGGGGGGGGCTGTTAATGGTGTTGACAGCCCTCCCCTATCGAAAAGTAAGGCATGAAAAAGTCCCGCTGTCGATGGGAGGCGTCAGAACCACCTCAACACCCCAGAACCCGTTGGAATTTTTTCCTACTTTACCTTTTCGGGTGATACAAAATATTTACACGCCTTCACAACGACCACCAGTCGTTATGAAGGCGTGTAACACACACACACACACACACACACACACGCGCGCACGCGCACGCACACGCACACGCGCACGCGCACGCGCACGCACACACGCGCACGCACGCACACACGCGCACACGCGCAGACGCGCACACGCACACGCACACGCACTTAGCTCTGCCCACTAAAAAAATTTCCGGGTATGTCTGATGGATTGATTGATTGATTTGTGAGGTTTAACGTCCCAAAACCATCATAGGATTATATATAGTAGAGGGCTTCGGAAATTTCGACCACCTGGGGTTCGGGGTATGTCTACGGAGGCGACTTTTTCGACGTGGTAAAATAGTTGGAGGGCTGATTTCAGATAAAGGAAATCTTTTGAGATGGAACAGCTGCTGTGTTCAATATATTTAGATAAGTGAAAACCTGTGTTCAGTAGCTGCTTTCGTGAACCGATTCGTTATTTTCACATTTAACTGCAATGGCGTTCAATCGTACTCTTATTTACGTTTCCATGGCAACTTGTCTAGCTACGTAGATACATAAGCGCCTACAGTACACGAAATTTCACAGGAAAATCACTTTTGCAGGCTTCTCCTTGCGGGAGCGCTAAAGAGAAGCTATCTTTGACGAACACTAGAATCCACGAACACCACTCATGCACCCAACACGAATTGTCACAACTTGCGGATTGTCTGTGATGATCGCATAGTATGAACAACCAAAAAAATTGTTAATGGGAACATATGATGATTATTCAACAAGAGAACATTAGAATTCAATCAACCAAAGCAACAAGCAGAATTTCGAACAGGCTACTCAACAATCGACCTAATTCATACTATGAATCAGGTAATAGAGAAATGCTCAGAATATAACCAACCACTATACATAGCCTTCATAGATTACGAGAAGGCATTTTATTCAGTAGAAATATCAGCCGTCATGCAGACACTGCGGAATCAGGGCGTCGATGAAATATATATAAACACATCCTGGAAGAAATTATAGCGGCCACGTGACACTGTACTCTGTACTCAAAACTGAGTCAAATCTACAGGGGATCACACACACACACACACACACACCATAGTGCTGCTACCATAGTGCTTCACAAAGAAAGCAACAGAATACCAATCAAGAAGGGTGTAAGGCAGGGGGACAAAATCTCCCAAATGCTGTTTACCGCGTGTTTACAGGAGGTTTCCAGAAGCCTAGAATGGGAACAGTTAGGGATAAGAGTTAATGGAGAGTACCTTAGTAACCTGTGCTTCGCCGATGACACTGCATTGCTGAGTAACTCAGGGGAGAATTGCAACTCATGATTATAGAGTTAGACAAGGAGAGCAAAAAGGGTGGGTCTTAAAATTAATCTGCAGAAAACGAAAGTAATTTACAACCTCGGAAGAGAGCAGCGCTTCGAGATAAATAATAGTGCACTTCAAGTTGTAAAAGACTGTCTACTTAGGGCAGATAATAACCGCGGAGTCGAACCACGAGATTGAAGTAACTGGAAGAATAAGAATGGGGTGGAGCACATTTGGCAAGCACTCTCAAATTATGACAGGTAGATTGCCACTATCCCTCAAAAGAAAGGTATGTAACAGCTGTATCTTGCCGGCACTTAGCTACGGAGCAGAAACCTGGAGACTTACAAAGAGGGTACAGCTTAAATTGAGGATGACGCAGCGAGCAATGGAAAGAAAAATGATAGGTGTAACTTTAAGAGACAAGAAGAGAGCAGAGTGGATTAAGGAATAAACGGGGGTTAGGGATATCATAGCTGAAATCAAGAAGAGGAAATGGACATGGGTCGGGCATGTAGCGCGTAGACAGGATAACCGCTGGTCATTAAGGGTAACTAACTGGATTTCCAGAGAAGGCAAGCGGGTTCGGGGGAGACAGAAGATTAGGTGGGCAGATGAGATTAAGAAGTTTGAGGGTATAAATTGGCAGGAGCAAGCACAGGACCGGGTTAACTGGCGGAACATGGGAGCGGCCTTTGTTTTGCAGTGGACGTAGTCAGGCTGCTGCTGCTGATGATGATTCTTGATTTGCGTATCGGGTAAGGACTTGATATTGTGCTTGTGGGCACGTTTTTTTTCTGCTCGATATTTAGTTTAAAGGGAGCACGTGGTTACAACAGAAGAAAGTTGAAAATGCACGACGAAAAAAAAAGTAAGATTGCACGGACAAGTGTTCTCCTCTACCACGTTCGGCTTTCAAGCTCTCAAGACTAAATAAATATCGCCACATAGCTCAATTAGCAACTCTGATAAGCGAGACAATGCCCTGATTTGTATTTTTTAATCCATATTCTTGGAATCGTTTGATTGAATATTTTGTAGGTGTGATGCATTGTAATGTTCAAGAATCGAAGTTCGTGCCGAAGCTCAAACACTCGTACAAAAGGACTCTTCTTCATCAGGACCCTAACAAAGCCAAGTTGCTTTGTGTAGCCGAAGAACAACAGCGCGTATGAAAGAGCGGACACGTACTCGGACCAAACGAGTGCTGCATGACCGGGCAGCAGTACCCGTTAGTGAACAAGAATACTTCTTGTGGCGTTTCATCCCACACCCGCAATACGATCATGAGTGACGCCGTATATAGTGATGCAGACCAGCTGATGTTCTTGAACGTGCACCTAAATTTTACTTATGTGATTCCTAAATGAAAATAAGATAAGTGACCCCCGTGACTGTCTCTCCGGGGGAGGACACCTCAACAGTGGCTTACGAGGGATGGGGGTAACGAGGAATAAAAAATGATACGATTAAAAGGTATAGAGATAAGAAAGAGGGAGAAGGAGAGAGCGTGGCGCAGGAATAGCGACTTCCAGAAGTAAGGAGAAGATAGGAAAGATGGACACGGTCGCAGAAGTCCGGGGACGGGGCACCACTCAGCGAGAGCTCTTGTCGGCGTCAGGATATGGCGTAGGGCGAGCCCAGTCGGCCAGAGCTGCGCTGTCGTCCGCCAGAGCTGCGCTGTCATAGGAGATCGCGGGTGCACAACGGGTCGGCACGAAATCCAGAGAGCGAGTCGCACCTAAATATAAGTACGCGGGTCTCCACCACCTCGCCAGCCTCTAAGTGCAACCACTGGGGTCAGGATTCGATCCCACGACCTTCGGGCGAGCTCCATCACCACTAGACCACTCCGGTGGTTTGCCTGTTAATGAATGAACGCCGCGTGATATGGCAACCAAGCCCACCGACACAGCAAGCGCGTTCACAGTTTGGCCGGGTAATGCATTCACTGTGAAAGGGTATCGTTATTCCACGCGGCAGAAGGACGAGCAAACAAACAAAAAAAAAAGACCTTCCGCAGTGCTATGCACGACTGGTTACGTTTACTCGAGAGCCTCGAAGGTTAACAGTCGCGACCTCAACATAGTTACGTTATGAAAACGCGCACGCCCAGTAACCGGTTTTCTCTGGATAAGACGACGTTGTTGAAGTGCTACACGGCGTGGGCCCGTCGTGGACCTTTCGGTTCGTTCTCCCGTAGACTCACTCTCGATTTATTTTTGTTGTTGCCGGCGAAAGGAAAGTAAAAGGAATGGAACGAAAAGGAGGGTCGCCCAGAAAGAGAAAGCGCGTTGCGAAGAAGAACAAAAGCTTTGATATGTTGCTCGGCTGATGGCCGTTTCCGAGATGGGACGAGGAAGAAGGACTGGCGGGGCCGCCCTGTTCTTCGCTCGACGAGCCACGCAACAGCAACAATGGCATCTCCACGCGTGTTGCCCTCCGATGTTGCGAGTTAAATATTTGATCACGAAGCGAAAAAAATGGCCCTACATCTGCATATTACACTGCAAATGTCGTCGAAAGGCGATAGTCTATAGCGTCTGGAGAGGGTGAACGAAACGTTTATTTGATGTTCTGCGCAAGGAAATTGGTGAATGGTATTCTGGAGGCGCTGCGTGCCTCGAGCGTGCAGCGGAGGCGAACGAGCGCATCGAGTCACGTCACACGTGAGACATGAGCGCTATCTGGCAGTCATCTTGGAAAACGTAGCGCGTGGCGTGCGCACCCGTCTTGGAGGCGATAAGGTGTAGAACACAAGGCCGACGGGTATGTGCCGCCACCGTGTCGTCTTAGCAAAGCGTTGGAAACACTTGCCTTTTCTTGCAAGCGTTGCATTATCAGCGCAGCGTGATAAACGCTACGCTCCTTAAAATTACCCATGTAAGATTTTCTAGTATAAAGACACACATACAGAATATTGACGTGTTGTTATGCTGCCTCAGATATGCGCAATAATTGCTTTTCAATTGACAATCTCACAAGTATGTACGCTAAAACTTGAGCAGTATTGGTGGGCGCTGTGGCTGGGGTCTGCCGTTCCGTGGTATCGTTTGGTGTCGTTTATAGTGCCGTTAAGGTCGGACAAACAGACATATGCACAGACAGACAGGCAGACAGACCAAAATTTTTGCGTGGAAAGTCCCCAAGAAAGACTATCGTCTTTAAAAAAAGTGGTGCTTGAGCACCGCGTGTCACCAGGCGGGGAATGTTGGTAGACGGTCCATGCATGCCTCCCGGGCACGCGCAACGGTTCGACTCTTCTGAGAGTCGAATCTTCTGAGGACGCGTCTGTCGCACACTGCAGACGCGTCCCCATATGAAGTTGTCATTACACACGCCCACTTGTTCTACAGGTAATATCCGGAAGGGCTGCTAAAACAAAAGAAGAAAAAGAACATTACGGTATCCACTATTGGCGCAGAATAACATGAACGTGTTAGGTTGGGAGATAGAGCTAGAGTCCTAATGAGGAGACCCACAGTAAACAATATTTTAGCCTCTTTGTAACTAAGTGTAACTTTCTTTATGACGATAGCCCCGCCGCGGTGGTCTAGTGCCTAAGGTACTCGGCTGCTGACCCGCAGGTTGCGGGATCGAAACCCAGCTGCGGCGGCTGCATCCTGGGACCTGAAGGTCGCAGACGTGCGACCTTAAGGTCAGCAGACAAGCCCCGCAAGCTCAGTTCAACCGAGTCTGTCCACGATATTCAGTTTGTCTTGGAATTGAGTAATCTTCTGCAATTGGTGCGACACCAGATTATTTGGCGCAATAGCGGCCTCGCTTGAGCATCGAATTAAGAAATGCTGTAACGCATATACTACACACACGCGCCCTTGACCGTTCAACACAATTTGAGACCTTCACATAGCCGCGACCGCGTTTAGTCTATTCTTTCCTATATATGATATATGTATGTTGCGTCTTGCTTGTATTGTCTGAGACGGGATATACGTAGTGCAAATTAAGAATTAAAAATTATCCCAATCGCTGGAAAAGCACCCTGTAGATACACTTTATGTTCTTGCTGTTACTATATCATTACTGTCATTACGTTCTTACTGTAATTAGCGATCATGTTCTTATTGTACTAGTGATTATGTTCATGTTGACTTATTGTGTTCAAGTGAAATTGCAACTTTCGAATCCGCTGTCTCTGCTGCCCCAGCGAGGTTCGGCCTAGTCAGGGGGTTTAAGTCCTCCTTTTGCCTTACTTCGCGGGCAAACCCTGTATGTGTTATGCCCAAATACTTAAGTGCACTTTTAAGGAGCAAGAAGCTTGTTTTTATTTCACTGCTTGTTTCCTCGCCCTATAAAGTGAAAATACGTGTCACAAAAGTTTATTCAGTGTACTTAGGAAAAAAAGAGTAAGTAATCACGACATTATCACATAACGTGGGCTTGAGATTCCGGCCGATTTCATGGTCCTTTATTCGCGCAGTGAAATTCTGGGGCTCCGTATGTATACGTCAATGAGTGGAACTATATGGCACAAAAAAAAACAAAAAAACAACCGGCTCCACAAGTCACGCGCATATATTTTGCCCGCATTCACAGTAACAGTGGCTTTTTCTACGCAGTCTGTCGATCTAGGATGCGCACAAGGAAAGAAGCAAACATAACAAAGCAAGAGGAGGAAGGCAGCTGTCACGTCAAGCTGACATGTCCTCACCGTTTCGAATCGGCCACGATAGGGCGGTAGGAAGGAGTCGGGTTACGAGTGGGGTGGGCTCGTCAGCGTCGGCTCCACTTCCGGGCTGGTGTAAATCACGCTCGCAGCCTGCGAAGTAAGAACAACTCAACGTCACGCAAAAGCAAGCAGCTGTAACTCGGACAGTCTTCCGCCGTACAGGCTTGATGCAGCGCTGCACTTCATTCACGGCGATTGTATCTTTGGAGCTTTATTATGCCGCACTCACGACTGACGCCGACGGAGTGACAGGCAGAGCACGCCGAGGCGGTGTTATGCAAGCTCACGGCAAAACACCGAGAACGTCGCCTCGACGTGCACTTCTCGGCACACTGCGAGCTCTAGCGAGGGCCGTATAGCGTTGTGCTCCAGTAGTAGTACGCCAGGGTGGTTGTCTATAGTCGGTACCCCAGCTCGTAAGATTAAATAGTTCAAAAATGAACCCAGAAGCAAAGTTTTGCTGCCATTAAATGCAGTAATAGGCTGTACAATTTGATCATTACGTTTCATTTCGACGCACACGTCCGAATTTTCGAAACACTGCCTGGGTATTTTGGGAAGACTCTACCGCTTCTTACAGCATCGAAATGGAGACAATCGCCAACTCCTCACGGATATTAGAAAAAAGACCGCTAAGATTCCTTGTTTTTAACTTGTAAATCTGTTTCTTAGCCCGTCCAGATGAAAATATGTCGCGGGGGCTTATATCAGGTCTGCGTGCAGGCCTATATCAGTAGGTCCCCCGACGGCCAATCTATCATCCTGGTAATCTGTCAGTAAGCCATATGCTTTCGCTGGAATTGCTTTCGCTGGATGTGAACAGATTGTAAACTGCAGCAAGTGTCAGGATAGTGATGATCTGCAAGTGAAGATAACAATGATTTCTGGGGTTTCACACGTTGATACACCGATACGATTGTTATCTGCGTGGCATGTAGTAGAGGGCTCCGGGCAAACGAGACAATTTGTGGTTCTCAAACGCAAAGGCACTGCATGGCGTCTTGCATTTTGCCACTGTCTCAATACGATCGCCGTGGCCGCGATGTGTCTTCCGCATTGTTCTGGTCCGAAGCCGAGAAATGTGCGAGTGATGCTAATTTGCAAGAGGAGGTCTACTACTGTAAATAGCTGCTTTTTTGTGTGCTTGTTTGGCTGGGGGGGGGGGGTGAACTATAATTCATGAATGTTTTGTGTTTGTGTTCATGAATGTTCTTGTGTGTGTTTGCATATGTGCCTGTACATATACGCATGCAAAACTGAAAATTTTCAAATTTTTTAGTCCCTCCCCACCCCTCAACCCATGCTAAGCCAATGAGACCTTTCATTGATCTGTAATTTAGTCCACAAATCAAATCTTCAAGGTCAGTTTATATTGGATACGGTTTGGTGAATATATGCTGCTTTTTAGCGCAAAAAGGCACCACAAAAAAAAAAAGAGAGGACTGGCGCTTTTTCTTGTCTTCTTTTGGTGTCGTTTCGCGCTAAAACACACTACAGATTCACACCCACCAACGCACTGTGGCGGTTATATAAGTTATGCGCTTAACTTTAACAAATAAAAGCGGAATCCTTTTCTTTTTTTGCATCCGCTCTGGCTCTGCAGTAAATGTATGGCTAAAATCTGAAGCTACGCGCACTAGTGTTTTGGCAAAGAAAAATCTCGTCAAACGGTAAACATGCAAGCTTACGTCGGACGGTAACACGTCTTATACAGTCATGCGATCACATATGCAAATGTTTTCTGTCAAGCCGAATGTCGCGCTTGTATTACTGCTGCTTACTCAATAGTGTTTATAAATTGCGCGCTAACCAGGACGTGCTAAATGCGTTGGCGAGTCTCCAGTTTCTACAGCAAAAGCTGTTATGAGACCACAACTCGGGTATTGCGCAGTGCCGTAGTTGTCCGCCGCCGCCGGTGTCCGTAATCACATCGTGCGAAATCAGCAAAACAACCTAGTACCAACGACACAGTAAAGCTCGAACCCCGGTCCACTGAGTGCCAGCCCAGTATTCCACACCACTGAACCACGCCGGTGCTTGGGACTTGTTGGCAAACTTGCCTTATAGCAGGCTTGATGTAGAAACAGCAATCGCTTTATTACGACTTATTAAGCGTTTTAAAACAGCGAAAGAACAGACAGTCGTCGCACAATGCGAATAGCGTAACTAGTGGATTGCCCAATGCTCCGACCCATTACAAAAGCTTGTTTTTGTTCAGCTATTACCTGTGGCACATACCAAATACAGCCATAATTACTCATCGTCGTCATCCACTGCATGCGAACAATTGGCACGAACTTCTTCGTAATAGTTTAGCGGATACCACGCTTTTCGGAAGAATGACGAAAACTAGCATAATGAATGCCAGCCTAATAACCAAAAATTTTTATTACTAAGAGGGCATCAAGCAAGTGTGCTTGCAGCAGTTACCCAATAAGTGTTTAGAAAATCCTCTGAAACGCCGCTCTTCTAGCTTTCGCTGTAGCTGTGCTGCGCCTTCCGCGCAGGCCTGGCGTTTTTTTCTCTCCAAGCTCACATGCCCTTCGTAAGAAAAGCCAGCTGGGCCTCTGGAGGGCTTCCAGATGCAATCTATCGCCCACTTTCTTTTTTGTTTACTGGCTTCAGAGTTCCGCGGAAAAAAACTGCGGTATTGGCGAATGTTGCGCGTTTCACACGTCCTGTAAAGAGGTACAGACGTGATTCTAACATAGTGGGACGGTAAAATAAAATAAGAAAATGAGCATCTATATATCTTTCCTCAAGAAAAATGGTCGGCGCGTGTCAGCTTTCAGCTGCAGTGTTTGCGCCGATATACAAAGACGATGGAAGGAAATGGAGGGAAGCTAACTTCAGAAGAGTAACCGGAAATATATTTGAGAATCGGGCCGGGGGCAGTGGGATGCACTGAGAGCTCTTCTGTTTTGCGTGAGTAAAATGGCGAAATAAAGTGGCACCTTGAAAAAGGTCGACAAGATGCCAAATATTCAACGACGTCTGGCTGCCGAACGTCTGCAAGAAAAGAAGTCGCAGCTTTGCGGCAAAGGCGAAGCAATGAACACGATAGCAACGAACTGGAAGGCCACGCGCGGAATGGAAAGTATATCGAAACGTACCCCGCGTTTCTCACGCGCATATGACGCACAAAACGTACTTATAGGTACAGATGCGCGCGAATAAGCGTCTCAGTTGTTACCTCGCTGTGTCTGAAAAGTGCGCCCTTTTCGCAAACGAAGACTTCAGTGATTGCAGTGCCCTTTGTGCACCCGGTAACTACAACAGCATCGTTACAGATAAAGCCCAAGGCCAGCCAGGACGTACGATCCTTATAGGGGAGAGAGAGAGAGCGGGCCAAAGTACGCGCGGATCCTTAGAGGGGAGAGAGAGAGAGCCTTGCCTCCTTTCTCTAAGCGGGCCAAAGCACGCGCGCAAGATTAGAGGGCGCGCCGCCACGCGATGTGGCGACACGCGCTTATCGCGCAATCTTGCTGGTAATGCTGAAAACACGGTAATTCCACCCGATTCCTGTCGGCAGAGGTAAACGGTGGATATAAATAGCTTGCCGTTTGAACGTTGAAAGACGTGCTCCTCGGTGGCTCTGTGGTTAACACCTCGCATTCACGATGCAGAGGTCTTACGTTCGATTCCGTGCGCCGGGGTCTTTATTTTTCTGATTTTATATATATATATATATATATATATATATATATATATATATATATATATATATATATATATATATATATATATATATATATATATATATACACGATGGGTGACGTTAACGCCGGTGGCAAAATCTAGTCGAGAGTGTCCATAGAATTGATATCGCAATAAAAAAAGCGCGTTGATCGCAGCTCTGCAGCCTCATCTTTCAGGCCACTCAATCGCATCCTATCTCGCTGGGATGTCTCCACCTTCACACACACGAAAAGCTCCACACGCACACAATACATACACAGATATGGGTGCACGCATGTTCCCCGCGCTTACGCCCGGAGAACAGTGGCCAGTCAGGGCACCGGGCTTGGCCAGTAAAGGTGGCTTGTTCTTCAGCTCTGTGCATTACATACCCCTGCCCTCCCCACGCTCCACAATGGTTTCTAACAAAATCTTCCCGGGACCAATAAATCCCGACTGAGCCCGACTTCTGAACGGGTCAAAGCAGCGACCATCACTCTCCTCAAGGCCATGTGGTTCCCTGTATACCTACCAGCGGGTTACGAGCGATGTTCACGGTGCCTGGTGACAACCAGCAGAAGGTGTTCGACGTGAACCGCAACAGTGCGGCTGAAGGGGATTCCATGCCTGCGCAGGCTGAAACAGCTGAAATTGCTGAGGAGCAGGTCGAGAATCTGGGGACTCTGGGGACGTGCCGTGACGACGAGGGCACGGAGAACTTTGCGCTCTGTTTCTCTACGGGTTAACTTTGATGAGTATGTACGAGGATGAATTTGTCGTGGTCAATGACGCACGCTTCTGTGCCAGTTATTTCCAGCTCTGCCTCTTGAGTGTACTTCGTCTTGCTTTCTCTTCTTCTACGTTGATATTGCAGGCACCATTTCTTGCGTTTCGGACACCTAATGAAATGACGCTAAATAGCTTTGTAAATGTTGCACGCACATACATATGCTCAAGAATCGCCGATGCTTATATAACCAGTCTTTGCACTTGCGCAACGATGCCAACAGGAACATGCGTATTAGCAACACCAGAGCTGATAAGCTGATATCAAGCGCTGGTACTTGCGAGGATGGTAGCCCTGAACGCTGCTACATAAATCACTTTCAGCGCATGACACCTAACTACAATTAACGTCAACCCGACGTGACGGCTGCACCATAGGAGTACATAATGTTTATAAAATTGACAGCACTGCAATCACAGTCGAGGTTTCACGAACATTAGGGTCTATTCGAAAAGTATTTCCGAGACCTGGCGTGGCTCTGTGGTAGAATACTTGAATGCCACGCAGAATGCTTGAGTTTCATTCTTGCTGGGACCTTGACATTTATTCTTTGCATTCGTCGGGCGAGCGCTACCCATGTGAGGTTTTTCTTAACACTCACGCATTAGAATTGCCCATGTGTGTTCTCGTCGTTCCTGGATAGATACTAAGTGTCAATCACCCGTGGCACGTACGCGCGTACCAGTGGTGCATCGCGTATGCGCCACTCTTTGGCGGAAAGTGTGTGATGACGTGCACGGCAGAGTTGTGACAGAATTCATGTCTTGACCAGCGCGTCATATTCCTGAAAACATCTTACCCTCCCATACTAATTTTGGCTCGCGGCATCTTAATGGGGTGACTACGAGAGCACCCAAACGTAACCGACTAGATAGATAGATAGATAGATAGATAGATAGATAGATAGATAGATAGATACGCTCAAAGTCGCCGAAGTTCACTAAGAAATGCCTCGTATTAAAAAAAATGTGTGAAATCGTGCACTCACTATTTTTCTGGATGTATATAAAATTGGCACGGCTGTGAGTCAGAATAGTTCCTTTTTTTTCTCTCTCTCTCACTTGGCATGCTTCATTCACGTAAACGCACGTGCCATCGTGGATCACTCGGCTGCTGCCGCGAAACGCTTCAAAAGCAACGTGCGCTGCCAAAAACATTACCATGTTCGTTTTCCTGGAGGGCATACGTCTAGCTGTCCGTGCCCCGGTTTCCTAATCTTTCGGCGCATCTACGTACTGTCCTCCGGAAGGCGAGAAACCTTCGCTCGGCTGGCATACATTTGCGTCCGATTGCTGAGTACACGTATAAGCGTGGCGCCCTTTCGCTACCCTCGCCACGGTTGTGATAGCTATATATACACTCGCTCTTTGTCCCGTCAACAGTGTTCGCACCGGGGTGGTAACTGTGTGTTCACTGTCAAAAAATAAATAAATAACCCTCTCGGAGGATGCTCGAGCTGGGGCACACCGGGCGCTGTATTAATGAACGAGTTAGGAAGCATGAATTAAACCAACCCCGACTGAATTTCAAGGCCGAAAGGCTGCCGCAGTGACGCCAAAGGTTGGGGGCCCTGTTGCCCAACTGAGCATGCTCAGTAAGACTTTTTTTCCACATCTTTTATTGGGCCCAATCTAGCCGCAGCAGCTGCGAGAGTGGGAACGTTGGTTCTCCTAAAACGTGAACGAAACGCAGGCTTTCCGCCGCGTTCGTGGCGTAACTGGGCCCCCACCCTCTGACGTCACTGCGGCAGCCTTTCTACCTTGAAATTTAGTCGGCGTTGATTAAACACAATAAAGGATGGCTTGGCGCATTCGCCCATGTATTGCAAAGCCTGCAAGTGCGTACCACGTTTTAAAGAGTTCAAGGTTATAGGTAGAAGTAGGTACAAAACTGCGCATGAGTTGATGGAGGCCTATTACATTGAAAAGAAAGGAGAACGGTGCATCGGCGACACGTCGGCGACGTTTGACGTATCGGGAAAGAGATTGTTCGATAGATGGATAGCGTAAGGATTCGTGAAGACTGCGCATGTCTGTATATGTTGTATACTTAAGTCCGGGTTGGCGCTCAGTCTACTTTAGTTGGAAGTGCCGCTTGTGCTTGTCGTTGTGTGTTCCTTTGCACTGTGTAATATTTCGTGACCAAATTATGTCATTAAGCAAGTGTCAACTAGGCCAATAATCAGTCTTGATGCTATCTGTCTATCTAGCCACCAACGTTTTGGAACTTCTTGTGACCGCCTCCTTAACTTGGTGTTGAGACGAAAATTGGTATGAGCAGGTAAGAGGGTGTGACGAATGCCGTCACTAAACTTCAAAAAGGGGTCCCGCCGCAATTCAGGAGGGCCCTGCCTCAACAAAGTAGAAATAAACTGCTCTGGTGCAGGAGACGGTCACGATATTTTAACTGTGATTCTGATAACACAGTGGAGTGTAATAATATAAAAGGAATAAAGGAAAGCCGAACGCGAGACGAAACTTTGGCTCGGGCTCAAGTACAAGTTCGCTCATCAGGTTGTATGGCCGAAATAACGTATGCGTGTTCGCAGGGGTTTTTAAGAACGCGGTCGGGGTTGCTTCTAAGTGTGGCTACTAAGTCATGACGCTGAGTGAAGGCTATATATGTCGGCACTAAGTGAATTGTGGCCTTTTTACAGTGAAAGCTGTTATGAGATCACAACACGGTTCACGTGCGGCGCCTTAGATCTCTACCGGTGTCAGCAACCACTATCACATGAAATAAGAAAATCAGAGAATAAAAAACACCAAGGACACAATGGGATACTGGTGCATGGAACTCGTTCCCAAATTTGTCTTAGGCAGGCTTCATGTCAGGAAAGTAACCGTCGTAATATGAGTAATAATTGATTGATTTGTGGGGTTTAACGTCCCAAAACCACTATTTGATTATGAGAGACGCCGTAGTGGAGGGCTCCGGAAATTTCGACCACCTGGGGTTCTTTAACGTGCGCCCAAATCTGAGCACACGGGCCTACAAAATTTCCGCCTCCATCGGAAATGCAGCCGCCGCAGCCGGGAATCGAACCCGCGACCTGCGGGTCAGAAGCCGAGTACCTTAGCCACTAGACCACCGCGGTAGGGCTAATATGAGTAATAAAGCGCTGTAGAAAATCAAAGGAACAACCAGGCGTCACGCAATGTGAATCGCGTAACGAGCAGGTGGTCCAATGCTTCAACTTATTACAAAAGCTTGTTCTTGATCACCTATTAGCTGTGGCGCATATATACCAACTTCAGGCATAATTCTTCAGGCATAATAAGTGCGTAGCGGATATCACGCTTCCCCGAAGAATGACCAACGCTACAGCGCAGCGAATGCCAGCCAACTACACAAAAATTACGATTCACGTTCCCCAGGACCAAAATAAAGGTATTTTCCCTCCTTCCTTATATATGGCATAAAGCGGGAACACAGCAATTGAGCTTGTAGGAATTACCCAAAGAGCGATTAGAAAAGGTTCTGAAAGGCCGCTCTTCCAGAGTTCACTGTCACTCTCCTGCGCGATCGGCACAGGCCTGGCGTGTTCTTTTTTTTTTTCACTATAGATAATCGTGCGATGATACAATGATACTCATTGGCTCGTAGGTCCATCTTGTTGCGAACAACTAGTTTTTTGTTTTTTTTTTCAATGGCGACAACACCACCCTGAAGACGTCTCTACGATGAAATGCGGGGGCGCCTTGAGAGAATATTTACCGTCTGCGTTCACTTGAAGTCTATAAGGAGCTTTGGGCGGGTGTGACATTTTTTTATAACCATTCAATGCTCATAGAAATGAAGCTGCTGTGCATTAAAAAAGAACGCCCGACCTCGTAGACTAGCGGAGAGACCCAGAGAGATTGTAATGCGACTTAGAAAACCAAGAAAAAAATAACAGTGACCTAAACGCGACGTTGGTAGCGCCGGTATTTCTAAAGGCCAGTGACAGCTGATTAGGTGTGGTGCCAGGATTACTTTACTGTAGTGGGGGCTTATGCTTTGGCTATTGACTATTTGTTCTTGGTGAAAGGGGGGGGGGGGCTGCCACCTTTTCAAATTTTCACTTGCACACTTGGGGGGCAAGTGAAAATATGATTACCCTTAGTCGCTATTATC
Organism: Rhipicephalus microplus; assembly: GCF_043290135.1. NCBI lineage: Eukaryota > Metazoa > Arthropoda > Arachnida > Ixodida > Ixodidae > Rhipicephalus > Rhipicephalus microplus. The sequence goes on along the minus strand of NC_134704.1, from coordinate 25,377,336 downwards.
TCTGTGTGCAACATAAAATACAGAGAGGCGATCTATCGAAATGTAGCACGTTTACATTATTGATGTGTTTTTCATATAGGTAATCACAGTTAACGACAGTCGTTTAATTATTACCTTGACACATACCACGCTTGTGTATACGTGGAAGTAAGCTCCGGAGCCACGGTGTATTACCTGTATCATCAAAGAATCTAGCGATAAATGCAACCCACCGTGAATTGGTTTACTAAGTTCGCGATGCAATAACAACGTAGATCACTGACCCACCGCGTAATGAAGTCACTGCGCAGGCGTTCTTGTGGATGTTGTTTTTTAAACCAACGAACATTTTCAGAGCAGTCTTTAATAGATGATATCGAAGTAACTCGGTATGAAAGTAAATGTGCCTTGCTCAGAATTCACGGAAACTGCTTGTATGGTTTTCTCGATAAATGCTTTGCACCACACCGGCACGATGTCGCCCGACGTATAGTTCCACGACACCTGTCGCGTATATCTTTCAATACATACAGTCTTTTCCGATTATAGAAAAGCGCTTACTTGCTCTCTGAAGACCGAAAGTAATTACAACACAGGAAAGTATGTGCGTGCGTGCGTGTGTGTTCGGTGGGAATAACAGGTGGGTGCGTAATAAAACGCTAAGCCTGCCTTCGACAGCGGGTATCGTCACTGTCACCACTAAGACCTTGGAAAGTTGGGAGTCGTTAATGCAGCGTATCGATGAAGGTCACGAGGACTTCAACGATGCCTGTCTCACCACTGCACTGCGCTACTTGCTTATCATCCATGATGGCCAGAGATAAGCAACGAAACGCAGCCAGTATTTGGAACGGCAGCGAGGAATAATGTTGGCCCACGCTTGTGCACAGACCAGGACAGTTCCTGGCGGCGTCCCCAAGGGTGATGGCGGTTGTCAGTCGGGGCAATCTGCCACATCAGTGTGCGCCGCCTCTGACGCGGGGCAACGATACGCATCCGCTTACCGAATGACGGTTGAACTGGCCCAGGACCCGATGGGACCCTTCCCAAATGAAAAAGAAACAAAAATACCGCGATGACGAAACGAGATCACCCGCGATACTCGCGAAGGCTTTCTTTGTCGGGCAGCGCCGATCTATAGGTTGACGTGCAAGGTCGAAATTCGAGCGATAAGGAAGCGTCGAGGTCGATTGGTCTTGATGTTACATTAGAAGCGCCGTCACATTTTTTTTCGTTCGTTCGACGATCGAGTACGATCTTTCGAGCAACCGACGTGCGGACGTCATGCATCTGTGTTACAGATATCTTGTTATTTTTTTCCCAGTTACACAGTATATGTTAACTCGCCCCGCTGCAAGTGAGCAACGCATGCCTCCATGTGCGTTAGCTTGAGCTTGTGACGTGATCTTATGGTCATGGTAAATGATCCCTTGACCTTATGATCACGTGATCTTATGGTCATGGACGCGCAATAGCACGTCCCACTCACCCTTAATTGGCGAACCGTGGGCCAGATCGCCAGATGCGCGTTTTATCGCGTTTTACTAGACCCAATACACTTTTATTGACTCACTCACTCACGTGATGAGCACGTGGTATTCATCGTACGAATTGGCGTGTGAAAAACTAGCTTGTTTTTGTTTTGCTAAATTGTCTTTTTTTTCTAGTGCTTCGCTTCGCCTTAAGGTTAATATGATACCGTGCATGATGCAGCAGCTGCCATGAACGACTGCTTAGCGCAAATGGTGACCGAACGTTTGTATATTTTTACGTGCGTACGATAAATTTGTTAACAATGACGGGGAGGGGTGAAGGGAATTAACGGGTGTCGAAGCTATCGCTGCATGGGTATACTACCTTGCACAGCTCACGCATATATGTAAGTCATTGTAAGTATTTTATAACGCATAATATGTAACCTTATGACGCGTATGTCATTAGTGCGCTTGACTTCCGCTCGCCAGTAATGATTTATATGTGGAGTTTAACGTCCCAAAATTACCATATGATTATAAGAGACGCCGTAGTGGAGGGCTCCGGATATTTCGATCACATAGGGTTCTTTAACGTGCACCCAAACCTGACCACACGGGCATACAACATTTCCGCCTTCATCGGAAATGCAGCCGCCGCCACCGGGATTCGATCCCGCGACCTGTGGGTCAGCAGCCGAGTACTTTAGCCACTAGATTGCGCACGTCAGTAAGATAACTACAAAAAATCGATGTGATTGCTGTCTTTCCCAAATAGCCTCCTCATGAAAAAAATCATTGCTACGTTCCTTATAAACGTTGTCTGCTTGGTCGGAATTCCATCGTGGTGTCACATTGTTTTGAAAGGAAGTCGTTATCGTCGTTGATCACCGAATGGAGTCCTCAACAAGACAAAGACCTGAGAGTTCTATGATTACCGCGTGCAGACATTGACAAGACGTACGCCATTGACCATCGCATGCATCTGTGTCTCCATGGCCCTCCATCATACACACTCACTTTTACTTTTCCTTTGAACAATCACTTGTTTGTGTCAACAGACCGACCATTATCAAGTATCGTCTATACATAATCCATTCAGCTGCACTTATTCCTGTTAATCTTTACTTTTGATCAGACCGCGATTTCCTCCCGCTGTTTTGTTATACACTGCACGTTTCCACAATCTCAACTAACTTGGCTACAAGGCTTCGACTCAATATTTAAGCGTGCTACTGGCAACACCAGATGAGCTATTAAAAGCAACAACTCGCATGTGTGCCATGAACAGTCGCCTCAGTATATATGTGGGAATAAATGTGCGTAGGTTTTTTCCTCCTGTGGCCTCCCACCGCACACTTCACTGCAGTGTCCACTGACTTTCTGACTAATCGTACTATTTACATACAGTTGGCTTGATCTAACTCAACCAACCTGGCAAGGCTCGACTAGATCTGACTTGATTTCAATGAAAACCTGACTTAACTTGACTGGACCTCACTTGGTTAGAAGGTGAATGAATGAATCAAAGAACGGAAGAACGTATGAACGTCGAAAGAACGGAGCCTACAGGAAGCATCCCTGTAATATGTTTTATAATAAAGGGACACTAAAAAGGAACAATGGATTAATACAAATTGATAAAGTTCACTATGAGAACTTTAATTTCATATGATTGGAAGAAATCAAGGTTGAAATTAATTTGAAATTTCCTGCCAACCTTTCCACGGTGACGTAAGAAATTTCAAATAGATGTTCGGTATTTGCGTGGCATTGGCTTGATGAAACTTGCTGGAACTTCTTATGCTAAATCTACGGTACCCATAGATTACAATGTACTTCATTTTATCGATCGAAAGCAACGTAGGACCGTGTAGATGCCTCCAAAATTTTTTACGTCACGCTGTTTAGTGCGGGACTTTCAAGGTGGCGTCGGGTTTTCTTTTCACGAGTTTTCTCGTTCTCTAATCGTCGTGTTCCGGTTAGGGTGGCGTTTACGGAATTGTTAAATTGTACTCTACTGACGCGCAAAAGAAGAAATCGTTTTAGCGCCCCTCCAACTATTACCAGCCAGAGTTAACGCACCCACCAACCGTCTCATGTCGGCTTTCCTCACCCAACTTGATGCTGTCGCATCATTTTTTCTAAAGTGTATTTCCTCGTGCGTCGGCAAGTGCTGGTAACAGGCAAAAGCTGACGCAGAAGTCGATAGTTACGAAAACAGTTCCATTAGGGTCATTCTCTCAATCCGCAAACAGGTAAGCACGTGATGACACGTGTCAAACGACAGGCAATCACAGGCCACTTCAGAGGCGTGAAAGTCAAGGTGCGAGGTCAACGGAAAGTCTATATGCCACGCGCGCATCTTAAGGCTGCGCTTGTCGCGGTTTGCAAGGTCAGGGTCTATTTTAGGATTTCTGCGTCCGTAGTTGACAAAAGCAGTGCGAAATTTTCAGTTTTTCCTGATTCCAGACGCGGCTGTTGAAACATACAGCTTCGGGATTTCTCACAGTGCGTTATTTTCTTTCTTCCTCCCCCCCCTTTTTCCCCCCGCTGAACATGGAGCTGCCCAAAGACCGCATATGAAGCAAACGTTATAGCGGGTGCGGTGTTGCATTAGGCGACAACTTATCCTGACATTAGAACGAATGCTACGTAGGTGGGCCATTTTAGTTTAGTGTACGCAAAGCTGTACGCCCGCAACGTGATGCGCACGACGTATACGCTACGTTTAAGGCTGCGTCCTACAGCATTAGTTTAGCATGCGCAACATCTGAAACGTCTACTGCACCTGAGCGTCAACAGGCCTGTCTTTGGGTAGCATTGAGCTTTACCTTTGAGTGTTGCTTCACGCCATTTCGTTGAGGAGCAAGGAGCTTTAACAACCGATATTCATCGACGCAATATACACAAGTCAGGGCATGAGACAAGGTAATCTCTTCCGAGGACGAGTAGTGGCTTGAGGTGTTGAGGCTAGGCGAACTAGCAGCACGAGGGACAGAGACTGCGAAGACGATTGCTTACTTGCAATTGACCATTTATTGTTTGCTAGAGACATTTTCTAAGATGAGGACACAAACAAACAAAAAAAGAACCAAAGTATACGGGTTGCTTAACGCTAAATAGAAAAATGTCCCCATTGGTGGCGGCGTCTTCACGTGTTATTATTCACGTCGTGATAGCTGCTATCACAATGATGACGGCTCGGTGTGCGAGAAAAACATCAACTGAGCTTCTTAGAACACGTACGTGTTCTAAGAAGATCCACATGCACGCTGAATGCATGACCAGAACTGACCTTTAATTTCCAAAACTTGGAATACTTTTGCAGGTGATCATTCAGACATTTTTCCGGTTAGGCACACGCCGCAACCACCACAGTTCAAAGGCATCGTACACACGACGTCCCGTATACACAACCCCCGAATCCGTCGCAGTGCTTCACGTCACCATCGGGTTTCGCTTCTTCGTAACTGACGTTGCCCGGTCCTCCAACGTTGCGCTCCAGCATATAGCAGCGACCCCAATCCACTGCACCTGTTCACCCATGGGCTTCAGGTTACTCATTTAAGTTCCAAATGCACCGAAATTCGCTCTGACTTCCTTCGCTGCCACAACCAGCGTGGTTTTGTCGGTTGCAGCCATCTTGTCTGTTTTGTTCTCGGCAGTTCGGGATCTCGCGAGAGCCGCCGGTAAGGTACGCGACGGGCTTAGCGGAGGCAATGTATAAGCGTGCCGAGATCTAGCGTGTGCATCCCCCGCGTGCGCAAACGCACGCATCTTTCTTAGGTTCAGCGCATGCGCTCTATTGCTCCCTCTCACGCGTTGCGTACGCTATAGGCCGTTGCGCGCGTTACACTCTCTTACCCCCGTATTCTAGAACGTCTCTTCACTCAACACTTCACCTTCACTTGAAAAAGCCGATGGAAGCGCCGTCTCTGGGCATGGCAAGTCACTGCATATCAGCGACAATCTGCAGCGATTCTTGATAGCACAGCGTCATTTTCAGCCGAGCGGTGGCGCCATGCTCAACTCTGTCGAGTGAAGGATGGAAGTCAAGTCGAGAAGCGTTTGGGAATACGGGTGTTAGTGTTGCTCCCTCAAGCAGTACGGCAGCTTGCGGCGGATTTCGATTTTGCTCGATCGCGTCGATACACGACAAATGCGAACGAAAGAGGCATTTTGTTTGTTCAGTGTACATTTTAGTGCCGTAGCTACAAGTGCACTTTTCTCGGAGAAATAAACAGCGTGTTTGCAGGCGAACACTAACCTACTGCGTTGTGGGCGTCGTGTTAACCTTAGAAAACGTGTGGTGCTAAGTAATAGGACACACACACACACACACAAAGCGAGGCATTCTTGCAAAGTGAACAATGAGTGTACTTTACCTCTGACTTCCTGCCACTGTTTGAGTCTCGTAATAAATGACGCGGCATTTATTCTAGCAAGGCAAATGAGAATATTATTCGTAAATTTAAGTACTTTTTCTTTGACCTGGTAGCCGACATGCTCTTAGGCTCTGTATCTTCCGCATTGCTGTGAAAAAATAGGGTCGAGTGTAGTACCAGAGAAACAGAGGCGAGGGGGAAGAGGTGTAGATGGTAGGCGAATTTTAAGTTTGCTGTTCAGAGCCAGGGGTCGGCAACGTGGGCCGTGCCGGTGAACCAATATGATGCGGCCCCCGGCCCGACGTCAGAACCCTTTCCCATCACCTTGGCACTTCTCCATCACCACTGTAAAGGTCCTACGTCGACTGCAAAGAAGCTATTTCTGTATGAAATAAATGCTATCTCTTTTCAAGTGCAAACAAACAAGAATGCCCTGACAGTTTTATAAGTGTCGGCGAAACAAAGTTTTCTCTTTGTCTATAAAGCACAAGCACCCCCTTCCCCTCCTTCATCTGTGTAAGTTTCTGCAACAGGGCCTTCCGCCTCAAAAGGTTGCCGACCCATACGCCCTAGGCGAAAAGAAAGGGGGAAAGACAAAGACAGTGAGGATAGCGGTGACAGAGGCAGGCATGAGAAAATGAATTAAAAGGAATAGGAGTATGAAACGGAAAGTCATAGTCCCTGTAATAAATTATGGCCACGTAACAGCTTCAGAAATTTGATGACCGACTTCTGGTGCGAAGACTGTTTTTGGATAAACGTTGCGGTATTGTCTGTTTCAGAAGTGACCCGTCCTTTAGGATGGGCCAACACTGTTCGGAGCGAATGACACTTCTGAATTCGAAGTAGTATATGAGGTACAGAACGGTGTTTCATATCACGTGGTGCTCGTGCACGTGTTTAAACGACCGTGGACCAGCATTCGCAACGCTTTTTGGTTACAGCTATTTTTGCCGGTACTGACGCAAAGTTGCACTAATCATCGTAATGACCGTGACGACGTCCAGCCTCTACACTTATCGCAAGGTTGCAGCACAGGGCCGCTCGGCCGTGGCTTACAGACCCTTTTCCCGTCATCTATTTGGCGTCCACGAACGGGGCTGCGCAGACAGCTGACCCTATCGAAGTCGTGACTAACGTACGCTAGTGTACGCCATTGCGTATATTTTCCACATAACACTGATAATGCACATATATAACTGTTGTTGGTGCTTCAAATGTGCTCAAATAAAAACCTCTCAATATAAAAATCTGCCCATATGCCCATGTCTTCGCGAGCCTTTGCCAGTTAATGTCATGTCCGTAAGCTGACACCCTGCAATGACCACGACACTGACGGGTGGGCTACGCCCATACGGTATTGGTGGAAGAATCAACCCTCGCAATACGGAACAATGCCCGGACCGGCTCAATGTGTACGGGGCCTTATTGACTTCAAGGCGGCGAGGCATCGGAATAGCCTCTTCCCGCGCACTCTGTGACGTCAGTCGCACCGCGGCGAGCTATTGTCTTCGTTGCAGAAATTATTCCGTCGAGAAGGAAGAGAATTAAGAGCACAATGGCGTGCGTGGACGATGTCTCGTGGCCCGGGGAATGCGCACATGTGCGGCAGGCGATTACGCGCGCACTTGGTGCAGAAAGGACGTCCTGCACTGGCGGTGTTGACGTGCCAGACAAAGGCCGGCGCGTCCTCTCCGCCCCCCGCCACCTTCCTTCTTCGGCACTTGGGCGAAGGATCCGTCGACAAAGTGTGAACCTTTCTGGGGCACGAGGTGCGTGCTCTTATATGCGGTGGCCGTCAGCTTACGAGCCGGAGGGCACTGGGGCACCGAAGCTCTGATTTCTGTGCATTACGTTGTTTTGAAGTTCGAAGTTTATTATTTTTTTTTTTTTCGTTTTACAGAAAGAGGAGTAAGAGCTGAAGGTCGTGTGGCCTGACAGATGATTTCACTCCTTCGCGCATTCGGCATGCACACACGTGGTTTTGATGCATGCACAGCAGTGAAGCATCCGGCATGTACATAACTTTGAATGCCAACAAAGCAATACAGTTTCACGTCATCAAATACCTCCTAAGAACAAAAACGTAAACAAACACTCCGCGAAACGATACAACAAAAATACGATACTTACGAAAAATAAAAAGAATATACAAACGCTTTATCAAAAAACCTATCGTACAAAACACTTCATAAAAATACAAATCATTCAAACAGTTCAACTTATGTACATAATGCAATAAATTATGGAGGTTGAAACTGTAGTATAAACCAGTGAAAAAAAAACAGATGCATAAACACTGTATAAAATCTTATTAATAAGTTATCGTAGAATTTAACAGAAAACTTCTTACATATTGTTTAAATGGGGTGCGTAAAAATTTATGTTTAATAGCCGGGGTTTAGATATTGTAGGTCCTGACGTCCGAAGTTTGTTCGCATGAGCGGCGGCATTGGGAGGTCATGCTTGGGAGGTTATGAAGGTATGATAAATAACACCAGCCCAAGAATAGATCCCTGCGATGCGCCAGTTTGTATTTTAAGATATGAACAGGTCAACTGATTGAGAGAAACGTTCTGAAAATGATCCGTTGGATAGCTTCCTTCGCATGAGCTCTAATGATGCACCTCAAATAGCTATGAAGTTTAGGTAACAACATTTCGTGATTTGCACTGTCAAATGCGTTACGCAGGTTCAGGAATAAACCAACCGTGAATAAACAATTTTCAATATTTTGATAACGGCGATTGACACAATCAATCCCCGTTGAGATTACAGTACTATCCGTGTGAATTGAAAGCCGAACACCGGCAAGCCTTGGCGATGGTATAGGGGGCGCAGTCTACTTACCCCCACGGACAGGCATATATATATATATATATATATATATATATATATATATATATGTGTGTGTGTGTGTGTGTGTGTACCGAACTGGATGCACGCGCCAGGTCAATGACAATAACTTGATAAATTGACGGTGTGCACTACATTATCGCGAGGGCTTGCCGCGGTTCGTGTTTCATTCGACGCGCATAATAAATCTGAAATAAAAACTACCTTATGTATTTGCCTCACATGATTGGAAGGCGAGAGTGATCTTAGTTGTCGCAGAGTCGTTTGTGTTCATCCCGCACCCAAAAGCTTTCTAACTGCCTCAGCGATCGGCTCACTTTTGATCAAGCGGCGATGTCGTGGGACGACGTCGTGATTATGACGTCACAATCGATTACTTGTAACGTCATCACGAGGTAATTTTTTTGCATCACTCGTCCTAATGCCGCAGCCGACAGTCATTTTTCACGTTTGATGAGCCATCTGAGGCATCCGCCTTAATAAATAACATCAACGCCTAAGCCCTCCGTGGAGGTGGTCAAGCAACAAAGAGGCCATTAAGCAACAAAGCTGAAGTGCGTGACCCCGGTTTATTTCACTGGCGTAAACCTGGCGGCTATTGGATACGTCTTGGAGAATGAATATAGGAAAGGGAGGGAGGTTAACTTAACTATACTCCGTTTCATACATCATGTGCAACGCTGTCAAAGCTAGCGCTCTTGTTTGCGCTGTGTACTGCCGCGACCAAAAAGTAGTGCGTCGCTTGGGGTGTACGAGAATCAATAAATGCTTCTCGGGAAACTTCTAAGCATACATATTTGTCATCAGGTTAAAAAAAACAAACGCCTGTGTTGTCGGATAAACAATCCAAATATGCGAGTTGGTAATTTATGTTTGTCGCTTTCGTATCAGGTTTTCGCTCTCCGCGCGACCCGCGCCGCCGTTACGATACGAAAGCGACAAACATAAATTACCAACTCGCATATTTGGATTGTTTATCCGACAACACAGGCGTTTGTTTTTTAACCTGATGACAAATATGTATGCTTAGAAGTTTCCCGAGAAGCATTTATTGATTCTCGTACACCCCAAGCGACGCACTACTTTTTGGTCGCGGCAGTACACAACGCAAACAAGAGCGCTAGCTTTGACAGCGTTGCACATGATGTATGAAACGGAGTATACATTCAGTTCGGTACCCTACTCACGGGGAGAAGAGAACAAGGGAGTAAAATAGAGAGAAGAAAAGTCACGTTTCGCGAGACACAAACTGTCCAGGGTTTCACAGGCGTCCAGCAATCTTAACTGCTGCTTGCGGCTCATGTGTTTTCTTTTTATTCACCTATTTAGAATTCATGAGTCGTGTGGCCCACCCAATTTCTGTGGCACGCACACACTAGGGGTTTTTGCGCTCGTGGGACGGGATAATTTCGTTTTCGCCTATCGATTTACAGCTTCGCAGTAAAATCTCAATAATCTGCAATGGCTTATAGAGTAAGACTACAGGCATTTACCATGGCCAACAGTTTTAGCTATCAGTAAAGTATTTTCTGTCGTTTCCGCGATACTGCTTGCGCCATCGCAGAAATTTCAAATTTTTAAGCTTTTGAGAGTCGCAGTAGTGAATAAAGCTGCGTTCAGCGTTACATCGAGTGAGAGTAACTGTAGCCAGATGGGTTAAAATGCAACAGGATGAGCTTCGAGGAAAGTCTCCATCGACAAACTGTGCACAGCTTCGACACCACCCTGTGGGAGAAATCTGCTTCGCCAAGGTCACTCGTTCGTGCGACACGTGTTGAAAGCAGAACAAAAGAATACGGATTCACTCGGCGCCATTGTACGGAGCCAACCGGACATGTACTGCACGGTAACGTATACCCTCGCCTCCTGAAAGCGGCAGTCGTTACAGGAGCCTCGCTTATTACTCATACCAGTAAAAGTATTGAATTGTGAGAGCGAATAACCGAGATTCGAAATTGTATTTGAACGGACTTTGCCACTCATCTTGCTGCGTAATGATGCCGCATTTAATTCACCCTCTAGTTAACGATGACATGTACGTTTGGATTGACGTCTTTCTAACTACCAGTGTTGATTATTCTGTCGTACTCCTACTACTATTAGTACTAGCTACTATGCTACCACTCCTACTGCTGCTACCATGAGTATAGTACAACTATATATATATATATATATATATATATATATATATATATATATATATATATATATATATATATATCACAGGTGGGCGCGCATGAAGGAAGGTGGGTGTTTGGAGAGCCCCCAACCACCTCTGTCTGCCCTGATCTGATCGTGAGGTGCCACACTGGGACGGGCTCGGAGAGAACAGGAGAGGCGGCGATGACCCCCGTCCCACATGCGCGCACGCCATATGCTAACAATAGAGGTTATATTAATAAATAACGCGGGGTTACCTTCGAATGCGAAGTGATATTTCTTATTCACAAATTTTCGAGCGTTTTCTTGTAAAGACAAACCGCCAACACGAAAATACGGTTGAGTACCCGACGTCAGGCTGTCGTCATCGGCACCGCAATTGGCTTGCTTAATCTGAGAGGGGGCAGCTCGGACTTCGTATTCTTTTCGCAAGGAACGTCTATAGCAAGATCAGAGGGTGTTGATTTGTCCCAATAAACGGGTTCAGGGCCCCTGCCTTTGTGTCTTGTTCATGTCGAGCACATCTTTGTTTTGCGGGGTTTCTTTACGAGCAACTCGCCACTCCACACGGTCGCGTGGCGCTGCTTGCGACGCGCGAGCTACGTTTAGTTGACGGCTCCCATGGCGCCACCGCTTCTGGCGCGACTATACTCGTATTAATGCGCTTAGCGTAATTCTGCTGTTTTCCGTCTTCTCATATTGTTATAGCGTGCGCGCGCTGCTTAAGGAATTCGTTCTCTGTTCTCTATGTGAATGGTTTGATGATTGATATGTTGGGTTTATTAAGGTCCCAAAACCACCTATGGGAAGTTGCCACGTCGATACACTGTGCTTCGAGTGGCTAGACGACGCTAACCCGGGCGTTTAGGCCTCTGCAAGCTGTGGCCCAGTGTGACGTACGGAATGACAAAAAAAGTGACGTGGGTCGCGTGTTTTGACACGGGTTCACGTTCGTTTTTCTGTAAGTGAGAGTGACGCAGTTGCACAAGTTTAGAGGTATGAATTATCCTGGACACTCTCACGCTAAAATGGCACTAAAAAAAGGGAGGGGGGGGAAAGCGGCATTTTTGTATTATTAATAAATTAATCTTTCACAATTTAACGCCCCGCTTGTTGCGAAAAGACGTTCGATAAGCGAGAAAACGAACAATAAGAAAATGTGGATGCTGACGTCATCTTAAAGCTCTCACACCAGTCACCGGACGTCACGAATTCTGGCGGCGTCTACGCATGTAGCTCCTAATCCCTAAAACTGTAGTACGTTGTCTTCTGAAGGAGCCAGAGATTCATCATACCAAGTTTCAGTAACTTTTGCTGAACTAATGTGGCCGAAATATATGAACGGATACTTTAAAATCTATGATGTCATCATCGAAGAGTTCAGCGGGAAATTTCATAAGTGAAGTTTTACACTAATTTTGTCAGTAATTAACGCCAGTAGAGTCTTCAGAGCGTGCGTTATCAGTTTGAGCTAATTTGCTGTTTCACTTTAGTGCCCCTTTAATATCATTCGCGGTCAGCGCCTTTTTAAAACCATTGCGTCATCGAGCACTTTTACATCATAACCGCCAGCCTGCTGCAGCATTTCCTGTTATGCCCCTCGTAATACACACACATCAATAGCATAGCCAGGAATTGTGTTCTGGGAGGACGGACGGGTCAAGCATGCCTTTTGCATGTTCGTATATAGGAGGGGTTCGAAGTCAGCAGACCCTTCCTTTTCCACTTGGCCATGCCAGTCACCCACTTATCACCACTTTGATAGTCTGAGTGCAGCGAGCAAAAACCCTGTTGCGCCTGACAAACGTTAGAGTTGCAGAAGCATATTGTCGTCAAAGGGGCGCTGCATGCCACTGGACAGCTGCTCGTATCAGTAGGTAAGAAAGGTGTTTATCATTGTCTCGCGACATGCCTCTGCGGTATAGGGTCAGGAATCTGCGCCGCTTGACGGGCTTGGCGTTGTTGATACACGCTGCCACCAGTTCCGGGTTCTGGGCTGAGAGATCCACCTACGACGGCGTATTAGTCTCGCCGATCACGGCTGTCGGCTCGTCACTCGTGGCAGGTGTCAGTGCTGACCCGGGGCAGTAGTTGCAACCGATAACCGGCGGGCCGACCTGTTCGCAAGAAGGTTCCGCTGTGTCGATCTATACAGCTGCTACGTTCATGGATACGCGCGGGGTAAATTTCAAGTCCTTGCGTCTTCTGCATGGCCGGCCTTTTTTCCCCCCTTTTGTTTACAGTGAAGCTGTCCTAATCTACCATGCATGTCGTCGTCGTGGTAGTCTAGTACGAGCAGGGGTGGTAATAATATTGATAGTTAGTAGTAGTAGTAGGCGTAGAATTATTAGTAGATGTGGTAGGAATGATGGTGGTGGTGGTGGTGTGTAGTAGTAGTAGTAGCAATAGTAGTTGTACTAGTGGTAGTAGTATACAGTAGTACACTTGTACAAGAAATGAATTATTCGGGGAGTATAGTTTTGCTACGCAACAATAATCGTCGGCATCTGACTTGCTCGCGTTTCCGCGTTTCTTTAAAAAAAAAAAAACCCTGCGCTGGCCACTTTCCTGTCGGGAATGCTATGTCACACTATATTAACGCGCGCGCCGTTCGCACCCGCGAATTAGCGGAACCGCGGTGATAGCACGAGGAAAGCACTCGAAGTATATGACGATGGGTGTGTAGCAGAAACACTCTCCAAATACTCGATTTTTCGTTAGAGTGTAGTAGTAGCAGCAGCCTGCAGCAGTAGAACGCGTCACGCAAATCGGTCAAGTGTCAGGAGGGAGGAATAAATGAATAAATAAATGAAAATTGTGATGCAGGAGACGAACCTTAATCATGGTGGTGGCAATGGCTCTTGAAACGTGTAAGCGCTACTTTAAATCCACCTGCGCATAATCCACACCCACGCGATCTCGTTATCCAATCACATACATTCGCGCGCTTGTGGCTTCGCTGTCCCACAGTCTTCACATCATGAAACAGGCTGCATTCGTTTGTTTGTTTTTTTCCACTTACCTTACTTTTTTCGAACGGTGCCCACACATTTGTACAATTGGTTCGCGGTTTGTAGGGCATATGTTTCGTCCTTCTGGCTGGCCACACATTTTGCGTGTATGAGGCTATAAAACGTACGCGAGAACTTCATTTCAGAAGCTATGCCTAATCGTAACCGCATGTTTCCGTTATACTTCCTGAAGGACGTTTATTAGAAACACGCGATTTGTTCACAAACATAGGAACTCACATAATCGGAATGACCTCGTATAGATTTTGCATGCTGCATGCTTATTCATTATCGTTCTCCTTTTTTTTCACCTTTAACTTCGTGAACGTGACACACTAGAAGCACTTAGAGACAGCGGCTGGATTATGATTCGGTTCGCCATAACGCTGTTGATAACCATATATAAAGCCACAGTTTTGGTATTGTTTTTTTTGTCAACAGCAGACAGAAATTATATTGAATAGCCACAAAATCTATTTTGGTCTCGCTAATCGCACACACGGGGCTTCTTCACCTTGACTCCATTGACGGGCACACTTCCGTATCCCATCAATCATGCGTGAGCATAGCTACACTGCATGTACCTGCTTTCATTGGTGCTTTTATTTCTGCTTTTTTTCTATAGTAGTCGAAGTCGGTGGTCCTTTGCGAGCTTCCGCGTAATAACCGTTACGTCTGCAGACAAACTCGCCTTCAGCGCGGACTGACCTCAATAATATTGTGCTTAAGGTCGAGACTGCAACGTATCACTTCTTGCCAAAAAATGATAGCTATAGTGATAGCTGCAGTGTTTACGCGCACGTGACTAGTGATAAGTGACAATTAAGTTTGGGGTATGGTGCAGTGAGGTAGAGTACCGGCAAAATACTTCATGCAGAATAGCACAGAGGCCGCCAGCTTATGAGGGTGACATCGCGCTATACACAATCTTTATTTTCAGAGCCTGATCGTGCTCAGGTAAAAAACAAACAAACAATTGACATTAGATACAATTAGCAAAAAGGAAACCAGGCGCAGCAATTGCCTGCAAATTAGGCAAGGCTAGATCCACCGGCTACCTACAACATCCTAACCTAACCTAACCTAACCTAACCTACGTGCCAACAATGATGATAATTGTTGCAGGTTTATGTTAAAAAACCACGGTATAGTTATGTTGTGCCGTAGTGGAGGGCTTTGGAAATTTCGACCACCTGGGTTCCTTTAACGTGCACCTGCATCTAAGCAAGCTCGTAGATAGCATTTTGGCTTCATCGAAATGCTGTCGCCGCGGCCAGGATTCGACCCCGCGACCTTCGGGTAAGCAGTTGACGACCGACTGCACTTAGCCAAACGTGGAGGGAGCTTTACGCGCCAAAGCCGCGATGTGAATATGATGCACGCCGTATTAGAGGGCTTAAGAAATTTCGACCGTGTGGTCTTCTTAATCACGCACTGATATCGCACAGCCCACGGTCACTACCACTTCGTCTCCGTTGAAATGCGACCGGCGCGCGGCCGGCATCCAACACACGACTTCGGGTCAGTGGGCGAGCATCGTATAACCACCGTTCAAAAATAGGAAATGCTGCCGTCTGCCATTAAAACATTTTGTGACCATTGTTTCTTCTTCGCTCGACTTCTGCTCAATTCCATCCTGAAAGCGTGCCGCCGCTATCCGACTAACGAGTAGGCATTGAGCGCTTCGTGGCAGTCCAGCTCCTCGTATACGTGGGCTGAATACAAACTCTAAGCTCGAACCTCGCAGCAGCGGTGCGGTGTATTATACTTGCAAGCTTGGCTGGTCACTTCCGACAATAGCAACCCCCCCCCTCCCCCCAGCCATGCCAATGTCCATTTTTCACTTACGCGAAAGATCGTACTGAGCGAGCACCTCCACGAGCGCGAGCAACATCTGTGTGTACACGCAACGCAAGCGCACGAAGTCCCGCGATTCAAGTGCGCGAATTCCGCTGCCGCCGAGCACGGGCGCCGCATGGCTGATGTGCTGTTTGGGGGAGAGACGCCACCTAGAGGACATTAGGGGAGCGGGGAGAGCGCTGTCGGAAGTGACTTCCGCTTCCGTAAGGCCAGCGCCGCCCGTTTCGCGCAGGAGAGATTGCCGTCGTCGACGCCACGAGTGTGAGCGTCAGCTCCTGGTCACAATGTTGCGTAACTGGAGTCGACCCGTAAGGGAGAGCTGTTTCGCAAAGCGGATCGCCTGCACTTTCTCGTTGTTGGACGCTTCTGGGACGCATGGCTGCACTTTGTGACCGTTTGGAATCGATTAGAAACCCGCATTCAGGAGCGGGCATCGACTCGACGGCATAGTTGTACGCACAGTGGGGCAGAGGGGGCGGATGCCCCCGAATCATATAAGAGGGGCGCTAAGCTGGCCTCATACCTTTCGTCAGTCGGACAAATAAGGCCGTCGTTTAGACTGCAAAGTTATGATCGCCTAACCACAAAGGTGAAGTATTGCACTTTGAAGATGACAAAAGAGACACTTGTTCCTTTTGTCCTCGTCAAAGTGCCCTACATCACCTATAATGTATGGTCCCTTTTGTCCTCACCAAAGTACACTACTTCACCTATATGGTATGGTCTCTGTTGCCCTCGTCAAAGCGCACTACTTCACATGTATTGTATGGTGCCTTTTGTCCTCGTTAAAGTGCACTGCTTCATCTATATGGTATGTTTCCTTTTGTCCTCGTCAAGGAAGGAAGGAAAATAGGAAAAGAACGGCAGGGAGGTTAACCAGCCTATAGGCAGCCGGTTTGCTACCCTGCACATGGGAGGGGGTTGGGGGAGATGAAAGATAGAGAACAGAGAGGGAAGAGAGATAAACGCAGCACATTCGGCAGCACACGCGCGCACACTCAGTCATAGTCCAGTCTTGTCTTTCGCGGTGTGTGACATTGCTGTTACAGCCGCTTTCAAGTCCGTGTCGCGTAGAAATTTCAACAGAGCTTTTGTCGCCTTCTGTTGCAATGTCTTCTCTCGGGCACTTGACAAAAGTCCTCGTCAAAGCGTCCTACATCACCTATATGGCGTGGTCCCTTTTGCCCTCGTCAAAGTGCACTACGTTCCCTATGTGGTATGGTTCCTTTGTCCTCGTCAAAGTACACTACTTCACATATATGGTATGGTATCTTTTGTCCTTCATCTGAAGTGCACTTCATCTGTATGGTATGGTCCTTTTTTGTCCTCATCAAAGTGCCTTACTTCCGATATGTGGTAAGGCCCATTTTGTCTATATATATATATATATATATATATATATATATATATATATATATATATATATATATATATATATATATATATATATATATATATAAAATATATTGTATGGCACCGTTTGTGCTCGTGAAATGAAAGTGCCCTACACAACCTATATGGTATGGTGCCTTTTGCCCTCGTCAAAGTGCACTACTTCACCTATATGGTATTGTCCCGTTTGTTCTCGTCATAGTGCACTACTTCACATACATGTGTGGTTCCTTTTGTCCTTGTCACAATGCACTACTTCATCTATTTGGTATGGCCCCCTTTGTTTTCGTTAAAGGGCACCACTTCACAGATATGGTATGGTGCGTTTTGACCTCGTCAAAGTGCACTACGTCCCCAAAATCGATGTTTACGTTCTGCCACTTTTGTGTCGAGGAAGCATCGGTGTTTTAAGTATTTCTTGTCCAACAAAATTGTTTTCCCGAATGTGTGCGTTCGTTGTCTGAATATTCCGACCATAAAATGACTCCTGTTCTTTTCGCAAGCCAGTTAAGGCAGAGTGAGAAATTCGGCAGAGAAAGCATCCGATATTTATTTGCCGCACATGCGTAAGTGGACAACCAGTTCCGTTGCATGCCCCTCTTCCCGCCTTTTTTTTTCTTTTTGGCACTCGCTTTCCCGTTACTGACTCTGTATGGGTCTCCTTGGTCGAGATTATTTGGCAGGAAAGAATTATTTCGGGCGCACATGCACTATCTCAACTACAGTGTCAAAATTTGCTTTCCACCCCTGATTAACCCACCTCGTGCGCTGCATTACACTTTGTTCTCATTTTCTTCAAATAATTAGGCACCTTCTATATTCCTGGGCAATTTTCTTTCTATTTGATATGAAAACAATTTCCTTCGAACGATTAAATCTTGCCCTCCTCCCCCCCCCCCCCCCGAAAAAAAAATCCTGGCTACGTGCCTGAAGAAGAAGATGATGATGGTGCTCGACGCCATCGCCACTCATCGCCTAAAGAATACAATGTGCTCTATGATTCAGCCTCTATGTCTTTTCACGACAAAGAGTTAGGATCTTCCTTAGTCCTGACGCTTTCCAACAGGCGCTTGTGATTTACAATGCGGCGACCAATTGGCGAGGCAGTAAACTACGATATTATGGCTATTCGATGATCACTTACAAAAGTCGTTCAGGACTCATTTAACGTAACTATAGGTTAATTTTTCTTCAGCTATCCGCAAGGCATTCCCTCGTCTCTCCCACACCACCGACTCTGCTATGCACGAAGGCTGAACGAATACAGCGGTGTTCGTGGACGTGTCCGGATGACCCAGACGCCACCATGAAACTTTCATGATGGGATATCGTGTAACATGGTCAGGTTCGCTATCGTGTAACCCAGTCGTTTCTCAACCGAAACTGGAGGAACAAGCCACTCGAGTTTCACCGCTACGGGTGAGCGATACTGTAGAGACATTTTCATGCCTGCTGGTAAGAGAAGGGAGCACACGAAATCCGTCGCTCCCACCTTTGTTTCTCTCAAGTGAACCAAAGCGCACGGCGTGTCGGGAAAAATAATAATAAGGTGGACCACAACGCAGACGATAGCACGCATCCCTGCAGGAACAGCGAGCGATGTGGGTTGAAATGAACACTTGTCCAAGACGGAAAGGGCGCGTTGTTGGCTTCTTGCACACCAACGAACAAGGGAGGCTTTGGGTCTCGCGTATAAGCACTATACGCACACGGCTCCGTCCTGGAAGACAAAGCGGTGACCGCCTTGTTTATTTCACGCAGCTATGCGCCACCGCGAACGACGACGTTGTTACAGCGGTTGCATGTGCCGTAACCCGGCAGCTTCCGGCGAGTCTTCCTCCAAGGAACGTTCGCCTGTGCGGACGACGGTTCCACACGACGGACTGCTCGCCGTCGGTGCGCACGTCCTGGAAACAACATGTGCTCTCCGTAGTTAGTTACGTATACGCATGCGTGCGGTCACCGCACAGCGGAACCGCCGATATCGACGGGCGCCCGTTCCCATCGGCTGTGAAGCGTAGTTCTCCGCCTGAGCCCTCTTTTTTTTGTTTTTCTCTTACACGGGTCAAATTTTCCGGACACTGCTTCGGTTTTACCGTTACCCTAATGGAAGTTACGTATGATATATTCCAAAGGCGTATATACGCTTGCTAATTAGTGACTTTCGTGTGCTCTGGCTGTTCTGTTCTGTTCTGTTTTAACTGTTTTGCTGTGGAGAGGTTGAGGAGCCTATTGCCTCGGCTACTCCATATCACAAAACTCTGCAGCGAAAAATAAAATAATAATACAGAACGGTACCCAAAATTTAACAATACGGAAAAGGAAAAAGAAAACAAAAAGAAAAAGAAAACTCGGCCTTTTGAATAAGATCAAAGTGCTCTGTCTATTGCGCAAAGACCATCATCAACGGCGTAGGCATGCGCCGTGCTCATCGCAGCCCCTCCATTCCCCGACCACCCCTATTTGGTGACAATATTTCACAATGACTTCGCAATGACAAAAGACAGCTTACTTCACAATCAATGAAAAAAAAAACGAAGCGATGACATCCCTCTCACAATGGTCTGATGGCCTGTACATGGTACCTGCTGGCTCTGCGGGAGTAAAAATGGGGAAGCAAACAGTTCCTGTGTCTAGTCTGAATCTATTCTACACTCTGTGTCTGCGTTTTCGCGCTGTTAATCACAATTAACCTGCACCAACTCGCCCAGTTTTTGTATGCAACATCCGGGGCCTTCGGAGGCCATTATCGTCAAAAGCCCGCGAAGCCATAACCCTTCTCTTTAAAATTACAGCAAGACGAGTGCGGCCGAGTGAAATCATGAACAGGCGTTCCGCTTCCCTTCTTAGGTGATCAATGGGGGCAGCCGCCCCACCTGCAACACCACAACCGGGTACACTCCTATGATAAACGGGTTCATGGGGCCAGTGTGGCAACAAACAAACAAACGAACAAACAAACAAGTAAGACAAACAAGTATGAATAAGCAATTGAATTGAATCTTTATTCGTGTTTGGAAAATATTTAACAAAGCGTCCTTTCTGTACTAAGCGGACAGCTGCGAGAACTGCTGAACACGGACAAGAGACCCAAAATTAAGGAAAGGAGTTGAGTAGTTCGACAGGCTCATACCACCACTGTAATACTACCTTATGAAATTAATACTGAAGCCTTGAAAAACACAAAGGGTATTTTTTTTTGTTTAGAGAAACATTTTGGAGTGCTGTCCCTCTAGAGTGGTGAGCTGTCTTTAAAATGGTATTCTTTGCTGCTGTGATTAAGCTAAGCTCAGGGGGAAACTGTGCCCACTATGTTTACTTAGATAACACCTATAGGTATTGTAAGTTCTGTAATGTATAACTTTTTAGTAGTCCCTGTAACCAACTGCATCCTAAGTTCGTGTTTGGTTTGCTTGTTCATTGTTTGGCACACAAAATGTCTCACAGGCATGCTGAATCACCATGAATCACTCAGCCGATCTAGAATGCGGAACTTCAGTCCCGAGGAACTTCTATAAAAAAACGCGTTAGAAAAAAAAATCTTCAGTCAAACCTGATACTGGACTCATCGTTAGTGAAGGTAGCCATCAGACAGCAAGGATCATATATGAATGATATGCTTCTTGAATTCGGTGGTGGTGCTGGTCGTTATGATGTTGCATCAGGCCATGTTAACCTGGCCTACACGGCCGGAAATTGCTCCTTCTGAGCATCTGAATTATAGAGTCTTGTAATCACGTGTTGAACAGCCCAGTGTCTTCAAGGAAAGCCATCAAAACTCGTTGCAAACTCCTCTCAATTGACGCGGGCCCTTCACAAAACAATGGCATCTTCAAATGTCCGGTTTCGCAGGCTGCGGACCATCACTGCTCCTTCCGTGTCAAACTTTGCAAAGACAAGTAAAATGTTCAGGGCCGCCGATGTCACCGCAGAAGGCACAGAGCGGGAAAGTGCATCGCCTAGTTTTGAATGGCCAAGCCAGCGTGTACGTGGAGTCGGTCCTGATGCAATAAAATAGCGTCGCTTGTTCTCGAGAAAGTCCGCTTAACTGAAAACCTGTTGATTGCCCAAAAGGGATTGCGTATTGCATGTTGGTTGTTCCTATAAATTGGCCCCGCGGCTTACGTTGACAGTGTATGTCAATGCGTTTCAAAAGCTACCGTTAGTCTCGAAGTATACATATCGGACGATTTCACTTGGTTTGTCAGCGTACTGAGTTCAGGTGTAGGACAGAATTCCTCTACGAGCCTAAGCTAGCAGGGCTAGCACTTCGCAATTTGTATCATGTTACGTGCGGTATACACAGACGTTGAAACAGTCGAAGGTGAGATTTGACAACGGGTGATGCGTTATTGCGATGATAATAAATATCTGTGGTTTAACGTTCAAAAACTACAATACGATTAGGCGGGACGCCGTTGTAGAAGGCTCCGGAAATTTCGACTTTCTGTGGTTCTTTAACGAACACCCAAATCTAAGTATACGGTTCTCGATAATTTTGGCTTACATAGAAAATGCGGCTGCTGTGGCCAGGATTCGAACCCTGGAGCTTCGGGACAGCAGTCGAGCACTGCTGACCACTAGACCACCGTGGCCAATATTAAGACAACGATGCTGCGTTGAATCACAGTAAGTTGTTATTCAGATGTCCGTATACGCCAGATTCTAATACCTATGTTTCGCAAGCTGAACGCACAGCGGAAGACACTGAAGTCTGCTGAATATGTTTGGTATTACTTTTGCCAGGTGCTTTTGCCAGAAAGTTTCATAACGTATACTACGTGTTCAAGAGCGGAAATTTCTAGCAGTTGCTCCAGTCCCTTTGCGTTTTCTAATACATAACGTTACGTGGGCATTGACATGATTACACCATAATTTCACCTAACGAAAAAAAACCAGGTAAAACACGCAGTGTACGCAAACATGTACCTTCGCGGACGAAAAACGACAATTATACAACATCCTTCGAGTACGTCTTCCAATCTCCTGCCCGTTCGTGACGAATCTTCGTTGCAAGAACACAAGTACATCTACAATCACGTCGAGCTTGCCTAATTAGTGAACAAGTGCGCACGGAAAGAAACAAGCGAGGTAGACTTGGTTTCTGGGAAAACCCTCTCCGGCAATTTCTAGATAAATTGTGGCGCCTGGTTAGCCTCCGAGTCCTCATTGTTCGTTACATATATTTGCGAGAAACCATCGACAATTCTGATGCCATTTCCCAGCCGCTATCAAAGAAACGTCTCGCAAGGAAACGTCGCGTATCGCTTCAGGCATCATGCTAGCGCCACTACAGGGCTCATTAATACAAGAAAACGCACACGAAAAAGTGAGCTACAAGAATGTTACTTTCGGTCACAAGATATTTCAGGGTGTGGCTAGACAGAGACTGCAAAACGATTTAGTAGATGTTGCAGGTCGGTGACGGTGGGGCTAACTTCAACATAACGCTGCGTCATTTTTATACTTACAAGAGAGGGTTGAGTTGACCAATAACTGTAACAGCCAATTTAACGAAACTTGATTTTCTTGTTTAAAATCCACGAAACACAAACATAACTCACCTAAAGCAAAGCTGCCGCAAATGATAGACGTAAAAAAAGTTAGGGCTATGAATAGTTTTAAAATATTGTCCAAACTAGATCGATTTCAATGAAATTTAGCACCAAGACTTATGGCCATGTTAAACATATATTTTGTCACATTTCTTTCTGCGTTGTTCATATGTTAGCCCAGAGTTCCAATAATCGGTGTCAATGAACTCAGCCAGTTTTATGCTAATAACGTCGGTGACAACGACTACGCATGATGCTCTCTAAATACGCCTCAAATTACTGGAGGATAGGTTTACAAACATAATTATTTTGCTTGAATAATATAACAAGACCGAGAAGTTAATATAAACTAAAACAAATAAGCATAAAAAAGAAATGACCTCAAAGAAATTATCTTACTTAAGAACTAAATAAATTATTAATGAAGACAGCCTCGAGGAAAAAAAAAAACACGACGTGTGAAGAGGACAGGGCCGAAGCGAAAAAACGAGGTGACTGACACTAGCGCCACGGTTTTTAGGAGAGCAAGTAGCCGCACTGAAAGGGAGACGATTGAGGCGTTCCTGATAAAAAGGGGCTGGTAGCCAGTACGTTAGCTGCAGTGCGTTAGTGCCGCGTCATTAGATTTGAGTGAGAAAGAAGCAATATTTTCGAGAGAAGGCCTGTACGCATGTCAAGTTTAGATTGTGCACTGCCCAGCTTTGGTTGACACGTGTTAATGGGCGCTGGCATGTTTTACAGCTCGGTTCCATGCAGTTTTCAGCGCATGACCCGACTCTGCTTTAGCGGCTCGTGGGGATTTGCTTGTTTTGTCATGTGTCAATTTTTGTTATGAGATCACCTTGTTTTACAGCTTATTATATAAATGGGCGCGGTTTTGTGTCAATAAACAATTCGAAGTGCCACAAGTGTCTGTCAGTTGGTTTCTCCGCTTCGTCTCCGTCCTCTATGCACCGGATCTGCTAACGCGACAGCGTTAAGTTTCGCAGATATTCCTGCGTCGGCGTCGTCGGTTGTGAGCGAAAAATCTTGGGCTTGAACGAAAAATGTACAAAGATGCGAATAAAATAAATAATAAAACATTCTGAGTTTGAGTGGGGTTTGAACGCGGATCGTTCGCGTGGCAAGTGGGGGTTCTACTACACAGACACGTATTTTTTTTCTTACATGGTATTCATTACAAATTCGGGTTACAGATAAACATAGCTTACAAATACTGAAAGCCTCTCCGACAAATGCACAACAGGCATTAAAAAAACAAGACCATATAACAACATGTCCAAAGGCCACGCGGCTGATTGCGAACGCGGTGAAAACAACTTGTCCTGCTTGGAAGTACAACGAAAGTGACTTTCATGCTTTACAAGCACATGCATCCTGTATACATGCTTCACAGTACAACATGTACTATTGCAGTGATAATGCGTGGTACAAGCGTACATTGCCGTCGAGCGTCAGAACATGCGTGCGATTGTCGTTATGGCTTTAAGCGCACACGCTACTGAACCGATTTCCTTAAGGCCACGTAGTGGCTGCACGGCAAGTTCAAAAAGATTTCATGCACGAACTGTTTGAAGTATGCATTAGGAAAGGGATATCGCTATCGCATTCAACTCCGTGGCGAAGGGTAAGGATCCCTTAATTTTTTTTCCCTTAATTATGCACCAACTAGCTCAGCAACAAGCACTGTAGACAGCCCTTAATAAAGGAACAGGTAGCTTAAACAAAGTAAACTACAAGGCAAACGCAAACATGAATCATACCAAAGGTGGCGTCCCAGATCTAGAACTGAAGTTTCTGGATTGTACGCGTTCTCTGAGGAAGTTAAGTTTAAGATGCTTGCAAAGGAGAAATAACTTGTTTGGGATATTTGGCAGGGGTTTATTAAAATAGAAAAAAAGTCAAACTGCGACCTTTTGGTTCGTAATGTGCAGTCTTAGCCTTGAATGAAATTACATCTTTTCATTATTTCGTCGACGCCGATCACTCGCAGTCAAAGAAAAGAAAAGAAAAGCGTGGATTCCTCCACGTCCACGTCCAAACGGCCCACGCTATATACCCGAGTGCTTCCTGGTGCCGTTTCGTTTCCTGAGAGTGCGTATGTGTCGGAGGTCGAATGTTTTCGCCCGGTGCATGACTGTATTCTGTCGTATACAGTTACAG